>NC_062285.1:113778468-114081499 GCF_902655055.1 Lutra lutra
TGACAATGAAAGTCCTGTGGAACGCAAGAGACCTGGGTTTGGTTCCTGCCTCTGTCCTTCCCTCTGTGCCATCTTGAGCAACTTGACCTCTCAAAATCCCCGCTCCCTATTACTAGTCTGGGGTTCATAAAAGTAGATAGCTCAATGGATGTTCATTCACTCAACCCCTACTTTTTGGGTGCTTACTTTATGCTGGGGGATGTTTGCAGCCTGGAGGATACAGTGGTGAACAAAGAAGACAACGTCTCCCCGCGTGGACACAACATGGAACTTACCGTCTCGCTAGTATTTAATGATATACGTGCAAAAGGTGCTCAATGCAGTTCTGGGCCTGGACACATCCTTGACAAATGTGACCTACTGTTGGCCTGCTCAAGATCGATCCCATCCGCCAGGACGCTAAGCAGGGACCAGCAGCCGCAGGCGCCGAGGAAAGCTGATCACGGAACTGGCTTCTCTTCTACCAACTGCTCTCGCTTGTCTTTCTTCCTCATTTACCATGAAACTGCTTTTCACAAGGATATGAATGAACGTTTTACGCGGCCCCCCAATAAACAGTTCTAAATTAAAGCACCACTTAATTGCATCTCACCAAGGCTCCCTTGTGACCACCGCATTAGGCTTCATGAATAATTCACTGGCTTCCTAGGGTGTGCGGCGTTCAGTCTTAAGAGCAAGAAGAAATCACTTGCGGTTTGCCTCTTAGTCCCCCACCTCCCCCACCTTCCTCCTCTTCGCAAATGTACTCGAACCGATGTCTAGCCGGACAGACTCGCCGCAGGCTATGGAAGGTACGGGTCGCCCACGCCAGGTTCGGGGGAACCTGGACCCGCCCCCGCCCCCGCCCCCTCCTCGTCCCGGCATCGCAAGGCTGTTTGGGGGCCTCGGCCCCTCCCGGAGGCTTGAAGGTCGCTGCCTTCTAGGTGTTGTGGCCGAACCTAGGCTGGGCAGAGGGCAAAACAGACCTCAGGCCGCGGGTGGGCGGCAGGCAGTGGGGATTTCGCTCAGTGAACTGCAGGCTGAGCCAGGCTGCTTGGGATCCGGGGCCGCAACTGCCGGGCGCCAGAGGTTCGGCGGATCACAGTGGCAGCCAGAAGCCTCCTTTCTCCCAGCGGAGCTGCCAGGGAGGGGACAAGGGAGGATGATGAAAGGACTTTCCTCCTGACATCTTTCATCCACCCCAGGGCATCACCTGTTTGGCAGCCGTGCAAGTCAGAGCCATATGTCCATCTGATTTATTCCTTTTTTTTTTTTTTTTTTTTTTTTTTTTTTTTACTGTTTCCATTAAAGGCTAAGAATTTCCTTCCACTGCGACTTCCTCTCCCATTCCTGAAAAGAAGCCCTTAGCACTGGCCTATATGACTCCAATGCGCCAAGCACGAGAAGAGGGCATGGGCTCCGGCCCTTCCAACAGAACCAGCCTGCCCCTTCCTATTAAAGCTAGAATAGCACTCAGGGTTACAGAGTCAACTCTATGCTTAGCGGGATTATTTCCCCTGATACAAAGTAAATACTATTATTATCACACTTTTACAGATGAGAACACTGAGGCTGAGAGAGGTGAGTCAACTTGCCTAAGGTCACACAGCTAGCAAGCAATGAGGCTGGGTTTGAAACGCGGGTGGGGTAGCTTCCCCCACTTCTCTGCCAGGAATGGGTTCCAAGACACCCCCCCCCCCCCCGCCCCGAGAGTCCCGAGCCCTGTAGGTATCATGCTTTTTCTAGACATACATACTTACAATGAAATTTAATTTATAAATTCAGCACAGTGAGAGATTAACAAAAATAACTAATAATAAAATAGAACAATTAGGATAGGTTGCAATAAAAGTCACGCGAAAGCGGCCCATCTGTTTCTCTCAAAATCTCTTCCTGTACTGTCCTCCTCCTTCTGGTGATGACCTGGGACGAGAAAATGTTTGCATGATGAGACAAAGTGAGGCGAATAGGAGGCCATTGGGAGTGTCAGGTTACTATTGACCTTCGTACTATATGTCAGGGGGATCATCTGCTTCCGGACAGGTTGACCACAGGTAACTGAAACCTCAGAAAGCAAAACTTCGGATGACTGTAATCAGATTCCAGAACCAAATTCTCAAATTTCCATACTCCCCAACCCCATCCCACCCCTTTCTTTGGCTGGTATCTTCCCTTTTCAATTCTTTTTTTTTTTTTTTTTTTTTTAATTTGGACCCCAGTTTGTGATTTGATCTACATGAATGACAAGCCCTGTGTCTTTGCTCAGTTTGCTGGTAACAATAGTGAATGCATGGGAGTTCATAAACTTAGTTCTTTTACCCTTTCAAGTTCTCCTTGTTTTTCAAAAGTCTTCCCAGAGCTATTTGGAATATAACAGTGCAAAAAACAGTACGGTCTGGATTGCCAAGAAACTGAGTAAAATCCTACTTAAGAACTGGTGTATCACCAAGTGATACACTAGAGACCTTCGGACTTGACGTTGGATACCTGGGTTTTCGTGTTGCCTCTGTTCCCTTCTGTGTAGCCAACCCTAAGCATGTCACTTAACTTCCTGAGCTTAGGTTCCTTTGCAAGAAAATGAGGGAAAGCTGTCATATCCACTGCAGTGACACTGTTTTAAGGATTACACATGGTGCCATATGTACAGTTCGATTTTCACTATGACCCTCCTTTTGCTGCCTTTCACCAGCGCTGTGTAAGCAAGGGAAGGAGGTGGCAGGATGAGGGATGAAGGGTGAGACAGAAGCTGCTGCCAGCAAGGAAAGCAGAAAAGGTCTTCTCGCTTCCTCTGGGACCCTCCTGGGAGGCACCTCTCTGCCTAGCACTGGTTCCCGAAGCTCCCAGATCTGAAGGCCCATCTTTGGGGGAAGGTCACATCCTGCTTCCCAGAGTTTCAAAACTCAGCTCTAAATCCCAACCGTTCCCCTTCCCTTCCTCCACACAGACAGCCCACAATAAATGGACATAAGAAAATGCCTATTGTAGAGGCACCTGGATGGCTCAGTGGATTAAGACTCAGACTCTTGATTTTGGCTCAGGTCATGACCTCAGAGTCATGGGATCAAGCCACCCCTGCCCCATCCTCCTCGTGCTCTGAGCTCAGTGCTCACTGCTCAGTGTGGAGTCAGCTGTCCCTTTCCCTCCCCCTATGCTTCTTCCCCCTGTCACACACACACACACACACACACACACACACACGCTCTTTCTCTCTAAAATAAATAAATAAAATAAAATCTTTTAAAAAAACAAAACTAAAATGCTCATTGTTGGTTCATCAGTGGCATGAAAAAGAAAATGTGCATCTTGATCAAACAGTAAAGGCAGATTAGGGGTTCCCACGCATGCCCCTCAGTACTCCAGGCATAATTAGAAATGGAAGCACACAGTGAAATTATGGCTTTATGGGTCAGTTTGTTGTAGGTAGGTTGGAAAAAAAACACTTTAAACTTCTGGAAATAATTATGGCCAAAGAGAACTTCTCAGTTTGTCTCTGGAGAATGACTTTGACGTTTGTTTCCTCATGGCACTCCTTATCCCCTGCCAAGGAGTCATGCATTGTCCTGAAAATCAATACTGGGCATCGCCATCTTGGCTCTTCCTTCTCTGGGTGTGACCACATGTGGGGCAGCCCCTCAGCCGCTGCTATCACTCTCCTCTCTCCATACTTCATTTTTCTCACTACTGCATAGCTTCCCCCATGTTACCCTTGCATTGTTTCTAGGTCTCTCTCAAAAAGAAGACTTCTCAAGACTTACCAGCACACTCCCCACCCACACTAGGACTTTGTTAGGTCCTTTCTTTTTTGGATGCAAATATCGTTTTAAATGGAGGAAAGAAGAGAAGCCAGGCAATTTGTGATAATGAACACACACTGCAGCGGGACAGAGTGGGGTAAGGGTGTGGGAGAGAAAGCCTAAGGCCACCTGTTTGGACTAGATTAGTGAGATTTAAACAAAAACATCCCTAAGTCTCCTCTCAACCCCCAGGATAAGGGTGTATTTTCCAAATCCTTACTCCCACACTTTACCCTGAAAAGGGAGAAATGAAGAGAGATTGGCTGGAGACCAAATGGGTCAAGGCTCTCTCAGAGCAAAATGGGGCCTTGACTGGGGCTCACGGGGGTGGTCCACACTCTCGTACACAAAGAGTGGGAGAGGAAGCAACAGCTGCAGGAGCTTGCCTCCGCAGAAAAACTGCCAGATGACCCAGAACTAGGGATTTCATTTCATGGAGTGGGTGCAAACCTTCCTGAGATAGGACATTATTTACTCTTTTAGGACAGTAGCTATACCACAGTGATGGTATTTCCTGAGTTAAAAAGGCAAAACCGATAAGCCAACCGAAGACTTTGTAAATTGGTAAATGCAATTATGTAAGTCGATTCTATAATACATCTTATATAAATACATTTATTGAGATAGAAATCATTATATTAAAAAATAATAATTTTATTAGAAAATAAAATAATATTATCATTAGAAAATAATAAAAATGATTTAAATCCCTTTATTAGAAAACAATAATAATCAGAAAATTAAGGTTGTCTTAGAAAAAGCTTATACGTGTACTGTACTCATACTTGTAATCACTCGCTGTAACACACACACACACCCTTATACACTCTTACACATATGAGGGCTTGCTATGTGAGTATTTTGAAATGAATTAGCCTGATCATTGATGCATTTCAATCATGTTCTCCTGGAGAAAACGCTAATCCTAAGAAGGTCCTTATGAGTGAACTGGTAATGCCTGGCTGGTGGGGAAAATGACCATACCCAGTAATGGTTATGCTGACATTTAGGCAGATCGGCCTGACCTTCAGATCTCACAGTGTGGACCACGGCATTGGGACTCATTGTTGACTGTGGTCCAAATTAATGCAAACTATGCGGAGGCTGTTTGGTCATATTATTAAGTGTCCATTCATTTGACCCAGAGATTCCACTTTCAGAATGTTTGAGGACTTCTGTAACAGTACTGTTTTCAGTGTGACATTTGAGAATGACCTAATGTCCATCAATAGGAGATTAGTTGAGTAATTTGTTATTCCCATAAAAAAACACGATACAGATCTGTATGTATTCACATGTAAAGATGTTCACAATATATAGTGTTTTTTCTTTTTTAAAGATTTTATTTATTTATTTGACAGAGAGAGAGAGAGCTCACAAGCAGGCAGAGAGGCAGACAGAGAGAGAGGGGGAAGTAGGCTCCCTGCTGAGCAGAGAGCCCGATGCGGGCCTCGATCCCAGGACCCTGAGACCATGACCTGAGCCGAAGGCAGAGGCTTAACCCACTGAGCCACCCAGGCACCCCACAGTATACAGTTTAAGGGAAAATGGAGATTGCAGACAATATACAGAACAATACAGAACATGGTTGGGTTTTGTTTAATGGAAATACGAATTATATAAAAGTATATATAATGTATAAACATGCATACATCCTGGTTATGCCTGGCAAAAAATCTGCAACAAAATATTAACAGGCTTATACATGCATGTATGACGCTCACAGCAGGGACAGCAGTATCAGAGAGAAAAAAATCAAGTTGCTGAAGGACTCTTGGCATGCTATCTTTAGTTCTTAATGAAAAGATGCATGGCAACGATCCTTTTTATAAGAGCAAGTCATCCATCCCAACTTCTCCCCACCCCAGTGAGAGATAGAATCCTACAGAGTGGGGAGGGTAAAAGAGAAGAAGTAAAGAAAAAGTAAGATGTTTCCATGCTGTTCAGTGCCTCTAAGAAAAGGCGGTGCATCCAGCCCCTTCTCATGACCCAAGTCAGGGCAGCCAGAAGACAACAGAAAAATCCAAGGTCTGTTTGGGATTCTGAGAGCCTTGTTTCCCAGGTGAGGTTTGGGGCCAAAAAGGAGCTGCCCCAGCATAGCCTGAGAACTGCAAACAATCAGTGCTTGGGAGAGATGCATAAGCAGAAAAGTCTAGAGCCCCAGTGGCGTGGTGTGCAGCCAAGAGCCACGCGGACTTGGTGGCAATGGGCTAGAATAACTCCTGCAGCTTCAGTAAAGGGGGGGACATGATGGCTGCTCCCTCATACTTTGTTATTATGCTTGACTTCAAAATGTAAATGCAAGCACCAGAAGAAAACAGGAAGGAGAGAACACGCAAACACCGAGTCCACCTTGAGTTTACTAAGCTTACATTGCTACCACTTGGGAGATTTTGTTAGAAATAAGATCAGTTGCAGGAAACTAAAATAAATTAATGGGCGCCCTGAGCTGTGCATGATAGCATACTTGAGACACATCAGCTGAGGATCTCAACGGAGGGATTCTTCTCCACCCGAGGAATCCTTGCATGAGCCAAGGCCGTTCTCATTGTCATATCTAATCTTGCTGACCTGCCCCCACTAGGCTATGCTGATCGTTCTGGCTGGTTATGCATTTAGCCAGTGTAGTCTCACACAGACCACGATATTTTCCTGGGGACCGCCCCCCCATGCCAGGACATGTGTCCTTGGGTAGACCCTTTTATAATTGCAAGGACATTTACATCAGTCCTTTATCTGATAGGAAAAGAAATGATTTGGAGTAGAATGTCACTATTCTGAAGGACCTTTTCTATGTCCTTTTTCAAAACTCTTTCCAATCCTCCCCCCATCCCCAACACACACACACACACACACACACACACATACATTTCTTTCAACATGCATGTGTGTTTCCAACCACTAGACATAAACATCCTGATCTTGGCTGTCTAGCTGAAACCAGGAAAGGGAAAAACAAAACAGTCATTTCTGTAGCACAGTGCAAATTCTTTAGTGTTCCTCACACCCTCTAGCCCTCCATCACCTCTAGATGCACACCAGAAATAAAAAAAATGAAAGCTCTCTAGCCCATTCCAGTGGAAGGAGGAAAAGGGCTGCCGGAGGCCATATAGTGCTTAAGATCAAAGATAATAAATAAGAATGACCAGTGATCCCTTCATAAACCTTTAAAAACGTTTGGCTCAAAAAGATTAGCTCCAGATGATCCAGTGGAAAAAAAAAGATGTGGTGCGGAAAGCAGCAAGGGCTACCTCTTATAGTCAAAACTTCAAGAGTGATCATTGGAAGCAGCCAAAATAGAATGTAGACAGAAGTCAATTTCACTTGAATAGTGCTTTTGAGAATTTCAATTCCTCTGAGTGCCCAGAGGTTTGTATAGCTTTTATATTTGATTAGCAATTTCACCATGAGAGAAGAAAGAGACACAAAGGAGTCACATTATATGGAAAATGCATCATTTTTATCCTCTTCCTCACTCCAGGGGGACCATTGAGAGTCTGCAAGAGACTTACCGCAGTGCCCCACTGGCTTCCGGTTTAACTATAGAGTTCGACAGCCATTCCACAACACGAGTATGATTTCAACACTACAGGGAATTTCCAGCAAGATGGGAATCTGAGACGGCACATCTCATTGATGGAGAACTAACGTTTTATTAATTCGGCAGTTATGTGCCAGACCAGGAGGCACCAGTTAGGACCCTCTAAAGCTGATCACTCTGCTGTGTACTTGCTTTTTTACTTGGCTGCCTGCACAGTAGAATATGATCTCTATTTGGCCAAAGATTGGTTTTTTCCAATTATGTCTTCAACCCCCAATTGCCATTAAATATTTGAGGAATGTGTGAAGGAGTTTCCTTGAGATTTCAAGATCCAAGGTGATGAGGAGCTGTACGCAGGGAATAGCAGTGGGCACGTGAAAGTATTTCCCATCGGGATCCCCCTGAGAGGATCAGAATGGGATCATACCCAAGCAAGACAGCCTTCAGAGAAAGTGTCTGATTCCAGTTCATCTGGCATAGTCAAGGGCCAGGATCTCCTAAAATTTTAACCAGCAGGTATAAGGTTTAAGGCACAAGGGAATTTTTAAAGTGGAAATAAGCCATAAAGTGTACACCACCAAGAGAACCCTAAGGAAATCGGTGGACTTTGGATGATGATGTGTCGATGTGGCTTCATCAATTGTAGCAAAGGCCCCACTCTGGTGAGGGGTGTTGATAATGGGGGAGGCAGAGCATGTGTGGGGGTAAGGGATAGGTGGGAACACTCTGTACCTTCTGCTCAATTTTGCTGTGAACTTAAAATCACTCTAAACAACAAAGTCTATTTAGAAAAAAAAACAAACAGGAAAAAGTGAAGACGGGAGGCAAAATGTAGAGGAAGAAGAATAAAGAACATGGGAAGTCATGTTCTTTATGGGAAAGAATAAAGAACATGGGAAGTCACATGCAAATCAGAGCCTGTCCTTCCACCTCTGTGGCCCTCAGATCACGGGGGGCAAAGCTGACCAAAGGATGGATCCCGCCATGTTCATGTACAGGCTGAGAGCCCTGACCTATGTTTATAGACTCCAACACAAGAGTTTCTGAGTCCTGACGCACATTTTCTTATGCGTAGAGAAGAGGCAATCTGGAAAAATCTAGTTAATGTAGTCATTTCCATGCCTATCATGACGTTTTTCTGACCTAAAACTTAGAGAACATTGTCTGATAGCCACTCTGATGTAAGACAGACATTGTGTACTAGGACTATTTTAGATTTAAAATATATATAACTTATTTTATTGAAACTCCAGATGATAGAGGAAACAAAGACAAAAGGCACCTAGTATGGTTCCTAACTTCACCCTCAGTCTCCAGGTCAAAACTCAAGGTAGTTGATAGCACTTAAAGCCAACACTCAAATAGAAACCATAATGAAATTTCACAAATGCAAAACTCTGACCATACCTTCGATTATGTCCATGTCCTCTTGGCACCTAAGTTATTTTATGAAAAAGCAGTCTTCCATGAAATTTACATAAGCTGGTTTGATTTCTTAAAAATAATTTTTCTCCAGGCACCTGGGTGGCTCAGTCTGTTAAGCATCTGTCTTTGGCTCTGGTCGTGATCCCAGGGTCTGAAACCAAGTCCGCCAAGGGGCTCCTTGCTCAGCGGGGAGCCTGCTATTCCCTCTCCCTCTGTCAAATAAATAAAATCTTTTTAAAAATAATAATAATAGTAATTTTGCTCAGAATTTTAACTTTGACGAAAAGAACTACTGAAGGAGTCATTTTCATCCAGTGGATTCTTTCTTGCCGAATGGCTACTGTACGACTGGGAGGGAGGTTGGGGTGGAGGAGATTACTGTGTTCTACTACCTCCAGAGCTGAATGCAAACTGAAGGTAGACAGAAGAAGTAACGTGCTCCAAGAAGATACACCCTGCCTGTGTCCTGGAAGCCGTTATCTGTGTCAGGACCAAGCCAAAGCCAGCACAACAAGTGGAGTTATGATAAAATACGTAAGGACTAGCTCACCCTCGGAGGAGGAGTTAGTGCGTTTATAGGTACAAAATCTTCGGTCAGTGGTTGTCAGTAGAGCGATTGAGCATTTAATAGAGGAAAAAGTCAGAAAATCCTCAGGGCCTGTGAGCAGAACAGTATCTACACATTTTATATATGTTACATTGTATTTTCTCTTCTGGGGATTGAAAAATATATTACAAGGAAGGTTAGGAAGGTAAGACTCCTTTTAACCACTAACCACATTCTATTGTCTTTCCTCTCTTTCTGTCTTCTCCATAGATAACTTGTTAGGAGTTTGATTTTTATTATTCCAGGTCTTTCTGTAATTTTAATTATCTGTTATAATTTTAGTATTTCATTGCTATATACTATTTTATTATTACTTTTGGGTTTAGGTTTTTGTTTCATTTTGCTTTGTTTTATAATTGAAGTATATTTTACATGCAGTATACAAAATTTTACCTGTGCTATGCAAAAAAGTCTACAAAATTTTAAGAATTCGGCTTAGTGAATTTTTACACGTGCAACCACTGTAACAATTAATACATTAAAAACTTCCACACCCTGGAAGGCTCCCTCATGTTCTTTCCAAGTCAACATCCCCCAACCCCAAAGGCAGCCCCAATTCCCACTTCTGTTACCATAGGTTGGTTTTGCCTAAGGCCAGATCCAACTCTTGGGCCAGAAGAACCCCTTCATCCCTGCCGTCTGTGATTATGGGTTTTCAGACAATTCGAATGTGAGAAATAACGTAGACTGGTTGCAAACAATATGGGACATTTTAGATGGTTCAGAAAATTCTCCAGTCATTTCTTTTGCTTCAGGGTCAAAGTGGTGAGGAGCTAGGCAACTGAGGCTTCCTAAATTATTAATACTGTTGTTCTCTGACCTGCAGATGAGAGGCCAGGTTAACCTATACCCAAAGAGAGAAAAAGCCTCTGTAGGTTTCCAGGAGACTGGGAGAGCCTCGCCTCATAAAGTGAGGCCAGAGGTGGGGAGTAAAGAGTACTGCCTAAGGGCCCTCCATCACACGGGCATCCTGAGGAACTGGAGAGGGGCTGCTTTTGATTACCTGGGACTGCACTATTAGGGGTATAACATCAGAGCCTAGGAGTAGGTCTGCCCATAAACTCTCATGGAGAGTAAAAGAGACCCACCAGCAGTCCTACCATGCTATGGTCCTATTCCAGACACTCGGGCACGTTCCAGCTGCATCAACTTGAGACATAACCTTTTCAAAAATAACTAGCATTTACTAAGCCTCTATTCGGGGTCGGACACAGGGGCTATTTTGTGTACATTGTTTCAATGGATCCTCAACAACTATCTCATGTTGTAGGAATTATTTGTGTTGGTATGGTTGTGACAATTATTTTACAGCTGAAGATATCATGAATCAAAAAGTTAAGTAATTGTTACAAAAATCACATAATAGGAAGTGTTGGCTGGACACTCCACTCAAGTCTGCCAAACTCAAACCTGTGGTTAAGTCATGCCTGTGGCAAGTTAATTATAACTGTCAATTCTTTACTCATCCCTAGGTCTATGCTCCTACCATGTAACTCTATGGTTCCCACCTGTTCTCACTCGGAGCTCAGACATACGTGTCTTGTGCTGACCAAGGAGATGACACAAACAGACTTGAAAAGCACTTTCCCAGTTGGGCTTCTTCATCTCACTCATATATCATGGTCCGAGACTGTGGGTGCTAAAGAGGGGCAGTGCCATCTCAGTGGGTCCCGCTGAGGCCATCATGAACCCAACCAATTCCCCAGCATGAGGGAGTCCAGCCTAGATCAGCTGAGCCCTGTAAACTTGTGAGCTCAACGAATGCTTCTTGTTGTAAGTCACTGAGGCTGTGTGGTTATTTCTGCAGCATTATTCTGGCACTGGAAAACTGACACACCGCAATTCTCCTCTAGTCAGACTGTCTGGGTTCGAATCCTACGTCCAATACCAGCTGGGTGACCTTGGGACATTGCCCAACCTCTGTCTCAGTTTCCTCATCTGCATAATGTGGATCATAATAGTATCTCATGGGGTTAAAAGTTTCAAAACCTGTTCATGGAGTATAGATTATATAAAACATTGCATAAATCTTTAGCACATACCTTAACAGATTTTTACTTATATACATATGCATATGCTCATATTGAAATATTTCTAGGTCTCCAAAAAGTCCCCTTATCTTCTCACAAACAATAACTCCTCAAAAGTAACCACTAGGCTGACTTCTGTCATCATAAATTAGTACGGCCTGCTTTCGAAATTCATATAAATGGAATCATACGATAGATACTATTTTGTGTTTGCTTTCTTTCGCTTCAGATAGCCATGAGAGTATCAATATTTTGTATATGGTACTGGTTTGTTCTTTATCGTTGCTATATAATATTTCATTGTACGAATACACCACATTCTATTATCCATTCTACTACTGTTGGTGGACATGTGAGTTGATTCCAATTTGAAGCTTTTGGAGCATTATAAATGTTCTTGTATGTGTCTTTTAGGGGATATTACATCTCATTTGTGTTGCACTCATACACCTAGGAGTAGAACTTCTGGATCACAAGCTATACATGTTTTGATTTATGAATATTGCCAAAACAGTTTTCCAAAGTTCTGTACCAATTTACAACCCTACTAGCAACACATAAGAGCTCCAGTTCAGGGGTGCCTGGGTGGCTCAGTGGGTTAAAGTCTTTGCCTTCAGCACAGGTCATGATCCCAGGGTCATGGGATCGAGCCCCACATCGGGCTTTCTGCTCAGCAGGGAGCCTGCTTCCCTTCCTCTCTCTCTGCCTGCCTCTCTGCCTACTTGTGATCTCTGTCTGTCAAATAAATAATAAATAAAATCTTTAAAAAAAAAAAGAGTTCCAGTTCATTTTCATTCTTGCTAACATTAAGAGTGAACAGTCGTCATACACTGAGAGAAGATCTGTAATTACAAATAGTTGATAAAAGACTTTCTGGAGAAAGAACTACAAGTCAACTCTGTGGTCAAAAATTCCTACAAAAAGAAACATAGACAACCCAACTAAGGAGAGGCAAATGACCTGATCAGCTCTTCATAAAAGAAGATATTCCAATGGCCTATAAATAGGTGTTCATCATCACCACTCACCAGAGAAATGCAAATTAAACCACAATGAGGCAACATTACCACTAAGAATGTTAAAATTAAAAGTACAGGCAATGCCAAGTGTTTTCTTTTGTTTTTTTAATAAATGGCATCTTCTTCTAAGTATCATTTAGCAGCCTGGATCATTCGCCCAACAAATGGGCTTAAAGATCCAAACGTGTTGCTATGAATATCACTAACTCATCCCTTTTAATTCCTTAGAATTACATAGTATGAAAATACCATAGTTTCAACATTTCTATTTCGATGGAAATTTAGGTTGTTTCCAAATTTTTTCACTGTTAGAAAGAGTACAACAGTGAACATTCTTCTGTGTTCCTCCTTCTGTAATGTGCAAATGCTTCTCCACAGGAGACAATAAGAGGTAAAATTTGGGCATATAGAGAATATGCATATTGAACTTTAATAGGTACTAACAAATGACCTTCCTTATCAGCTGTACTAATTATCACTCAATCAATAATGTATGAGAATATATTGTAATACCTCCTTACCAGTTTTTAAGGTCATCAATTTTTTTTCATTTTTTAAAGATTGATGTTTAAAATGGTATATTATATTAATTTTTACCCCCTCAATCACTAGTGAGGTCACAGCTTTTGCCTCCTTTCCCTTTTTTCTGTCATTTGTTTTTCTTACTAGCATATATTTCTAATATGTCTCATTAGTCTGCTACAAGTGTTGGAAATGTTTTCTTCCAATCTACTAGTTGGAATCTGCTAGTTGTTTTCTAACTTTTTTTTATTGAATTTGCTGCATAGGGGTTTATAAGTTATGATTAATGACATTTATCAGTATTTTCCCTTTTTATTTTTGCTTTTATCTCTTATTTATGAGTGACCTCCCTATTCTAAAGAATTGTGTGTGTGTTACATTGTTTTAGTGTTCATATTTTTAATCCACCTGAATGGTGTGAGATAGAAGTTTAATTTTTTTTTTCCAAATGGAGAGCCAATTTATCAAATAACTCGTCCTTTTTTTTAAATCTTTTTTTTTTTAAGATTTTATTTATTTGACAGACAGAGATCACAAGTAGGCAGAGAGGCAGGCAAAGAGAGAGGAAGGGAAGCAGGCTCCCTGCTGAGCAGAGAGCCCAATGCGGGGCTCAATCCCAGGATGCTGGGATCATGACCTGAGCCGAAGGCAGAGGCTTTAACCCACTGAGCCACCGAGGTGGCCCATAACTCATCCTTTTAAGTTCCTAATTTTAACTCTGGTCTACATGAGAACCATAATAAACCAAATTCATATGTAAGATAATATATATTTATAACCTGTGTTCTGTGTCATTGATCTGCTTATCTATTCCTGCAGCAACCACACACTGTTTCGATTAATACAAGTTTATTTTATTTTCTAGCAATGCTGTTGGCAAGACAGAGCTCTATAATTCCTTTTCAAAATTGCCTTAGTTATTCTTGCACATTTACCCTCATAAAATTTTTAGAATCATCCTTTTAAAAATGCTTTTTATATTTTGTTTAGGATTGCAATGAATTTGTAGGTTATTTGCGGGAGAATTGACATTTTAAAATATAGAGTATTTCTTAATTCTTCAACAGTAAATCCTTCCATTAATTTGGATCTTCGTTATATGCTTCAGTAATGGTTTACAGTTTCCTCCACAAAAGTCTTAGGGCACCTTTTTATGTTACTGTAGTTTTTAAATGAGATTCCCCCCCCCCCATTTTATTTTCTAATGGGATATTCCCGCTGTATAAGTAAGTTTTTTATTTGTTTTGTTTTTACATAGTTTTTTTTTTTTTCTATAAAATGCCTTAATATTCCTAATATTGCCGCTACTGGTAGGAAACAGGAAGGAAATACACCAATTAATTGTATCCCACAAAACTGATTACCTGTAGAGAATTCATGAAAACATTTTTTTTAAAGATTTTATTTATTTATTTGACAGAGACAGAGAGATCACAAGTAGGCAGAGAGGCAGGCAGAGAGAGAGGAGGAAGCAGGCCCCCCGCTGAGCAGAGAGCCCGATGCGGGGCTCCATCCCAGGACCCTGAGATCATGACCTGAGCCGAAGGCAGAGGCTTTAACCCACTGAGCCACCCAGGTGCCCCCTCATGAAAACATTTTTTAAAATAAGTGTGATATAATGAGTTCAGTATAAAAATGAGGGTCTGTTAAACCCTGTTCAGGAAGTATGGATCCCCAAAACATATCACGATAATGTAGATATTATCACCCATTAAATCATCTAATATTCCATTCTACATACACGCCACCTCCAAGCTTTGAAAGCAAGTCCTTACTGTCACAACTTCTTACTCTTTTCCTATTCAGCTTCTCTCCCAATGTCTCTCTCAATGGCATGAATCAGCGCACCTCTTCCCGTCCCTTCTGTTCATCATTTCTCCTCTCCTCCCTGAGGTCAGTGTCCTATTAATTCAGTAAGAACTGTTCATGTTTTGAGATGATCAAAGCAAGAGAGAAAGGTTACATTGGCCTCTCCCATTCTAATAGTGTCTAAGTGCCAGCTGCATCTTTTTAAAAAGAGGGAGGGCAAGATCCAGAGATATAGAGAAGTTTAAGATGCTTTCCCCCTGATTTTCTCTGGTTTCATCTTCAGAGCAACAAAAACCACTGCAAAAGCTAGCAGGTGTTGAGCCCATGCTTAGTGCCAGGCCCGGTGCAAAGCATTTAGTATGCACCATATTTAAGTCCCCCAACAAGACTGGACCGTAGGGACTATTCTTACCCCACTGTGAAGAAAAGGAAACATAAGTCACGGGACGCCTGGGTGGCTCAGTTGGTTAAGCAGCTGCCTTCGGCTCAGGTCATGATCCCAGCGTCCTGGGATCGAGTCCCACATCGGGCTCCTTGCTTGGCGGGGAGCCTGCTTCTCCCTCTGCCTCTGCCTGCCATTCTGTCCGCCTGTGCTCGCTCTCTCTCCCTCTCTCTCTGACAAATAAATAAAATAAAAATAAAAATAAAAAAAACATAAGTCCCATGGAAGATGAATAACTTTCCAAGTTGCATAACAAGTAAATCTGTCCAGGAATTAACCAGTCATCCGACTCTAGCCCCTGTTTTTAACCCTGATGCTAACCCAGGAAGAGTATGGGGAAAGGGACGGTGCAGAATAATAGCAGCGCTCATTCTATCTGCCACATGTTTGCCTGCCTTCATGACACTAAAGCCTGAAACGTTTTACTAATCTCAAGGCTCACCCTGGTAATGATGGTTTTAGCCATGAAATACAACCATATTTTAGGCTAACTACTGGATGCACATACACAGCCTCCTGGTTACACGGAAGCCCAAATTGGGACTCACAGCCCCCCAAAAATGCTCCTGGGCCCATGGGTGCAGAGAAAGAAGAGCACAAATGGAATTACCATATTTTACCACTTCTATCTTTTGCAGGATTCTGTGAGCTTCAGACTGTGGGACCTTGGGCATGTCACTCCACTTCTCTCTCAGTTAGCGCAGTGTAGAGTGATAATGAGAGGGCTGGTATGGTTGCTGAAAGGATTAAATGAGCACATAGAGGGTGCTCACGAGAGTAGCTGGCACATTTTAAGCACCATATGGGGGTTTCCATCATCCTTGGAGCTTTCATAATTCAGGGTAGCAAGCTCAAATTTATTTTTATTCCAACATCATAAACTGGTTTCTAGCTGGAGAAGTGGTATAGAAATCCAAATATTGGGGCTTTTCAAAAGCTTTAAGAATCTTTCAGCCCTTTATTTTCAGACCTATACACTCTTCAAAGACAGTGTGATGGATGTTTCCGGCTCACCGAAAAGGATATTGTTTTGCTTCACTTTCCCCTCCTGTCATTACAAGCCACTTCGTTTTCATCTACTATGAAACTTTTAGGAAAATAAATATCTTTTTTTTTTTTTAAAGGCTTCCCCTTTGAAGTTGAACATGATGTTTTAGCTAAGTACAAATCCCCAACAGTATATGCATCCTTCGGAGGCGGGCCTCAGGTGGCTGAAAGGGTTTTGCTACTGAGTCTAAGCCTGGAAGTGAATCGCTGGGAGCCCAGCTGACCCTTGCCAGCCTGCCTTGCTGCAACTTGTGGATGTACTGCATTGTAGACCCGCATCAGTGCAGTGTAGACCAGCAGTGACTGAGTGCACCGAACCACCACAGAAGCAAGCCTCAGAAGTAAGAACAGGAAGCCTATTCAAGGATGGAGTGTCCCTGATACAGATCTGTCCTTCTGCACTGTCCCTCCTGATCCCTCACCCACTTTTTATTTTCCTAGTCCTTGTGGACTTAATCCAACTCTGACTATTTGACTTTGGATGCCCTTGAGCTAATCTCTCTCCCAGAAGTTGATTTCTGGTTTTGCAAGGCCCCACCTGCTCTTGTGACTAACAAGAGCCTGCCCCAACGACCTGCCACCTGTGTCACCTTTGCCTTTGGACAATTGTCCTTGGCTCCAAATCCTAAGTACTGACTTTGGTCACCTATGCCACAGCATGGACCTATTCCAGCCTTTTTGTGTTTCTGTGAAATGCCTTGGGATCCCAGCCCAGGAAGCTCTCTGGACCAGGAAGCTCAGAACAATCTGTTTACTCTCCAAGGATGTGAGTGATGTATTGTGGCATTGCAGAGCCAGAGAAAACACTCTCAGAAAGCCCTATTCATTCTTTTTATGCATAATCTTGGGATATTGGAGTTTCTGAAACCAAAGTATGCAATTTTTTTTCCAAAGTATGCAATTTTCTAATGTTATTTTGAGGAAAGGAATTCAGATATTCTGTGCTTATTAGTGGATGGCTTCGTCTAGTTTCAGGACCGGCATTTAGATGACAAAAGGACCAAAACTGGACAAAATCCAGAGGCTGGAGTTCTTATCGCACCAGCTGTCTGACTTTGGGAAAGTCTTTAATTCCTCCAAAATTCAATTTCTGCTTATAAAAAAATTGTGGCCAAAAAAGCCACTAAACCATATTCTTTGAGATTATGAAATAGGTCTTATTTTTGTCAGGCTCTTGCCGTTGCAATGGACTCAGAGAAAGTGCTCCAAAAATGGCTATTATAAGACTGATAAAGGGGGCGCCTGGGTGGCTCAGTGGGTTAAAGTCTCTGCCTTCGGCTCAGGTCATGATCCCAAGGTCCTAGGACCGAGCTCTCTGCTCAGCGGGGAGCCTGCTTCCCCTTCTCTCTCTACCTCCCTCTCTGCCTACTTCTGGTTTCTGTCAAAAAATAAATAAATAAAATCTTAAAAAAAAACTGATAAAGGAAATCAAATAAATTCAGGTATACATAATCCCTTTGAAAATTGTAAAGCACAAGATAAATACGTTTTTGTGATTGTAAATGAGCCATATGCCAGGAGTTTTTATGGAACTCAGAAATTATTTACCCCCAAATCCATGCTGTAGTCCTCTTCATTCCTCAGGGCTCAAATCAGACAGGACTGGAATCCCTTTGCTTCCCCTCCTTTGTGCTTTCTGGTATCTCCTTGTCTGAACTTCCCACTAGACTACAGACCCCTTGAGGCAACCCACGTGGCCTATGTCAGAGTCATCGTACATACTAATAATATAAAAAGCTTTCAGTATAATTGGGGCTTCATCATAAGTGCTTTATATATATTAAATTACTATGACATCCATTTTATAAATGTGGAAACTGAGGCATGGAGAAGTTAAGTGAACTTCCCAAGCATACACAGCCAACGAGGGGCAGACCGGGTTTTGAACACACATAGACTAGTTTCATGGTCCATGTTGTTACTTGCTACATCACATCAGCTTGGTTGGATGCGTAGGTGGGAGGGTAGATTGGCAGGTTATTACATTTATTTTTGGCATTTATATCTCTAATCACAGACAATGTAACAATGCAAAAAGCACGAATATATAATTAAATACCTATGAGTTATCAGAGTAGAGTTCTCCACTCAGTACACAGATGAGTTCAGTGGGGATCAAACCTGGAGTTATCTAACCCACACGTTTTTTTCTATTGCAATCAACAACAACCAAATTATTTAATTTTCTATATCCAAACAGCAATTATTGCTTACATTTAACTATCCCTTTTTTCTTGTTTTTAAATAGAATGTTAAATTTGCTGCAAAAGTGTATGTTAAAGATGTGCAAACATTTCTGTGTTTATATATAGTGATGGAGAAGGGGAATATGAAAGGACTATATTTCCCTCTCCCTAGCTTATCTGAAAACTAACTGCTCAAGGTCTGGATCCTTCAAGGCTGAGGTTTTGAACCCAACCCTCAAGAAGCTACCCAAAAGATTCTGATGAGCTCAGAAATGGCAGCTTTAAGTCAAAAATGACTCCTACAACCACAGACACATTCACCCCTCCACCCTGGCTATGCACACAACCCTTATACATGTTAACTATAATCTAGAAGCACCATTATTTTGGTCTACTTGGTTTGCTTGGGGCTTCTCTCGTAGATATCTCATTCACTCCCATGTTCCAAATATCCTCTAAAAAAATTAATTCCTATACTTTTTGTCCAGTTCAGATCCATTTATTGAACTGTTTGTTCATCACTTTAAAGTGGATGCTTTATAGGCATCTAAAAGTCAATATATCCAAGCCAGAACAAGTGAGCTTCCTCTTCAAATGTGTTCCTTCTAAGAGTAAATGGTACCACCATGACCAGGTACTCTAAACAGAAACCTGGAAATCACGTTAATCATCCTCATCTTCACATTGCATACCTATTCAGTGATTCACAAAACCGGACCATTCAATCTGTGAAGTATCTTAAAGCTCCATTCCCACTCCTCCCCAGCTCTGAAATCTAAGCCACTATATCTTATCCAGACAACTTTGGGAGCATCTTAACAGACAGCTCTCTTCCATTCTTGTGTTTCTACCATCTATCCTAGCCCAACAGAGTCTAAAGGAAAATCTAACTACAATTATTCTTGAACAATGTCAGGGATACTGGCACCAACCATTGTGCTGTTGAAATCTGCAAATTACCTTTGACTCCCCCAAAACTTAACTACTAATAGCCCACTGTTGTCCTTACGGATAACATAAATAGCCAGTTAACACATATTTGGTAGATTATGTGTATTATATACTGTATTCTTATAATAAAGTAAGCTAAAGAGAATAAAATACAAGACAATCATAAGGAAGTCTCCAGAAAAAAATATGGAGTTTCCTTAAGAAGTTAAAAATAGAAGTACAATGACCCAGCAATTCCACTACTAGGTATTTACCCCAAAGATACAAATATATTGGTCCAAAGGGGCATCTGCACCCCAATGTTTATAGCAGCAATGTCCACAATAGCCAAACTGTGGAAAGAACTGAGATGTCCATTGGCAGATGACTGGATAAAGATATGGTGTACACACACACATACACACAGGAATATTACTCAGCCATCAAAAAGGATGAATACTTACCATTAACATCCACATGGATGAAATTGGAGGGTATTATGC
The DNA here is from genome assembly GCF_902655055.1 of Lutra lutra. NCBI lineage: Eukaryota > Metazoa > Chordata > Mammalia > Carnivora > Mustelidae > Lutra > Lutra lutra. The sequence continues at coordinate 113,798,303 of NC_062285.1, forward strand.
TGAGTGAAATAAGTCAATCAGACAAACAATTACCATATGGTTTCACTCATATGTGGAATATAAGAAACAGGGCAGAGGAGAGTAGGGGAAGGGAGGGAAATCTGAATAGGAAGTCATCAAAGAGGGAGAAAAACCATGAGAGACTCTTAATTATGAGAAACAAACTGAGGCTTGTGGGAGGAGAGGGGAATGGGAGGATGGGGAAATTGGGTAATGGGCTTTAAGGAGGGCACATAATGTGATGAGCACTGGGTGTTATATGCAACTGTGAATCTGAACCCTACATCTGAAACTAATGATGTACTTACTATATGTTGGCTAATTGAATTTAAATTAAAACAATTCATAAGGAAGAAAAAAATACATTTATAATACTGTACTATATTTATTGAAAAAAATCTCTGTATAATTCAAATTATACAGCAGTTCAAACTGGTGTTGTTTGAGGGTCAACTGTATATTGTTTTCCATCTTAAAGCCTTCCAAATGCTTTTGGGAGAAAGGACAGAATCTTTAATGCTGTTGTAGGATTTCCTTTTCCTTTGGTGCCCATGGTTCTTGGTAATGCCACTTTTAAGAATGAAGAGGTTGACCAGACAAAGCATGGTGGACAGCAAAGCCAAGTTTATTGAGTGATAGCAAAGTTCATTGAATGATAAGAGTATAAAGCTCCTAAAGAAGGAGGGGACCTGAGAGGGTTGCCAGAGGCCTTTCTAAGTCTAGGGGGTTTTATGGGCTGTTTTAATCTGTTTAACCCTACATGAACCTCCACCCAACCAGGTTTTATCAAGTGGGAAACGGTAGAGGGCTCCTTCTAGGGTGGGGTAAAATACTTTAAAAGGTGGTTGCCTCTTAGAAGTTGGTGGGGTGGGGGTGGAGGGTCCTGTTGTCCCTGCCTACCTTTCTTTCAATTATCCTTCAGCAGTGTGACCCGCAAGACCCTAGGTGATTCTGCTCCCACTTGCTCCTGCAACTTTAGCTCATGATCCTCTTTCCCCTGGCTTTCTAACTTCAGAACATAAAGGCCTTTCATGAATTCCTTGAACATGCCAAGCTTTTTCCTGCAACTTGTGGGCCTTTGCATATGCAATTCTGTGTGAAACTCTTTCTTCTCCATTTACTATCTAGTCAATCCCACATTCGTCTTTTGGACCTCAGCTTAAATGTCACTTTGGTGAAGAAGCCATGTTTGATCACCCACTCCTTCAGGCTAGGTCAGATTCCCCCATCATGCATTTTCATGACACAATGTGCTTTTCCTTTACTGAATTTGTTGTACAGTCCATTTTCCTTTGTTGTCTTTTTTTTACAGCTTATTAGTTTATAATTACTTGTTTGGGTCTATGTCTTCTGTAAATTCCATGAGGTCAAAAACCGGTGTTGTTCACTATTCTATTTACAGTGGTGAAGGCACATCCTTAAGTGAGTCAGTGAATAAATAAACTGGGTGGCTTGGAGAAACACAGTAACAGAAAGCTGAAGCATACTTTTTCACTCTATCCTCATAACAACTCTGTGAGAAGGTATTATCATCACCTTTTCATAGGTGAGGAAGCTAAAGTTCACGGAAGTGAGGTTACTTTTCCAGGATGTACAGGACAATTCTCCAGGAGGAAGGGTCTTTGGGATACTCCAAGTTTTTTAAAAAAGAAGCAATTGCCTACTAATAAATTTCTCCAACTGCTTTGTCCTTTGTAAGTGCTAAATAGTATTGATATCTCTTTGTTATTTCCAAGGAGTTCTTCAGGATAAGCAAAACCAGTTGGGCAAAGCCAACTAAAGCCTTCAGGGAAAGTTCTGATAAATGAAGATTTCTCATTCATTGAAATGGAAAACAGAGAAAGGAGCTGGGTGGGTTAAAGCAAATCAGGTAGAAAAAAGAAGCTTGTGTGATAATGGCAAGAACAAAGAAAATGGAGATAAAGAGAAGGAGAGATAAATACAAGGACACAAGAAAAACAGACTTCTCAAGTCCTTGGGGAAGTCCAGAAGAACAGTGAGGAAGATGTTCTTATGTTTAACAAAACTAGTGGTGTTTCTAAATACCCAGGTGTTTAGGAGCAAATAACCCGAGTACCTGATGGCTACCTGGGTTGTTCACACCAAGATTTCAGAGTTCTTTTGGTGGATCAAGATTAATGTAGCATTTTCTATTTGCTCCTAATGTATTTGTTTCAATATAGATGAAAGTGAGAGGAAATTAGAGGAATAAGATTTCCTCCTCCATTCTAGACCAAAATAAATAATGTGTCCCCATCTCCTATGCTCTGTTCCCCCCGCTGGCCCCATTCTGAGGTATGCCCTGACCCCTGTTAAATTAATTAAACAAGGAGGCCATTAGATGGATGTGGCTCTCAAGCCATGGTGGCCTATGTAAGCAAACCAAAGTCTAAGCCTCCAAATTCCTCAAGGCTATGAAGTCAAAATCTCAGGACAACCAACCACAAACAACCAATGAGGATTTAAGCTCCGGCTGATCAAAAAATTTCCTTTCTTCGCTTCCACACTTTCTCTATAAAAATCTTTCCCCTTTGTTCCTGTTGGCAGTGCCCTCCTAACCTCTTCCAGTGTGTCACTGCCAGATTGGAATCGATCTTTTCCCAAATAAACTCTTAAAATGTGTCATATGCCTCAGTTTATCTTTTAACACTCTCTAAGTGGGTTCTTCCATGAGCCAGCCATGGAAAAATAATTTTACTCCTCTAAATCTCTCTTTCCTTGTCTATTCTCTCTTTCTGAGAGAATCATGCATGGTTCAGGGCTTGGTTCCCAGAATCTCAGTAGGGGTAAGGAGTTGAGGAGAGAACTTCTAGTACAACCTCAGACCGGATGTGTGAATCTCCATTGCGTTATCCCACTTACCCACCAACCTTTATTTGTTCTTTCACCCTTTCCTCAATTTCCAACACTTTAAATTTTAGACATTTGATATTGCTTCATCTATGAAATAGTTTTTCTGGAATTGTGCCCTATGAACGGAAAATTTTGTGGATTCTAAAAATTAAGGGGAATTAGTTTCTGTCTTATGGATTATATATAAATGAACTATAATTTGAGGGTAAGTGAAAATGACAACATCAGGTTTGGAAAATATTTTTAAAGGAAATATGAATTTTTAAATATTGCTTTGGAACCAAAGTGGGGGAGAAGCAAGTCTTAAAGTTGCATTCTTGAGGATGCTATCCCTCTATGCCAGTGGATCCCAAAGTATGATCTTGGACAAGCAGCAGAAGCAGCATCTGGGTATTTGTTAGAAATTCAAAATCTTGGGGTGCCTGGATGACTCAGTCGATTGACCATTCAACTGTTGGTTTCAGCTGGGGTCATGATCTCCAGGCCCAGGGATTAGGCCCCATCGAGCCCCATAGAGCCCCTCATCAAGCTCCATGCTTAGCCCAAAATTTGCTGGACATTCTCTCCCTCCCCCCTCTGGTCCCCCTACCCCACTCACATGTGGTCTCAATCACTCTCTCTTGCTCAAATAAATAAGTGAATAAAATCTTTAAAAAGAAGAAAGAAAGAAAGAAAGAAAGAGAGAGAGAGACAGACAAAAAAAAGAAAGGAAGGAAGGAAGGAAAGAAAGAAGGAAGGAAGAAAGAGAGTGAGATAAATTAATTAAAAATCTCTGGTCCCATCTCAGACTTACTAAACCAGAGACTCTGAGGCTGAGGACCAGCTATCTGTTTTCTAATAAGCTCTCCCCTTTAAAGTTTGAGAACAATTGCTTTATACTATAAAGTGGGAAGCTCGGGTAGGAGGTGGGGATAGTAGACAGAAAACAGAGCAAGTGTGAATTGATATGTTTTCACCATTAAAAATGAAGATAATAATAGGTTGAAGCATGTGAAATTGCCAGCAGTCAACTATTTCTGACCTACATAAAGGCAAGATAAGACTCAATCAAAAATGTGTATTTGGGGGGTATTATTATGAAGATAATATAACTTATGTTAAAAAAAAAACAAAACCTTGCACGAAGTCTGGATGTGAAAATTCAATAAACATTAGTTTCTCTTCCTTTTTTTCCTGTTGCTTGAAAACATACTGATCAGAGCCTCTGTTCTCAGAAACAAGCTCTAAAGTAATTATCAGGTGTGCCTTCCAGTGCCCAAGAAAGATCAGTGGCAGAGTTCATCCCCATACTCACCAGAAGGAGCTGTTTTGTTAGATGAAGAATGTGCCACCAGTTCACATTCCCTCTAAGAAAATAAGTAGTTGTCACTTTCCAGTGATTAAGACAATTGCAGTAATATAATGTCTAGATGTTTACCTACACATACCTCTGGACCAATATAGCAACTAGATTTCTCCTTATCTACCTACTTTTTTTCAGGTATTTGTATATGCCTAGTCCTTCCTTCCAGCCACTTATCTGCAGTTACATTCTTGTAAAATAACTGGCTTCTCGGAAGAGATGGAAATGAGCACTGGTCCCAGAAGCAATTCTGACTCTTGGCTGATGTCAGTGCAAACCAGGTGTAAGTCCGAGGTTTCTCTTATCATACCAGGTTTGTCAGTCAATGTGGTGCAATAGATTGTGTTATTGGAAATGGCCAAGAAGGAAAAAAATCACACCTTCTAACCAATCTATGTTAGCTGAACAAGTAATGATAAATCTGGATGATTAAGCTAAATGCATTTTATAATCCTTGATAGCTTCAAAGGAAAAAGATGGAGATGACATTGGAGGAGGAGAAGGAGGAAGAAAGGAGAGGAATGGAAAAAAAGAATGGAACACTTTTCTTGGATAAATACACCCTTTCCCCAAATTAAAGTGCATAAAGGATCAGAATTCTGTCATATGCATCGTCGAATAGTGCTCTCTCCCATAGAAGGGAAAGAGAGACAGTCAATAAATAGTCAATACTCGTGAATGACTTCAGGAGCCAAAAAAAGTAAGGGATCTACAGATTTTTGTATAGTAGAAGGTTGACAGGATACATACTTTATTGGGTTTCTTAGTGAAGAGATCCTGTGCACTGAATGTTTGTGTCCCCCCGAATTCATATGTTGAAACCCAAATCCCCAAGGTGATGAAGGCGATCCTTCATCATTTAGAGATGAGACCTGTGGGATATAATTAGATCATGAGGATGGAGCCTCATAAATGGAATTAGTATCCTTAGAATGAGAGACCAGAGCTCTTCCTCTTTCCCTGCCATATGAGGATACAATGAGAACATGGCTGGCTGTAAACCAGGATGAAGACCTTCACCAGAACATGACCATACTGACCCCCTGGATCTTGGACTTCCAGTCTCTAAGACAATGAGAAATAAATGTGTATTATTTAAGCTACCCAGTCTACGGTATGTTGTCACGGCAGCCCAAACTGACTAAAGGAAGACTTTATTTGCCTTTCAGATTTTGAAATAATGATGCCCATTCTTACCATCTGCCCCTTGCTTCAAATTGATGAATTATCATCAAAGCACCTGTCCGTGTTGGAAATAATCCATATGCGCAAGGGATCGCTCCCCCCCCCCCCTTTGGTAGAATATTAGTGCCCTGCCTCTTTGTTGGTGCTCACTTAATTGTTTGGGGAAATGAATCTGTCCTTCTCAGTTCATTCCCAGAGCACACAGACAGATGGATAATAACCTTCCAGCTCAAATGTGAGGTTACAGTGCACTTGGGAGTTTGTAGTTATGTGTTTGCTTCCTAATGACAGTCTCTATCCTGCCTTCCTAGTCCAGCCCACCCAACCTCAATCTTTCAGATTCATCACCTGGTAGCTGAGGGCAGGGCCACTTTGCAACCAAGCTGGGGTGTAATATAAACACTGTAAGTTCTAAAGAGCCTGACAACCTTGAGATAATTGGAACTAGGTAAAGACAATCTGTTACATATTCTGTTCTTTATTAATTATTCTTATCCACCCTCCTTTCACACACAATTTTTGTTTTGAATATTTATGTGTATCTGATCATAAGAGGAAAAAAATAAAGCCAGTCATGTTTTACTGTGAACCAAAGATGCCTTCATCTGCTCAGTTTTCTCTGTCACCTAAGTATTAAAAGTATATTCTCCTCTAAACAAGATGGAAATACTTCTTTCTATTAACTACAAAAGGCTGAGTGTAATATTTTTTCCCTCTTCAACCTGGCCTTTCTCACCTAGTCAAATAAAACGTTAAAAAGGATGAAAACGTACTTAACTTGAAGTTATGTAAGGTCAACATAATGTCTTACACACACACACACACACACACACACACACACACACACACAGATAGAGAGTCTTTGTCTCCTGAGAAGACTAAGTAGCTTTTCCTTCATTTCACCCCACTCTTTCCTCCCACATAGAGGCCCTTACAGAGTGGCTAGCCCAAAACACAACATAAGAGGATCTTGTCAGAGGCTCAAGAGAGCACCTTCCCCCCAGCTCTCACCTGCACACAGTCCATTCTCCCTGCTTGGGTCAAATCCATGGGCATATAAGCTCCCTTAGCACTTTCCAGTCCTCCTCCTGCCTGAGCTTGCTAGGACTGCCATAAAGAAGTACCAAGGTCTGGGTGGCTTTAACTATAGCAGTTTCTTTCCTCACAGTTGTGGAGACTAACAGGTGTCAGCATGGCTAGGCTCTTCTGAAGGCTTATCTCCTTTCCTGTGTCTTTATTTTGGTCTTCCTCTGTATGTGTCTGTGTCCACATATCCTCTCTTTATAAGGACACTAGTCCAACTGGATTAGGGCCCACCCTAAGGATTTCACTGAACCTTAATTATTTCTTTAAAGACCTGTCTCCAAATACAGCCAGTTTCTGAGGTACTGGGGTTAGGACTTCAGGATATGAATTTGAGGTGGGGGGGTATGAAATTCAGCCCAGAACACCCCCTTATAATAGCCAAGATATAAAAACAACCTAAGTGTCCATTGATAGATGCGATAGATGAATGGATATATCTGTATATATCTGTATATCTATATCGATATATATATATATATATATACACAGGTTTATCTTGGCCACTTTCTGTTAACCACAAGCAAGTTATATAATAAAGCCAGCCTATATTCAAGGGGAAGAGATGGGACCTCACAGTTATATAGGAGAAGTTTCAAATAATTTGTATGGGTAGCTTATAGGTATATATCTATCTGAACCACAAAAAAGGATGAAATCTCATCATTCATGATGACATGGATAGACCTAGAGGGTATTATGCTAAGTGAAATAAGTCAAAGAAAGGCAAATACCATATGACTTCACTTATCTGTGAGATCTAAAGAGAAAAACAAAACAAACGGACAAATAATGATAAGAAAACAGAAATAGACTATAGACTCAAACAGAGAACAAACTGGTGGTTGTCAGAGGAGACGGGGGTCTGGGGATAGGTGAAATAGGTTAAAGGGATTAAGAAATACAAGATTCCAGTTATAAAAAAATAAGTCATGGGAATGAAAAAAATACAGTAGAGGGAATATAGTCAATAATATTGTAATAACTTTGTATGATGACAGATGGTTACTCTACTTATCATGGTGAGCATTTCCTAATGTGTATAATTGTCGAGTTACTGTGTTGTACATCTGGAACTAAGGCAATATTATATGGCAGTTGCGCTTAAGTAAAAAAAAATAAAATATAATAAAAAAATAAATCCTGCCATTTGGGACAACATGGTCAGACCTTGAGGGTATTATGCTAAGTGAAATAAGTCAGACAGAGAGACAAATACTGTATGACATCACTTATATGTGACATCTAAAGGAGCTGAACTCATAGAAACGGGGTAGATTGGTGGCTGCTAGGAGTTGGGGGTGGAGGGAGTGGGAAGATGTTCAAAGGTTTAAACTTCCAGTTATAAAATAAATAAGTTCTGGGGATCTAAAGTGCAGCATGGTGATTATAGTTAGTATTATATTACATACTTGACAGTTGCTAAGAAAATACGGTTGACCTTTGAACAACACATTTATAAATGTATTTTCTCTTCCTTATAATATCTTAATAACATTCCACCTAACTTAAGTTTTTAAAGGACCATTCTGTTAGCTCTTTGGAGAACAGAATGTAAATGGTGTTTGGCATGATTGTGAGTATAATTTTATTATGTTCAATAATATCTGGGCTAGATCCTTTATAAGTAAGCATGCCTAATGTCTGAACACATTTTTAAATGGCCAAAGAATGAGGAAAGGCCAGTGTAGATAAGCAAGTGTAAGAACAAAAGGCAGCCAGGAGTTAAGCTGGTGTTGTAAAATAGAACAGAATATGAGATTTCAACAGAATATGAGTCGTCATGGATTAAGATCTTGCAGCATTTTGAAAGTGAGAGCAGAATGAATAAATGTTGATCCTATATCAAATAAGGAAAATAGTTCTTAAGTTAGATTACCATGGATCATGGCTTTGTAGTTTTCAATTATCAATAGTAATATAATCACCCCAAAATTAGTAGTTTAAAATAATAATAAAATTTACTTTGCTCACAAAACTGCAATTTGGGCAGAACTCAGCAAGAACCGCTCTATTTCTGCACAGCATCAGCTGGGAAAATTCAAAGGTTAAGGCCTGGCCTCATCTGCAGTCTTTCTCCCATGGCTGATGGTTGATGCTGGAAAACTCAAACAGAGAGCTGACACAATTGGGCTTCTGTGATATTGTGATTTATAATAAGAAATATATATTTGGTTCTTATCCAGTTCTCTCCTGGCACAGAAGACCTAAAACCCTTGGAATTTCCTGTGATGAGAGCGATAGAGGTGTCTTTTGTTATGTTAATGAAGCACCTAAAGATGGGGGCTGGTTGCCAGGGGAACCAACTGTGATTAAAGGGTTGGCAACTTTCAGTCCCACCCCAGACATCTGGAAAGGGGAAAAGGGCTGGAGATTGAGTTCAATCACAAATGGCCAAGGATTTAATCAATCAAGCCTGTGTAATGAAGCTTCCATAAAAACCCAAAGGACTGGATTTGGAGAGCTTCCAGGTTCGTGTACACAGAGAGGTTTGGGAAGAGTGGGGCACTTGGAGGGGGCACGGAAGCCCCCACATACCTTCCCACATACCTTGCTCTATGCATCTATTCCATCTGGCTGTTCCTGAGTTATATCCTTTTAAAACAAACCAGTAATCTAGTAAGCAAAATGTTTGAGCTGCTCTAGCAAATTAATCAAACCCAAAGAGGGGGTCTTTGGAACCTCCAATCTACAGCCAGTAGGTGAGAAACACAGTAACAGCCTGGACTTGTGATTGGCGTATGATGGGCAGTCTTGTAGGACTGAACCCTTAACCTGTGGGATCCGAAGCTGTCTCTGGGTGTCAGGACTGAATTGAATTGTATAGGACACCCAGTCGATGTCACAGAATGGCTTAGTGGTATGGGAGGAACCAGATAACCCCGCACGTCCGAACTGGTGATCAGACTCCTAGCTTCTGTAGGTCTACGTGAACTCTACCTGGTCCCTCTAGTATGGCAGTTTCAGGGTTACTGGACTTCTTACATACTAACTTGTGAGTCCCAGGGCAGAAGTCCTGAGAGATAGAGAGAGCCTGGTAGAAGCTGTATCACCATTTAGGATCTAGCCTCAGAAAGAGTACAGCTTCCCCTAGGCCACTTTCTGTTAGCCTCAAGCTAGTTATACAATAAAGCCAGCCTATATTCAAGGGGAAGAGATGAGACCTCACAGTTATATAGGACTAGTTTCAAATAATTTGCACACATACTTTAAAACTACTCCATAAATGTTTTACTTACAGCTCTTTAGATACCTAGAACACACTTGCATCGGCCTCTGACCCTGATGTCGCCAGGCCCTCTGAGCATGGCCCCTTTCCTTGGCGTGCCAGTCCCTGCTAATCCTCATTCTGGAGAAGAGGCCTGCAAACCGAAGAACCTCTGGGAGTCCTCCTATTTGTGCCCACCAGGGACGAAAAGGAATAATTAAGTTCCCTAGAAACCATTTGCTGTTGTTCGTGATGATATAGTGGAGGTCTAATGGAGAAGATGAATAGACAGTTTGCAAATGGCAATCAAGCAATATAAAAATACTGGCTCCTGGGCATCTCCACCCAGTTTATCCCCCGAACTCAATGTATCCAAAGCTGACATCTCCTCTATCCTTCCTCAACTCTGCCCACTCGTATTCCTTATTTTCATTTCCCTCCCCATCACCCACTCACATTGCTCAAATTACAAATCTGATAGTGGAGTGACGTCCCCTCCCTCTCTTCACTACCTGTATTTAAAAAGTCCACCCTCTAAATAACTCCTGAATCCATCCCCTCCTATCTACCTCCATTGCTTCTGCCTTAATTCAATCCTCAATGTCTCTCATTCATAGTAATTAATAAACTAGCTATTTAGCCTCTCTTATCATTTTCTCTTCTACAAAGTCAATTATCATCTTTCTAAAACAAAGATCTAATAAGGATATTGTCTTGAATAAAGCAATGTTTCTTCATTACTCTTCTGGTTCCTTATTACTTATAGGATGAGGATTCCAGTTTTCAGCAGAGCATAAAAAGCCACGTTTCATTTTTCATCAACAGGTGCACCCAACACTTTAATCACTGCTTCCTTCTCCCACACATATGTCCTCTCTTGTCTCTGTATCTTTGGTCTAGTGTTTCTTCCAGGAAGTCCTTTATGCCTTAGATCCATCAGTGAAAATCCTTCATTTTTCAAATCCCAGCTTCAATGTTACTTCTGTTATAAAATCTTCACTCTAAGGCCATCTTCTATCCCACGAAACCTGTAAGTTTCTTAAGCATACAAAACATTGCCTTGTCCATCTTCATATCTTACCTGTCCAGCATATAAAATATAGTCAATAAATATATATTAAACTAATGAATGAATAAATGAATTAGAATTAGTATTTTCAAACTAGCACAAACTTTACACTTGCTCAAAACTTTCACTTATTTATACTCCAAAATTACCTCCCTTGTAGGTGATGTTTATGGTGCCATTCCAAAGAATATTAGATCTGGCAAGGGATTCAGAGAATATTTAATTTACTTGTGCCAATTTTTAGATAAGGAAGGCAAGGCTCAAAGGAGAAGAAAGAAACAATTTATTGACCCAGCCATATCCACATATATATCATATTTAATCTTCATGTCAAACATGTACCTCAGATGTTAATTTTTTAATTAAGAAGATTACAGAGACCATTTTAATAAAAGAGAGAAGCAACAAACTGTCCTTGTAAATAAAATCCTTGTGGATAAAATATGGAAGAGTCATATCTAAATAAGCTTGGAGAATCCAAGAAATCACTCTTTTGTGAAAAGAAATGAGAGAGAAGTAAATGTAGATGGTGGATGGATGGTTAGAGCCCCAGGTATCTTAAGCCATAATTAAATGATTCTGTTCAAGAAAAAGTAACTCCTCTACCTGAAACTTGCCCAGGAAAGTGAGCTACAGAAATGTAATAGCCCTTCCACCCACAAAGTTTCAACAGAAAAGAGAAGTGGTCAGTAACAGAAACGACCAGGGCCAGACACATGCTCATCAACGCTCCGGCCAAATACAACCAATTCCTTTCATGACAGAATGATCATACAATTTGGTCATTCTGGCTAACAGTGGAACCACAAAAAATGTACAGACTTTCCCAGAACTTATGTATTTGATTTTCAAATAAATGCCTCCTCATTTGTATTGCATAAAATGTGACCAGTTTCATTGGAAACACCATTCATGCTACATGCTTATGGAAGGTCAATATCTTTAAAGTCGTATGCATATAGTTCCTCAGCTCCCTCCACGCTATCCAAAAAAGAGGAAGTGAGCATTCATGAATGCCAAGCTTTGGTAACCTGAAAAGAAGGGTTTTTTTTTTTTTTTTCTGTTTTGTTTTGTTTTTGTTTTTGTTTTTGCAGAACTGAACAGAGAGGTGTAACTCTTCAAACTAGAGGGTCAAACAGAAAATGCATCTCCACATGTTTCTCATTGCAGCACTGATGGAAGGGGCCAACTTGGCACATATGACACATTCCATTCAATTTTCCTATTTCTTGGGGTTTTTTCTTTCTTTTTTTGAGGATTTTATTTATTTATTTGAGAGAGAGCATGAGTAGGGGGAGAAGGAGGAAGAGACCACCTGCTGAGCAGGGAGCCAGACCAGGGGTTTGATTCCAGGACCTCAGAATCATGACCTGAACCTAAGGCAGACACTTAATGAACTGAGCCGTCCAGGCCCTCTTTTTATTTTTCTTTGCACATCTTTCTCTTATCTTTTTCCTCTTTATCTCTTTCTTTGTTTTCCTTTTCTCCCTCCTTTCTCCTTCCTCTTTTTAAAAAATTTCCCTACTCATCTGTCAATTTCTGCCTTTACTAGTAGAGAACCTCTATTTCCTCATGATGTCACAGATTAGAAAGAAAAAAGAAAGAAAGAAAGAAAGAAAGAAAGAAAGAAAGAAAGAAAGAAAGAAAGGAAGAAAGAAAGAGGTGGGGGGAAGCTGACAGTTCCTGGCTGCAGAAATTGTGAAGAGTGAACCATTTTGTGGGAAAAAGAGGCACTTGATTCTTCCCCAAATCACCACCATCTGTGGTGACCTTCAGTCAATGAAAACAATATTGGGTTATGCTGGTGGTTGGCTTCTTGAAGAATTTCAAAGTGTATTATGAGGCACAATCTTGGGTTGAGCTTCCTGCTCCTCTAAATAATGAGTAATTAACAATTATTGCTTTTATTAACTGAATAGGAATTTGTCATTTCTGAAGATGTTTAAGCAAAACCAGATAACCACAAATGAAATATATTTTAAAGGGGATCTTACTGTAGAGATTTCAGCCAAGTGCCCCTTAAGACTCTTCCAAGTGTGAGACTGAATTGCCTTACTAACCTACACCATAATGAGAATACAGAAGGTAAGGCAAACCCCACTTAAATTGAAACATGAAGAAGCTATTTGTCCATTGCTTTATGGGGCTACGTTCCAAATCTCCAGATGCCTTGTTATATGTTCTTTCTATTGAAAAAGAATAATACCTTCATGCAATATTTTTCAACTCAGAAAATACAAAAGAATAATGACAAAGAGAATGTGGACAAGAAGTGCAACTAGAAATCAAAGCTTTCCAGTCCTCAGAGCCAACAAATTTTCCTGCAGGACCTAGTGATCATTTACCCCAGTCAGGAGGAAAACTGTTGGCTGAAATGTATGAGATTGAGAAATCCTCTGGTGAAACTGATGACATTTCACCCTCTCCAAAGATTAACTCATTGAATGGTGTAACGGAAAGGATGTGACTTGAAGACATGCCTTGCAAATACTGAAACTCAATGTTTTCAAAGAGATTAGTCCTAATAGCATGAGGAGGGTAAAGCATGCTTCTGATTAACAAGGAAAAAAAGCTAATCTGGGAGAGCCTTTTGATTAGATTGGTCATTCCATGCAAAATGTCACAACAACAATCAGAAAAGCCATCCCTGAAACACACAGTGAAGGGTTTTATTTTTTTTTTTTTTAAAGATTTTATTTATTTATTTGACAGAGAGAGATCACAAGTAGACGGAGAGGAAGGCAGAGAGAGAGAGAGAGAGGGAAGCAGGCTTCTTGCTGAGCAGAGAGCCCGATGTGGGACTCGATCCCAGGACCCTGAGATCATGACCCGAGCCGAAGGCAGCGGCTTAACCCACTGAGCCACCCAGGCGCCCCCAGTGAAGGGTTTTAAAAAGAACTGACTTGCCTGCAGAGACTAGGGAGCAATGAAATTTAGTCCTTGTATAAAAAGTCTCAGCCAGAGGAAATGATGGGGTGTCTGAGCAGTTCCAGCAAATTGAACAAAAAATGTGAAACAGATTATGTTGCTACTTCCTTCCATTTTTATTACCTCAATGGCTACTCATCTTTTTTCCTACTCCTCACAGTCATGAACAATCTGGAACCTATGACAGAAAAGGAAACTGTCATCACCCTAAGACTGTGCCAATCAAGTCTGATCTGGTATTAATTTGAAGTCACTAAGGCATGTAATAGGAGGGAGTGGATATATTTTTCATAACATAAAAATTAGTAGTCATCAGTTAAAATAGAATTTATTTTATCAGTAAAGTCAGAAAGTACTTTATATCAGTGGGGGTTAGATGTGAAGTTAGGCAAGAGCCAAGAGGAAGGAAAGTTAAATTTTTTTTTAAATTTTATTTATTTATTTGACAGACAGAGATCACAAGTAGGCAGAGAGAGAGAAGGAAGCAAGCTCCCCGCGGAGCAGAGAGCCGGATGCGGGACTGGATCCCAGGACCCTGAGCCGAAGGCAGAGGCTTTAACCCACTGAGCCACCCAGGCGCCCCTAAAGTTAAATTTTTTTAAATGATTTATTTATTTATTTATTTGACAGAGAGAGACACAGAGAGAAAGGGAACATAAGCAGGGGGAGTGGAAGAGGGAGAAGCAGGCTTCTCGCTGAGCAGGGAGCCTGATGTGTGGCTCGATCCCGGGACTCTGGGATCATGACGTGAGCCAAAGGCAGACATTTAACCACTGAGCCACCCAGGTGCCCCGAGGAAGGAAAATTATTAAAAAAATAAAAAAAATAAAAACCTGACAATGAAAGTACCAATAGTATATTAAAATTCAAAGAAACAAATATTTTGGTTACATTATAAATGTGATGATAAACATGAAGAATATTTGATCAAATGGAAAGATATAAAGGATGATAAAAAATGTACGCTCTTTTCTGTTCTAGAGTTACAGTTTCCACTGAAACTGGATAATGTTCCAAAAGTAATTTGAAAGACACTTATTTGAAGTTCAGGGTGTATGTTCCCATAGAAACATTTTTGAAAAGTGTGAATTAGGTTCCTAAGTTATCTGTGAATTTTGTCTAAAACCAATATGTAGCAAAAGTATATTAATTTATATTTTGAATCAGTAGAAATCTGTTGCACTGGAACCAGAATTAGTTACAGGACCATGAAAAAATTAAGGAAATAGTTTCATGGAGCTCCTGATAAAGGGCTTTGAGGAGATATAAAAGAAATTGGGTGTCCATTGCACCCGGTCATTATTCAGGTCCACTTTCATTACTTCTCTAGCTACATCATCCCTCTTAGTGACCCTATCCAGTTTGTGGCTTTATATGTCACAATATGCTGAGAAATTTCCCAAATTTCTGACTCTAGCTCAGACCTCTCACCTAAACTGCAGTCAAGTGTATCCCATGCCTTCTTGTCTGAAAGACATTTCAAACTGAACATATCCCTAACCAGATTTCTAATCTCCTCACCATCAAACCAGACCCGCCCTCTGTCTTCCCCATCTTGGTTAACGGCGATATTGGCTAGTCTTTCATTTCTGACTTTTCTCCTTTCATACCCTAAGCCCAACCCTTTTCTTCCCTTCCTTTCTTTTCTTTTTTTTTTTTTTTAAGATTTATTTATTTATTTATTCAACAGAGAGAGATCACAAGTAAGCAGAGAGGCAGGCAGAGAGAGCAGGGGAAGCAGGCTGCCCACTGAGCAGAGAGCCCGACGTGGGGCTCGATCCCGGGACCCCGGGATCATGACCTGAGCCGAAAGCAGAGGCCTTAACCCACTAAGCCACCCAGGCGCCCCAAGCCCAACCCTTTTCTATATCCTGTCAGCTCTACCTTTGACGTGCATCATGAATCCTCCTTCCATTTCTCATTTTCTCTGGTCTAAGACACCATCATTTCTTGGCTCAGTTACTGTACCTTCCTTCTAACAGATTTCTCTGCCTTACCCTTGCTCCCAAAAGTCTGTTCTCACCACAGCAGACAGAAAGACCATGTGAAACCACAAGTTAGAGCCACTCAACACCCTCCCATAACGCCCTCCTCACTCAGGGTGAAGCCAAAATGTTTACATGGCTCTGTGCCCCATCGCCAACCTTCCTGAGCTCATCTTCTAGTCCCTTCCCTTTGTTCATGCAACTCCAACCTTGTTGCCCTCTTCACTCTTTCTTAAGCATTCCACTTCTGCTGCTCCCTTGGAGTTTTTGAGTCTCCTGTTCCCACTGCCTGAAATGTCCTCTAGGTGACCACACAGTTAACTCCCCACCTTGCTCCTATCGGGTCCTTCTTGAAATTTCACCTCCTTAGGCCTTCAATGGCCATCATACCATTTAAAAAATTCCAACCTCCCCAGCTACTCTGCGTGCCTTGTCTGTTTTTTTTTTTAATTTTTTTAAAGATTTTATTTATTTATTTGACAGACAGAGATCACAAGTAGGCAGAGAGAGAGAGGAGGAAGACGGCTCCCCGCGGAGCAGAGACCCTGATGTGGGGCTCGATTCCAGGACCCTGGGATCATGACCTGAGCTGAAGGCAGAGGCTTTAACCCTCTGAGTCACCTGGGCGCCCCGTGCCTCATCTGTTTTATTTTTCTTTTTAGTCTTTACTATCATCTAACATACTGTATATATAAGTTGATTACTATCTGTCTCCTCCATACTAGACTATAAGCTCCACAAGGTCAATGGCTTTGGTCCCCACTACCTAGAACAAGGCCAGGCATATAGTAGGCATTCAAATAGTTGTTGAGTAAATTGAATGAATTAGCAAATTAAATACCTGAATGAATAAGTAAATGACTTTATTTTACAAGTGCTGTTGGCACTGTTCTTACTTACCCTTATTGTCCATCACAGAGATACATTTTTTTAAATTACAAATAGAGAGAAAAGAAAAAGTCAGTAACGTCCTGTTTGTCTCTGCATCTCCAGTCTTGCCCACTCTTCATTTTTCCACCCAGGAGCTATGATGATCCCTGTAAAACTCAAACCTGCTAAAACTGCCTCTATGGAACTCCATGACTTTGAAGATAAAATCCATCTTTTTAATCTGGCTTATAAGACATTTCATTGCCCACCTTTCGCATTTCTTTCCAGCTTCACGGTCAGTCAACCATGTTTCTGACAGGGAAGAACCATGGCAATGAAGAGAGTCTGAGTCCGAGATTTCTCCTGTAGGTCAATGGCTATTGTGGCTATTGATGCTGAACAACCTGCCTCCATGACTATGAAGAATTTTTTCTGAGTTGGCCACCTGCCATTCTTGGGGATGGGGTCGTCATTCATTACTCAGAGTCTCTGTGCCTTTTAGCGCTACAGGGCAGTTGGTGTACCTACTCCTTTTCTCTTGAATTAAGTGTTCTAAAACACCCTAGTATAAAAACAATTGAAGTGAACCTGTTCTACTTAAACTGGGTGGACTTGAGGTAGGGGCGTTTAAGCCCTGACTGTTCGTCTCCCAAACACCTGGCACGGCCCCTGCTGCTCGTCTGAACAGCCACAGCTAGTGAGGCTCCGAGCCGTGATGCCAGGTAGCCTCACAATTCACCGACCCAGAAGAAGAAAGCCTTTCGACAGCCACATCTATTGCTTATTTGGAAAAATTGCCCCAGTAACTGAAATGCACTTTGCTGTTCTCTCCTTCTCTGTTTGGCGTGTGACAAATAGCAACATCTCCAAATGGCAGGAAGCAACATGAGAAATATGTCAGCATCTGCGTGGTGCGGGAGATGGAACATTCTGCAGGTTTTCGCCTAATGATTGGCTCCCAGGGGAGTAATTAGGATTTGGTGCACTTCTTAACGGGCGCTACCTCGGCGTTTCTGCCAGAGGATTCTGAGAAAAGATTTGTTGTTTCGGTTTCAAAACTGCATTTTAGACCGACACTTTGAATAGAGTGCAGGTAGGGACACGTGGCGTGAATGTTTAGCAATTCCATCTCTCTGCCTCAGGTCCAGGACAGGCTTATTTTTCGGAAGTCTAAGAAAAAAGTGATATTAAAAAATGGAAAGTGGAGTTTTTAACTGCCAGAAGATAATGATTTTTATTCTTAGATACTAAGATGAGGAGGCTTCAAAGGAGGCTGTGTAGTGGGGAGGGGGTGGTCTTTGTCATGCCCTTTGCTGGAGTGCAAATTTATTTTCCAATTGAGAAATAAGACCCTATTCGATTTCAAAGCTCCGATCTGAGCCAAACCAAAGCAACCTGAAGTATATTAGTCCATTCGCAAGAAGGGCGATAGCCCGCGTAAACCTAATGTCTCTGACTTGGGATGAAACACGTATACAAATCAATGAATAACTGTGTGCTTTTTTTAAGACTTGCACACAGCCCCCTGCTTCCTCCACTTCCTGGCAACATAAGCCGGCTCCCCAGAGGATCGGGGGCGAAAGAGACCTGTTGGAAAGAACTGGTTAGTCATTCCCGTCTGCAACCTATCATGACTTTGGAGGAACCAAGAAAAAGGAGCAGTTATTTCTGTTACCGTTATATGCATCTTATTTCAAGGCAGACCCAATTGCAATAATGGTTTTGACTAGCTCTTCGGTGACTCTGGGACTGCGGAAGGGTAAATGGCCGCCCATTGCTATAGGCACACCCCTGTCTCTCTCCCCCCGTCTCTTTGTCTCTCATACACACACACACACACACACACACACACAGACATCATACAGACACTGTACACAAAGCACACACACTGCACACAAACACGTCGCACACACACCAAGAGACACCGCGCACATATACACACCACATGCAAACACCCCGCCCACAAACCCACATCATCTGTACGTTCCCCACACACATGCACCCACACCACAGGCATACACAGGCTCTATACGCACACCACACACACACATACCATATACAAATGCACACAAGTACACATTATACACACACCACGCATTTCAGACATCTATACAGACACGATGTCCATGATCATACAACCCTTGCAAACACGCATCGCACACAAACGCATGTACACGGCATGTAAATTCACCACACGGATACACACCACCTCAGATGCAAATGCACACCCCAGCTGCCAGTAATCACACACGTGTCACAAATATACACATGTAACATACATATGCACACCCCAACACAAAAACACAGACCAGCTACCACCTACGAATGCACATCTCACACCCACATCCCATATGGTCAGTGTGCACACACTGCAGACAAATTTACCACACACATATGCACACATCCAATGCAAATTTACACACACTTATACACTACATACAGACATACCTCTGTGCACATTTACATGTCACACACACAACACACACACATACACAAACCTCACCTGCAAATATGCATACGTACACATCACAAGCATACACACACTGTGCTCACACACGTATCACACACACATACCATATACCCATAGGTTCTACATACAAATACACACAGACACCACGCACATACTGCATTTGAATACAGTACACAAACATGAACACCACATACACACATATCCCACACATACATACACACACCACGCTCATAACCACACACCACATGCAAATACACGCATCGTGCAACACACACTCATACACACCACACACCTAGGCACACCCCAAACCACTTACAAATGCACATGCCACACATCTACACACCACGTCATGCACAACATTCATACATACAGCACGTGAAAAGTCGTGTTCGTCTTCCCACAGACGTTCTGGGGTGGCTGAGGAAAGAACATTGAGAGAAGAGAACCGGGGCTGTGGAGCACAGCGGGGACACAGGAATCAGCTGGACTTTCCTCAATCTGACTGAGGAACCGTGTGAAGCTGCTGCCTACCCATCATTGCTGTTGCTTCTACCCCTGTTGGTAGTAGCTCAAAAATCAAATCTGTTCACGTTTACTAAGTGACCGGAACGTGCCAGCAACCAGTAGGCCCACACCTCTCATTTCATCAGCTCAGGTGTTGGCAGAAGAAATGCACTAGCTGCGGAAGTTGAGAAAAGGGATTTACTCCCTCCCCCAGGAAGACATTTTTATTGTCCTTATAAATACTAGGTCTTACAGTTCAAAAAAAGAAAGTAGCTTTTAGTTTCCAAACCATGGGTCAATCTGCAAAAAAAAAAAGCTATTTCCAAGATGTCCATTTGATCCCCTTTCGCAGACCCGCCTCCAGGCCTTAAATCGTGGAGGAATTACTCCAGGCGTGACCAGGCCCAGAACCAGCTGTAAGGTCTTATCTAAGCCTAGCACAATTGCTTCAGGAGCCCTTGTTTACTTTTAACAGCAGGTTTTAGTGAAACACTAACTTCTTCCCATTGATGGTGGCAGTTATTTTAGTTCTTATGTCTGTGAAAGGTATGGCCATCCCATCTGGCATTCTGTTTTGGGGGACCAAAGAAAATGCTTGCCCCAAATGTAGGCTACATGGTAGTTCAACATGAAGGTTCTGGAACAAGCCTGCCAGACGGAAGCTGAAGCCAGCTCCCCCGCTGAGCTGTTTACCAGTTGGATGTCCTCAAGCAAGTCATTTAAACCCTTAAAAGTCACAGCTTTTCATTGGTCAATTAAAAGTATAGCTAGCTCCTGAGATTGTAATGAAGGTTAAATTAAGCAAAATGCTAAAAACAGCATTAGCAGTGATGGCAAAAAAGGAAGCCTTCACTAAGTGGTAGGCCGAATCAATAGGTAAAAAGGTTGTAAGAGAATTAGGAAGTTGGACTGCTCTATTATTAGCAAGAAAATGGAAGTGTTCGCATTTGTTAGGCATCTTCTCAAGGTGAGGCTTTGGCCTTCAACAACCCCATGGTGTCAGCTGGTAGTGCCTCAGTTTTTCAGATACGGAAACTGATGTTCAGAAAAGTTATGGTAACCTTCTTGTCACACAGGTGACAAAGTTGAGATTTGAATCTAGGGTAGAATAATGCCAAAGTTCTCTTTCTTTCTACTCCGCTACTACATTTTGCATGTTCTAAAGCCTCTCCTCATTATCCTACTGCATCATTACCCTACCTCCTAAAGGTCAAGTTAATAATATCAGTTCATTCTTAGCAACTATAGCATAGCCAACTATAGCATAGAACCACAGAATTCTGGGGAGATCTGAGAAAAAGATCTAAAGCCATCCTGATTGTGGAGCTTAAGGTCTACTACGGAGGAGGGAGGGACTTACAGACAGCCTAAGTTCCTGAGTGGTTTCATAAAAACACATCTTCCCAAGTTTGTTCTGAACTCAAGACATTCAAGACTTTCTTCTGGTGGCATATTCAGGAGGAAAACAAAGGAGAATCTGAGTTAAAAATGTGCAGAAAAAGAGGAAGAGAGGAAGGAAAGAAGGGAGGGAGGAAAAGAGGGAGAGGAGAAGGAGAAAATCAGAAAGAATCATTTCATCCTGAAAAGCTTGCAAGGGAAACACAAGAGCCTGCATATCTATAGTACATCCAAAGGATATTGGGGAATGTCCCTCAGGAAACCAGGATGTCAGCAAAGCCAGACACCCCAATAACACAACAGCAAAAGCCCTATCTTCTCTCTCCAGCCCAGAGTCAAAAAGAGTCAGAAATTCAGGCCCCTTAGGGGAGGATTTTTCTGAGATGCTATTTTCTAGAGGTCCTAGAAGAAAGGTAAGTAAAGTGCTATCCCTCCCCACCACGCGCCCCCCCCCCCCCCCGCCCCAGGAGGCCATGAGGGAACACCACTTTTTTCTCTTTTGTCCACCACAAAAGCTTCCACTTCTTCCACAGGCCACAGAAGCACAGGCCTGGTAGGAGTGTCGGGAGGTGGGGGAGGGGTGGTGTGAGGATTGCTCGGATGACAAGGGCCCAGCTTGTCCCAGGAACACCACCCTCTCAGCAGGACCCTGAGATCTGAGTGCCCTCCCCATCTCTGAAGGTCATTTCACCTTTAAGGTTTTCATATTCTAGAAGAATACTAGTTTTCAGTTCCAAACAGCCCGTGCTCTTCAGTTGTCCGTCTTCCACATTCTCATGTAAATAAGGCGAGATTGTGACGATAATTCCATGTTCATGCATTTGGAAGAGAGGCACTGCTTTTTCTGGAGCCAGGAAAAAATACCATGGAGGAAACGCTATTTACAGATGATTAAAATGCAGGCGCACACACACAGAGAAGAGCAGAGAAGCAGAGAGCAGACTCGCTCTGTGGTCACGGAGCCATGGCAGCAAATGAGATCACTAAAAGCCAGAAAGGTGAACTCACCTTTGGAACTGATAAGAGCCATTGTTTAGCCTTCCTTCTTTTTTCTTCTCCCTTTGGATCTAAGGCTGCCTCTCCTATCACTTTCTCCTTTGACACAGTATCTCATTGTCAGCATTGAGACTAAAGAACATTGGTCATTCCACATCAGAGCAATGCACTCCCCTCCTTTTGTCTTTTTCAGGAAATTAGTAGCTTGTGTTCCATTAACTGGAGTGTTTGGCCTTATCTCATTCCTATAAGCAAAGTGGAAATTTCAAGGCCATAATTTAAAATTATTCTGTCCAATTCATTCTAAATGCTCTCAATTGCAGCCTTTATCTCCAGACCTTATTAAAGATAATATTCAGGCTCACCTGCAGGCCCACAATTGTCCTCTTTTTGGAGCTGAGGTCTTTAGAAATGTAATGAAATGTGACAGCCTTTTGAATTGGGCCCTAGAAACTGTTCCTTTTATGACCAAATGGATTCTTTGCCACCTTAGAAGCCAGTCTCTACATAGTTTTCTAATTTATTTTACAGGAGGACCTGGGAAACTCTGGTTTCCTAAACAGACAATACGAGTACATTGTTCCAGAACAGTCTTACAGGGATTTGTTGCTTTTTCTGATAATCATTTCAGTCTTGAGGTTGACAAACATCTCATAATCAGACCGAGGCTTCAATGCGCCCTTTTGTCACATATGTACGGAGGGTGAGGACGAGCCCTAATGGTGCAGGCTAATATGGCAGCTTTCCACTGTGTGCAATTCAATTTCAAGAGAAACTCATAGAGCTAAAAGCTTACCTTCCTCCAGCATACACCAGCTCCCTTAGTTGAGGTTTTGGGTTTTTTTTTTTAGAAATGGTATCTATTCTGATCCATTGGAACCTATGTTGTGTCAACAGCTAAGTCGTTTACCATCTCTAATTTCTTATTTTAAAAATAAGTCAGGTCTCAAAGAAGTCAGATGATTTCCTGGAGTCATATAGATAGTAGATAGCTGAGACTGGTTCATGTCATTTGAATTCCTCTTCAATACCCTTTTCACCAACTTGTATGGGCATCCAGAGATGTGTAATCATGATCTGTGTTCTAACAAGACTCCACTGTTTCAATAACTGAAAGGGGGCCTTACAATTCATTATACTAGCTCAGTTATTCTACGACACTTAACAGAATTCTAAAAATACATGGATTGTTATAGCTTATAATTCACACAAATCTCTCTTCTCTGACCACAGCGTGGTTGAAACAGAGCTCAGAGGGGTTCATCCAGGAGCAGTAGAAGGAAAATAAAATCTACTGTGTTCTCTGGATTCTAGTCCTGATTGTCACCCCTAATTCTTTGACTCTGGGGAAGTCGTTAGTTTTCACATGTAAAATTGGACAAGTTGAAAAGACAGTTGAGATGTTTCAGGTGAATGGTTGGACTAGGTGATGACGGAGGTTTCCTTTCAACACTGAGATTCTGTTATTCCCTCATCTGTTTACCAGATAATCGGTTGGATGCACTCCCCTTACTTACCCCTGCAAGGGGCTCACTTTCATCTTGGGTGGCCCAGCAGAGTCTGCCCACAAAGCATCTCTGATGTGGAGGAAACCAACCTATAGTGTCAGGTAAGCCATGGTGGCAAAGATAACTAGCCATCCACCAATGTTCACTTCTTCTTTCTGGTACTGAAATCCCCCACCCAGATTTTCACTGGGTTGAAGGCCTTCCAATTATTGATGACAGTTCCTGGCTTCACTTGCAATGAGGTGTGGCTCTGTGACTCAGTTCTGACTCATGACAAGTGAGCCAGCAGCGCTGTGTATAACTTCTAGGTTTTACCCTTAACTGGAAAGGATGTGTCCCCCACTTCCTATTTTCCCTTCCCAGTGTCTGAGGGAGAGTCACGATAGCCAACCTGGACAGAGATAGAAGCTGCGTGCTATGTATAACAGAATATACTTATCTTGTATTGCCTACCTCCAGACAGGCGCATAAGAGAAAAACAAAATCTAATGGCATTGTGAGTCTCTGTGTTAACAGCATAGATAGTTCACCCAATGGTACAGCCATCAAGGCTGCCATGAAAGAAAAATGAGGAATCCAGGGCACCTGGGTGGCTCAGATGGTGGAGCATCTGCCTTAGGCTCGGGTCATAGTCTCCAGGTCCTGGGTTCAAGCCCCACATCTATCTCCCTGTTCAGGGGGGAGCCTGCTTCTCCCTCTGCCTGCTTCTCTCTCTGCCTGCTTCTCCCTCTCCCTCTGCTGCTCCCCCTGCTTGTGCTCGCTCTGTCTCTGTCTCTCTCAAATGAATAAATAAAATCTTGAAAAAAAAAAATGAGGAATCCAAGCAGGCTTCTTCAGCCTTGGATTCCATTTGGTAATGACCAAGTAGTGATTAATGGTAATCCAAGGAATCTCAAGCTTCATAATTCATAAGAAAACTGGATGATGATTGTTAAGGCCAATGATGTTTTTAATCCAATGTACCCTGTAGAATAATGGTATAATGAATCCTCATCCCGATCATATGTAGCCACATCTGCTTTTTTAAGAATTCCAATCTCAATAAATAGTCTCATACTACAGAAACAGTAGAAATTATGAACATAGTATAAAATATAAACACTAGAGCCACCAGTAACAAAGTCATTGGTATTGGGTTTTAATAGCCACCAGATTGTCTTTAGAGAATTCTTTCTTCAAATACATCATCTTCGTGAATCTGGAAGTCCCAGGAGCCCACGGACCAGAGATCACCACCTTATGGCCAGTATACTAAAACAACTATTTCCAAAATTCTTCATTTACTAGTCAGTTCCCTGCCACATCTCTTTTTCAACACTGGGCAATTTACAGACCATTATGTGAGTTTGTAAAACTTGATATCCGATGTCTGACCAGCATCTTTCTTGAGAATAAAGAATGAACCACAATTTGGACAAGATAACTGTGGCAAATACTACAGACGGCTTCACTCCAACAACCGTTCCAGTCTCCCTTCCTGTAGATTAAAGGCGAGAAAACTAATCCCTGCATTCCCCTAGAGAGTTCTGCGTGGGACCCAGGTCCTCCAAAGCCCACTCACATTCGGTGAGCTACCTGATACCTTATATTAAATCTCTTTCTGTTTACACTAGCTAACCTCGATTCTATTTCTGCAGCTAAGAACCTGATGGCTACAGTGGTATTTTCATTCTCTGCCTCTTCAAGGATTGAAAACATGAGCTTCTTAGAACTTCTTTGTTATGGCTATCTTCTTATCACTAGCATGTTCAATATTAATTATTTTAATAAAGAAATTTTAACAAGGGAAAAAGAAGGAAGCCCCAGTCAGGAGGTGGGGTGGTAGGCGCTATTTGTGCTAGTCAGAAAAGATACACAGCTGCCTTCTTTCCAGACTCACTCACTGGCCCTCTGCAGAGACACGTGGTCATTTTCACACAGATCTCAATGTGGAAGCCGATGCTGGGAGACTACAGAGGACAAGGAGCTTTTGGATGGGGTACTTTGATAATTTGTTACGCTTCCAGAGGCTAAAGGAGTAAGCACCAGGAGCCAGTCCTTAGAAACCCTGTCCATAGAGTCATTAACTCTGTTTCATGTAGGTTTGTAGTCCCCAGAGTGTGGTCCCCAACCCACAGCAGCACCTGGAAATCTCCTAAAAATACAAATTCTCACCTGCATGCACACCTACAGAATCAGAAACTCAGGGCTGGACCCACCTGTTTCAGCAAAGCCTTGAGATAATTCTGATGTGTGCTCAAACTTGAGGACCACTGATACTGATTGTCTGACCCTAGCTGGGGTGAAATGGAGTTTAAGAAAAATAGTGGTAAGGTAAGAAAGAGAAAAGACAGTTGAAGAAACTGAACTTTAATCACAAAGGAGACTCAGGTTCGAATATAACGAAATCTTTTCCCATGTGACATGTGAAATGGAGAAAAACATCAGTAGAAAGAACATTGTGCTGGGAATCTATGTTATTGGATTGGAATTTGGAATTTTGAACTAATAATTAAGTAATGTTAAAGTAGTCACTTAACTTTTCTGGGATTCCATTTCTTCATTTATAAAATGAAGAAACGGGGCGCCTGGGTGGCTTAGTGGTTTAAGCCTCTGCCTTCGGCTCAGGTCATGATCTCAGGGTCCTGGGATGGAGCCCCACATCGGGCTCTCTGCTCAACACGGAGCCTGCTTCACACTCTCTCTCTGCCTGTCTCTCTGCCTACTTGTGATCTCTCTCTGTGTGTCAAGTAAATAAATAAAATCTTTAAAAATAAATTAATTAATTAAAATTAAAAAATAAAATGAAGGGGGAGGAGACAAGATGGCAGAGAAGTAGCAGGCTGAGACTACGTCAGGTAGCGGGAGATCAGCTAGATAGCTCATCTAAAGATTGCAAACATCTACAAATCGAACGGTAGATCGAAGAGAAGAAGAACAGCAACTCTAGAAACAGAAAATCAACCACTCTCTGAAAGGTAGGACTGGCGGAGAAGTGAATCCAAAGCGACAGGAAGATAGACCGCGGGGGGAGGGGCCAGCTCCCGGCGAGCGGCGGAGCAACGGAGCACAAAATCAGGACTTTTAAAAGTCTGTTCCGCTGAGGGACATCGCTCCAGAGGCTTAACCGGGGTGAAGCCCACGTGGGTCAGCGTGGCCTCAGGTCCCACAGGGTCACAGAAGGATTGGGGGTGTCTGAGTGTCGCAGAGCTTACAGGTATTAGAACGGGGAAGCTGGCTACAGAGACAGAGCCGAGGAGTGACTCTAAGCTCGGGGTTACCTTGAACCGGTCGCAGGCTCGGTCAGCTCGGAGTGCGGCCGGAGGCCAGGGTGACGGGAGTCACTGGGCACTGTTCTCTGAGGGCGCACTGAGGAGTGGGGCCCCGGGCTCTCGGCTCCTCCGGGCCGGAGACCGGGAGGCCGCCATCTTCATTCCCGTCTTCCAGAACTCTACGGAAAGCGCTCAGGGAACAAAAGCTCCCGAAAGCAAACCCAGCAAACCCGAGCGGATTACTCAGCCCTGCCCCGAGTAAGGGCGGTGCAACTCCGCCTGGGGCAAAGACGCTTGAGAATCACTACAACAGGCCCCTCCCCCAGAAGATCAACGGGAAACCCAGCCAGGACCAAGTTCACCTACCAAGGAGTGCAGTTTCAATACCAAGGAGAGCATCGGAATTCCAGAGAAGGAGAAAGCAAAGCACAGAACTCATGGCTTTCTCCCCATGATTCTTTAGCCTTGCAGTTAATTTTTTTTTCTTTTGTTTTTCAATTTTTTTTCTTCTTCTGCTAAATTTTTTTAACTTTTACCCTTTCTTTTTTAACGTTTTCTAACTAGTTTATCTAATACATATATATTTTTTTCCTTTTTATATTTTTTCTTTATTGGTTTTCTTTTTTTAATTTTTTTTTCTTTTTTTTTCTTTCTGAACCTCTTTTTATCCCCTTTCTCCCCCCTCACGATTTGGGATCTCTTCTGATTTGGCTAAAGCATATTTTCCTGGGGTTGTTGCCACCCTTTTAGTATTTTACTTGCTCCTTCATAAACTCTTATCTGGACAAAATGACAAGGCGGAAAAATTCACCACAAAAAAAAGAACAAGAGGCAGTACCAAAGGCTAGGGACCTAATCAATACAGACATTGGTAATATGTCAGATCCAGAGTTCAGAATGACGATTCTCAAGGTTCTAGCCGGGCTCGAAAAAGGCATGGAAGATATTAGAGAAACCCTCTCGGGAGATATAAAAGCCCTTTCTGGAGAAATAAAAGAACTAAAATCGAACCAAGTTGAAATCAAAAAAGCTATTAATGAGGTGCAATCAAAAATGGAGGCTCTCACTGCTAGGATAAATGAGGCAGAAGAAAGAATTAGCAATATAGAAGACCAAATGACAGAGAATAAAGAAGCTGAGCAAAAGAGGGACAAGCAGCTCCTGGACCACGAGGGCAGAATTTGAGAGATAAGTGACACCATAAGACGAATCAACATTAGAATAATTGGGATTCCAGAAGAAGAGGAAACAGAGAGGGGAGCAGAAGGTATATTGGAGAGAATTATTGGAGAGAATTTCCCCAATATGGCAAAGGGAACAAGCATCAAAATCCAGGAGGTTCAGAGAAGCCCCCTCAAGATCAATAAGAATAGGTCCACACCCCATCACCTAATAGTAAAATTTACAAGTCTTAGTGACAAAGAGAAGATCCTGAAAGCAGCCAGGGAAAAGAAGTCTGTAACGTACAATGGTAAAAATATTCGATTGGCAGCAGACTTATCCACAGAGACCTGGCAGGCCAGAAAGAGCTGGCATGATATATTCAGAGTACTAAACGAGAAAAACATGCAGCCAAGAATACTATATCCAGCTAGGCTATCATTGAAAATAGAAGGAGAGATTAAAAGCTTCCAGGACAAACAAAAACTGAAAGAATTTGCAAATACCAAACCAGCTCTACAAGAAATATTGAAAGGGGTCCTCTAAGCAAAGAGAGACCCTAAAAGTAGTAGATCAGAAAGAAACAGAAACAATATACAATAACAGTCACCTTACAGGCAATACAATGGCACTAAATTCATATCTCTCAATACTTACCCTGAATGTTAATGGGCTAAATGCCCCAATCAAAAGACACAGGGTATCAGAATGGATAAAAAAACAAAACCCATCTATATGTTGCCTACAAGAAACTCATCTTAAACCCGAAGACACCTCCAGGTTTAAAGTGAGGGGGTGGAAAAGAATTTACCATGCTAATGGACATCAGAAGAAAGCAGGAGTGGCAATCCTTATATCAGATCAATTAGATTTTAAGCCAAAGACTATAATAAGAGATGAGGAAGGACACTATATCATACTCAAAGGAACTGTCCAACAAGAAGATCTAACAATTTTAAATATCTATGCCCCTAATGTGGGAGCAGCCAACTATATAAACCAATTAATAATAAAATCAAAGAAACACATCGACAATAATACAATAATAGTAGGGGACTTTAACACTCCCCTCACTTAAATGGACAGATCATCCAAGCAAAAGATCAACAAGGAAATCAAGGCCTTAAATGACACACTGGACCAGATGGACATCACAGATATATTCAGAACATTTCATCCCAAAGCAACAGAATACACATTCTTCTCTAGTGCACATGGAACATTCTCCAGAATAGATCACATTCTCGGTCCTAAATCAGGTCTCAACCGGTTCAAAAGATTGGGATCATTCCCTGCATATTTTCAGACCACAATGCTCTGAAGCTAGAACTCAATAACAAGAGGAAATTTGGAAAGAACCCAAGTACATGGAGACTAAACAGCATCCTTCTAAAGAATGAATGGGTCAACCAGGAAATTAAAGAAGAATTGAAAAAATTTATGGAAACAAATGATAATGAAAACACAACGGTTCAGAATCTGTGGGACACAACAAAGGCAGTCCTGAGAGGAAAATATATAGCGGTACAAGCCTTTCTCAAGAAACAAGAAAGGTCTCAGGTACACAACCTAACCCTACACCTAAAGGAGCTGGAGAAAGAACAAGAAAGAAACCCTAAACCCAGCAGGAGAAGAGAAATCATAAAGATCAGAGCAGAAATCAATGAAATAGAAACCAAAAAAACAATAGAACAAATCAACGAAACTAGGAGCCGGTTCTTTGAAAGAATTAATAAGATTGATAAACCCCTGACGAGACTTATCAAAAAGAAGAGAGGACCCAAATAAATAAAATCATGAATGAAAGAGGAGAGATCACAACTAACACCAAAGAAATGCAGACAATTATAAGAACATACTATGAGCAACTCTACGCCAACAAATTTGACAATCTGGAAGAAATGGATGCATTCCTAGAGACATATAAACTACCACAACTGAACCAGGAAGAAATGGACAGCCTGAACAGACCCATAACCAGTAAGGAGATTGAAACAGTTATCAAAAATCTCCAAACAAACAAAAGCCCAAGGCCAGACGGCTTCCCAGGGGGAATTCTACCAAACATTTAAAGAAGAACTAATTCCTATTCTCCTGAAACTGTTCCAAAAAATAGAAATGGAAGGAAAACTTCCAAACTCATTTTATGAGGCCAGCATCACCTTGATCCCAAAACCAGACAAGGATCCCATCAAAAAAGAGAACTACAGACCAATATCCTTGATGAACACAGATGCAAAAATTCTCACCAAAATACTAGCCAATAGGATTCAACAGTACATTAAAAGGATTATTCACCACGACCAAGTGGGATTTATTCCAGGGCTGCAAGGTTGGTTCAACATCTGCAAATCAGTCAATGTGATACAACACATTAATAAAAGAAAGAACAAGAACCATATGATACTCTCCATAGATGCTGAAAAAGCATTTGACAAAGTACAGCATCCCTTCCTGATCAAAACTCTTCAAAGTGTAGGGATAAACAGCACATACCTCAATATTATCAAAGCCATCTATGAAAAACCCACCGCAAATATCATTCTCAATGGAGAAAAACTGAAAGCTTTTCCGCTAAGGTCAGGAACACGGCAGGGATGTCCGTTATCACCACTGCTATTCAACATAGTACTAGAAGTCCTAACCTCAGCAATCAGACAACAAAAGGAAATTAAAGGCATCCAAATCGGCAAAGAAGAAGTCAAACTATCACTCTTTGCAGATGATATGATACTATATGTGGAAAACCCAAAAGACTCCACTCCAAAACTGCTAGAACTTGTACAGGAATTCAGTAAAGTGTCAGGATATAAAATCAATGCACAGAAATCAGTTGCATTTCTCTACACCAACAACAAGACAGAAGAAAGAGAAATTAAGGAGTCCATCCCTTTTACAATTGCACCCAAAACTATAAGATACCTAGGAATAAACCTAACCAAAGAGACTAAGAATCTATACTCAGAAAACTATAAAGTACTCATGAAAGAAATTGAGGAAGACACAAAGAAATGGAAAAATATTCCATGCTCCTGGATTGGAAGAATAAATATTGTGAAAATGTCTATGCTACCTAAAGCAATCTACACATTTAATGCAATTCCTATCAAAGTACCATCCATTTTTTTCAAAGAAATGGAACAAATAATCCTAAAATTTATATGGAACCAGAAAAGACCTCGAATAGCCAAAGGAATATTGAAAAAGAAAGCCAAAGTTGGTGGCATCACAATTCCGGACTTCAAGCTCTATTACAAAGCTGTCATCATCAAGACAGCATGGTACTGGCACAAAAACAGACACATAGATCAGTGGAACAGAATAGAGAGCCCAGAAATAGACCCTCAACTCTATGGTCAACTCATCTTCGACAAAGCAGGAAAGAATGTCCAATGGAAAAAAGACAGCCTCTTCAATAAATGGTGTTGGGAAAATTGGACAGCCACATGCAGAAAAATGAAATTGGATCATCACCACACACGAAAATAGACTCAAAATGGATGAAGGATCTCAATGTGAGAAAGGAACCCATCAAAATCCTTGAGGAGAACACAAGCAGCAACCTCTTCG
Organism: Lutra lutra; assembly: GCF_902655055.1. Taxonomy (NCBI): domain Eukaryota; kingdom Metazoa; phylum Chordata; class Mammalia; order Carnivora; family Mustelidae; genus Lutra; species Lutra lutra. The sequence continues at coordinate 113,829,684 of NC_062285.1, forward strand.
ACCTCAGCCGCAGCAACATCTTCCTAGGAACTTCGCCAAAGGCAAGGGAAGCAAGGGCAAAAATGAACTATTGGGATTTTATCAAGATCAAAAGTTTTTGCACAGCAAAGGAAACAGTTAATAAAACCAAAAGACAACTGACAGAATGGGAGAAGATATTTGCAAATGACATATCAGATAAAGGGCTAGTGTCCAAAATCTATAAAGAACTTAGCAAACTCAACACCCAAAGAATAATCCAATCAAGAAATGGGCAGAGGACATGAACAGACATTTCTGCAAAGATGACATCCAGATGGCCAACAGACACATGAAAAAGTGCTCCACATCACTCGGCATCAGGGAAATACAAATCAAAACCACAATGAGATATCACCTCACACCAGTCAGAATGGCTAAAATTAACAAGTCAGGAAATGACAGATGCTGGCGAGGATGCGGAGAAAGGGGAACCCTCCTACACTGTTGGTGGGAATGCAAGCTGGTGCAACCACTCTGGAAAACAGCATGGAGGTTCCTCAAAATGTTGAAAATAGAACTACCCTATGAGCCAGCAATTGCACTGGTGGGTATTTACCCTAAAGATACAAACGTAGTGATCCGAAGGGGCACGTGCACCCGAATGTTTATAGCAGCAATGTCTACAATAGCCAAATATGGAAAGAACCTAGATGTCCATCAACAGACGAATGGATAAAGAAGAAGTGGTATATATACACAATGGAATACTATGCAGCCATCAAAAGAAATGAAATCTTGCCATTTGCGACAACGTGGATGGAACTAGAGGGTATCATGCTTAGTGAAATAAGTCAATCGGAGAAAGACAACTATCATATGATCTCCCTGATATGAGGGAGAGGAGATGCAACATGGGGGGTTAAGGGGGTAGGAGAAGAGTAAATGAAACAAGATGGAATTGGGAGGGAGACAAACCATAAGTGACTCTTAATCTCACAAAACAAACTGAGAGTTGATGTGGGGAGGGAGGTTGGGAGGGGGGGTGGGATTATGGACATTGGGGAGGGTATGTGCTATGGTGAGTGCTGTGAAGTGTGTGGACCTGGCGATTCACAGACCTGTACCCCTGGAGATAAAAATATATTATATGTTTATAAAAAATAAAATTTAAAATAATAATAATAATAATAATAATTAATAAATAAATAAAGTGAAGAAACAGGATAAAATGTTCTCCAGCACACACAAATTCTGTTTCCTATCAGTTCTGGACAAAATTAACACTATTATCCCTGATTAGCATCAGATTGCTTCCTTAGTATTGTGCCCTTTTTAAATATAAACCTGATGATAGTAATTTCCCAGCATTCTGTTTCTCTACTTAGGAGCTGTACCTGGAGGAAAATTACCAAAAGATGCATGCGGTTCTACACTTCAAGTCAATGGTCCAGGCATATACTCCAGCTGAATTCAGGTCTGGTAAAATCCACTGCATGTCTGAAAGACCTTATGTAGCATATAAAATATACTGGAAAATAGTAATATTTTAGAAATGTGTACAAGTTACTTATATGTGTCTTTTATATTATTGATGCTTTTATCAGACATGAGCTTTGACGGTTAAGGACTAGATTTGCACAGTTCAAGATACTCTGTGTGTGTGTGTGTGTGTGTGTGTGTGTGTGTGTGGTGTGTGTGTTAATTAAATGCTTTAATCTACTTCCAAATTTAAGAATTGAGAATCACTGGCATTCAGCCAAGGCTGAGGCAGGTAGTAATTACACTTGGGAAAACCACAAAATTACATCCTTTAACTATGTGGAAACATTGCAACATTGACAGAAGATTGTGTCCACTCGGTGAACTTGGGAACTATAGAGGGAGAAAAAAAAGCCCTTTGTGTAATTGAAGCTTGAGTGCATGAAGGAAGGGAGGGCTTGGCCTACCCATGAAGCAGCAAGGATCAAGACTTAATCAGTTAATGAATTTGCTGAAGATGGAAATGCAAACACGTTGCATAACTATCAAATAATAAATTAATAAAGAGCGCTAGAAGAAGGGACAGCAAAAATGTGTGATCCTTAAGGCTGAGACTGGAGCTTTCTTCCTACTACCTTAGCTAGGTAAATATTAGGTACTTAGTAAATATTTGAGGTTGAATGGAAGAATAACAATTGAGGATGAGAGTATTTTAACTCTTTGTAAATAATTACAAAGAAACACAAATTTTAGCTGGGTGTTTCCAGTAGCAGCAAGCTGCTTTACTTTTATGGAACCTAAAATTTAGTATTTTTGCAATGCTGGTGGAGGAGGCATGAAGATGTAATGTAACCTATATTATGCTGAACCTTGTGAAGTTACAGAGACTCACCGTTTCTGGCCTACAAAAATGGCAAATTGAAACGGTGCAAAGGGTCCAGGTTTGTCGTTGTTGTTGTTTGGTTTTCTGTCTAGGAGATATCCTCAACATTTTAAAAACCAACTAGCACTCTGTAAACACTGAGTCACAAAGAGTAAATTCTGCCACTAGCAGACACGGAGCCCTTATATGTTCTTAAGAACCCCCCCAACCCCCACCAAAATATGTGACTGCCGATTAACCGCAGGGGTGATTTCAGAGCACAAATCTTCTTTAAAACAAATGAAACATAGTGTTATTCTGGAGCTATTAGAAGAACATAAATAGCAAAAACTCTGAAGAAGGTTTTAAAATGAGATTGTGGGGATGGTTGCCCAACTAAACTAAAAAACATTAAATTATACATTTTAAAAAGTTGAATTTGATGGCCTATCAATTATATCTCAATAAAGTTTTTGTTTTGTTTTGTTTTGTTTTGTTTCGTTTTTAATAAAAGAGACTAGACCTACAGAGAGTGGAAATACAAATGCCCTTCGTGGACCATTCTGTGGTTCCAAGGAGGAGGAGGAGGAGAGCGTTACTTGCCAAACTCCAGACATCTGCCTGCTGGCTGGCCAACCCCCACGGCATCATCTCTGAGAAGATTGCATGTCGCAGCTCCCATCCTTGCCAAGTCATGAAAGTAAATATACAAGCCGTATTAATAGCCTCTGGTATTTTCAGCGCCGTGCTCGAACTCTGGAAAGGGATCCCCTGAACATTCCTAACTGAAGCATGGTGAGAAGTGTCATCTTTGCAAACGCCGTTTGAGTCTTTGTGGGAAGGATCTTTTTCAATCCACTCGTCCAGTCAAGTTCATACGGCTGGTTCTAGGACACAGAGTAAATGTAAGCATTACCTGTAAGCAGTGATTCTTCACCTGGGAGGAGAAAAGGTTAGGAATCCCAGATGAATAGCCAGAACACTCAGAAAAATGTAGGGAGGCACAGACCCAATTTACACACAATGTCAAGAGTCCAAGAGCCTTTGAATCCCTTCCATGGATTCCAGATTAGGAATCTTTGGTCTATCTTCTTTAACATGTTCCCTCTGCATTCTGTGAGAGTATTTTAGAGAGAATTAACATTGAAAATGAAACACTAGAATCTGAGAGAAACTCTAGGGAGGCTACCGCTTTCCTTCACTATCACAAACACTGATCTTAAGTCCCTGACTAGAACCTATGGTGCCTTCTAATGGGATGTAAATGGCACCTGGCAATGGGGGAAAAGAGCCTGGTAGAATAGACTCATAATTCCCTTATGCTTTCACTGACTTTGGCTTCTCTCTGTACCCCACCACCACCGCTTATAATCACATACGTTATTATTCTATTCCCAGTGTTTCTTTGACATTGCGTTGTTCCTCAATACCTGGGCAAGCATGTATAGTTTAAAAATTGTTTAGAAACCCTATTTTTATTTATTTAAGTTTTTATTTAAATTCCAGTTAACATATACTGTAATAGGTATAGTGTATAGTTTCTGGAGTAGAATTAAATGATTCATCACTTACATATAATGCCCAGGGCTCATCACAACAGGGGCCCTCCTTAATGCCCATTACTCCTTTAGCCCCCCCACACCTGCCTCCCCTCCAGCAGCCCTCAGTTTGTTCTCCATTGTTAGGAGTCTGTTTTATGGTTTGCCTCTCTCTCTTTCTTTTCCTCCATGTTCATCTGTTTGGTTTCTTAAATGCTACATTTGAGTGAAATCATATGGTATTTGGTTTTTTCGACTGACTCACTTCACTTGACATAATACACTGGTTCCATCCACGTTGTTGCAAATGGCAAGATTTCATTCTTTTTATGGCTGAGTAATATTCCATTGTAGATATACACCACAACTTCTCTATTCATTCATCAGTTGATAGACATTTGACCTCTTACCATAATTTGGCTATTATTGCTAATGCTGCTGTAAATGTCAGGGTGCATATGTCCATTCGAATCAGTATTTTTATATCCTTTGAATAAATACCTAATAGTGCAATTGCTGGATTGTCTTACAAGATACGTCTCTGGAGGCAAGGGAAACAGAAACTCCATTTTTAATAACAGCCATTATTATTAAGAATGTATTATTAAGGGGCACCTGGGTGGCTCAGTGGGTTAAAGCTTCTGCCTTCGGCTCAGGTCATGATCCCAGGTCCTGGGATTGAGTCCTGCATCAGGTTCTCTGCTCAGCAGGGAGCCTGCTTCCCCCTCTCTCTCTGCCTGCCTCTCTGCCTACTTGTGATCTCTCTGTGTGTCTAATAAATAAATAAAATCTATAAAAAAAAAGAATGTATTATTAATAATAGCCATTAACAATTGCAATCTGTAACAAAAGAAGTCTAGAGAGACCAAGAACTCAGTGTTTTCTTACAACTTATGTTACCGGGCTCTGATCATGCTGTGCATGGGTCTAAAGACGGGTTTTGAATGTATTTAAAAGCAACTATTTTTTTTAAAAAGGGATGGAATCAAAAGTGGTAAGAATTTATTAAGCATCCGTTGTATTCTCATCCAGTGTTTAAATGGCATGGAGAACACGGAGGAAAAATAGCTTCTTCCATCATAGAACTTACTAGTAATCAACAAGACAAGATGGAGAAGTAAAAGGCAATTAGAGAATGAAACAACAACTGGTTCTAAGTATTCAAATTCATAAACCATTTTTTAAAAGTTTCAAATAAAAAGAAGTGTTTTGTGTTCTACAACTTGCTTGCACTGAAAATCAAAGACATTATGAACATTGCACTGAAATAGCCAAATTTGGGGGAGGAGGACACCATATGTCAACAATCACCAATAAGCCAAATTTGTAACCACCAATCACCAAATTTGGGGGAGGGGGACACCATATGTCAACAATCACCAATAAGCCAAATTTATAACCACCAATCACCAAATTTGGGGGAGGGGGACAACAGATGTCAATAATCACCAATAAGCATTATTTCCTGGCATTCTGCACAACTCTATGCCATATAATGTATACTTAAAAAAAATAAACAAATCATGGCCCTTATGCATAAGTCCCTCACAATCCAAGTTTATTTTCCAACTGATGAGGAAGAAAAACTTGCTTTCTTTTTTTCTTACTTGAAGTTCCGACAGAAGTATCCAAGGAGAAATCTGTTCTTGCAAGATTCTCAGCCAGAAACAGAAACATTTCCATCAAAAATATAGCAAATAGGACTGTTCTCCTGAGATTTCTAACCTAATTAGTCAGATGAAAACACCTTTCAGATAGTCCTTTGCTAATGTGTTTAGAGATGATAAAAAAACGGGGAGTGTATTTTCTCCTCTGCTATCTATGGAACGCAGGCTGTGTCACTTGAGGTAAAAGCAGGCTGACGAAAATGAATTTGTGGGTCATTTAGGAGGAAAGCAGGACTGGAATGAAAATAAAGGAGTGCAGACTAATTGTCAGAGATTCCCAACCATTCTCATATAATTTACATTAACACATGATGGTTTGTATGTCTAAACCAAATTGCAAGATTGAGTCGGTAGTTATGGGCTTGTTGAATAAAGTAAATTGAATCAAATAGGATTTTACTGAAGGATCTTTTGTGTGATAACAACCCAAACCCGGATTACAGCCAGCCAATGACGTTACCGGAAGGGGTGACATCTTGAATCCAGGGCACACTTTTCTCGTTGGGGCCAGCCCCAAACTTCCCTCAAAACAGACAGACCCGCTTTAGCATCTTGGGCGTTATACGGACACTGCCCGTGGAACAGTGGTCTCAGAATCCGTGTCACGTGTGCGTGTGTGTGCGCACACGCGTGCGCAAGTGTGAGTGTGTGTCACTTTTTTTTTAAAGATTTTATTTATTTGTTTGACAGACAGAGACCACAAGTAGGCAGAGAGGCAGGCAGAGAGAGAGAAGGGGAAGCAGGCTCCCTGCTGAACAGAGAGCCCAATGTGGGGCTCGATGCGGGGCTCGATGCGGGGCTCCATCCCAGGACCCTGGGATCATGACCTGAGCGGAAGGCAGAGGCTTTAACCCACTGAGCCACACAGGCACCCCATGTGTGTGTTACTTTTTACTGCAGCATAAAACGTGCACATAGAAAAGTATCTAAAATGTACCTATACTCGTCGAGAACTGCTTAAACAGAGTCCAGTCCAGAGTTAAGAGATACATCAGCTCCCCAAAGGAGCCGAAACAATATAGTTTGATTTGGTCTGGCTCTGAATTTTATTGGAAGACAATCATAACGTAGGTATTTTCTATGCCACGATTCCTTCGTTTAACCTTAAAATTGTGATGGTTTCCAGTTTGCCGTAATGGTTGTTTGCTCATTTACATCACTTTTCAGTATCCCAATGCATTTATCCCTTATCGGGGGGCCCCTAAGCAAACATTTCTTGAGGGTATATTCCTGGAATTGCTGGGCAATATGGTTTATATATCTTCAGCTTTCCTCGGCAATTCTAAGCTTTCTGTCAATGTGATTTTACATCTTAATTATAGCCCATCTGGTCAGTGTATCTGTCATCCCAATTTTCATTTTCTAATTGCTAATGAGGTTGAGCACCTTCTTCTATATCTACTGGCCTCCATCACTTCTTAATTTAATAATCAACATCTCACTAACTGGGACTTGTCCTTTTTTGTGTGTGTATGCTCCATTCTTAACATAGCAAGTAGCGGGACCTTTTTCCAATCCATTTGGAATGATTTCATTGCTGTGATTACAAATTATCATGTCAACCTTGCTTCAGTTTTAACCAGTCATTGAAACAGCGTCCAAAAGATAATATGTCTGGGCCAGGGGGTTGGGGGAAGGGGTCGGGTGTTCCACCTACTGCCTGACTTGTTTTCAAGTCCTTGCCCATATCTAGTCCTTAAAGTTATCACGGTGAAGTTGTACAAGGATAAATGATGACACTTGAACTCATCTGCCATGAAAAGAAGCCTGTTTAGTACAGAAATTGAGGACTTAAGATCCATCAGTGTAGGGCATTATGATAGTAGCTTCCGGAGTTGGTGTCTATTTTCTGAGTGGAATTACAGCCTTTGATATTTAGGGTAACACTAGTATTGTCTTCTTCTAACCAGAAGAGCCCTAGAATGTCAGAGTAAGAAAGACATAGTGTGCTAGTCTGTTTCTTAGAGAGGCGTTCATTAACTGCTTACCTCCCATGCCCCAAGTGGTCAAGGGTAAGCTACATTGTCACTGATAAAGAGCATTTTCTTTTCCCTCTTTCTTTCTTTCTTTTTTTTTTTTTTAAGAGCATTTTCTGAAGGAGTGTCTACTTTGCAGAAACGTGGCCTGCTCTGCTCTCTGTCTGCATAACCTAGAGTGGACAGAGTGGGAGCACCCAGGACCTGGCGCTAATCTTTTAATCCTCTTAGATCTTTTGGTGTATCATCCTCATCTGCCTGCTTTCATTGTCTTTCTATTGCATCTCAAAAAGAACCTAAGGAGTACTAGAAAGTATTCTTACAAAAGGAATTTTAGATTGTTAATTTTGGCAGATATAAGCTTAAATGAAGCTGTTTTCATTTCTTTCTCAAATTCCATGGATGTATAGCCTTCTTCTAGGTTTGGGTTTTTTTCCCTCCTTTACAAAAAAGAAATTTCCAAGACCTATGCTCCAAATAAGTATGAGATTAAAGTACCTAACTCTGGAGGATACACATGAAAGTCAAACTATTTGAAGGGCATAACGCACAAACAGCAAAGAACTTGTTCCAAGGCCTGTATCTGCTGGGGTTTTTTTGTTTATTTTGCTTTTTCCTGTCCTTTTCAGAGTGAAAACCAGACATACCTGGGAGTACTAAATTCCCCCTATAAAGGAAAAATGCTTTGTGTGAAATGTGATGTAAGAGCAAGTAGCCAACTGTCACTTAGATGAAAATAAAACCAATTGTTTAGCCTAAATGGAATAATAAATTCAGTCAGAATAGTTGCTTCATCTGGCTGTTGTCTTCGTGTCTTCAAGAAGCATAATAGAGGGGCACCTGGGTGGCTCAGTGGGTTAAAGCCTCTGCCTTCCGCTCAGGTCATCGTCCCTGGGTCCTGGAATCGAGCCCCGCATCGGGATCTCTACTCAGCAGGGAGCCTGCTTCCCCCTCTCTCTCTGTCTGCCTCTCTGCCTACTTGTGATCTCTCTCTGTCAAATAAATAAAATAAAATCTTTAGGAAAAAAAAAAAAGCATATTAGAGAGGTAGAATAGCCTCCAGGATGTTAAGACATTTACTCTTTATTTACTCACCTGTGTGAGGTCATCTTCCTAAATGGGTAACTACTTCTAGATGTCTAGCAAATGTTTCTGACAAGGAGACTTTCACTTTGTTTTGTATCACAATATATTGAACTGTTCTTTCAAAATCCATTTCACATTTATAGGAGACATGATATTCAATATAATATTCCTAGCACCTAGCACAGTGGTAAGTACTTAGTACTAACATTCAAATTTCTGTTGAATAGATAAGTGAATTTTGTAGCCTACAAGTACTTCATTTTGAAGCTTTAATTTGGAAAGTATGGTATACTTATTGTTTATAAATAAAGGTATATCAAATTTTCCATTTAGTCAGGTTAAAGCTTTGCAACCAACATGGGTCTAAAAGCAGAGCAAGAGAATCTTTCATATAGTTTCTCTCTAATAGCCAGCATAAGCTTCAACAATCCAGTCAGTAGATTTTAAATTACAAAAATAAAGATGGAAGCCTTGTGTCTCTCATTTATTTGAGGGGAAAAAAGTCTCCGTAATAACAATAACGGGAAGGAAAAGTTAGCCCCCTTATTCAAAAGCAGATGGTATCATGGAAAGAACATAGAGACACTAGCTTCACTCACATTTATTCAATAAATATCTATTGAAAACCTATGTCAGGCATTGTGTCGAGAGCAAGCAAAGTAGAAAAAGAAAGAAAGAAAAAGAAAAACAAATAAACAAACCCCAGCTCTGGTCAATCTTCCATTTGTTTCGAGTGTTCCATTCAGTCTTGTGTTCAAAACTCATTTTTACCACTTACATGACTTTATACAAACTAAGATCCCGAAGTTTCAACCCAAAGCTGTCATTTGCCTGCTTTTGAAAAAGAAACAGATTTTTTAGGGGCACCTGGGTGGCTCAGTGGGTTAAAGCCTCTGCCTTCAGCTCGGATCATGATCACAGAGTCCTGGGATCAAGCCTCGCATCATCATCTGGGCTCTCTGCTCAGCAGGGAGCCTGCTTCCTCCTCTCTCTCTGCCTGCATCTCTCCCTACTTGTGATCTCTGTCTGTCAAATAAATAAAATAAAATCTTTAAAAAAATTCTTTAAGAAACAGATTTTTTAAAATTACTGCACTTATATCTTAACTTTCCTATGTGAAAACCAGCAGTCCATCCTGGATCCTAAGTGGCAACTCAACTAGATTTTTATTAATTTATTACACATTATCAACCAAAGTTTTGGGTTCTAAACTTCTCCAAACCACCAGAAGAACATTATAAACTTCCATACACTCCAGTTCTGGTGTCGAGCTTGACTGCTAACTTCATAGAAGGGGTCCTATTCCAGTTAGTTTCATGTCAATTTGACTGGGCTAAGGGATGCCCAGATAGCTGGTAAAATACGATTTCTGGGTTTATCTGTGAAGGTGTCTCTGGAAGAGATTAGATTTGAATTAGCAGACTAGGTAAAACAAGATCATCTTCGCCAATGTGGATGGGCAAACTTGTGAGCCAGTTTCTAAAATCAATCAATCAATAAATCAATCAGTCCTAGTTGTATTTTTCTGGAGAACCCTGTCAAATACAAATTTTGGTATTTTGATGAGATTAACATTTGAAGTGGTGGGCTCAATGAAGATCAGTCACCCTCCCCTATACGGTGGGCATCATCAATTCGTTCAGGGTCTAAATAGAGCAAAAGGCAGAGGAAGGAGGAATCCATCCCTTTTTACCCTGCCTCACTTTTCAACCTGGGACATCTCATTTTCTTCCCTTGAATCTGCTCCCCAAGTTCTCAGGCCTTCAAACTGGGACTGAATTACATCACCAGTTTTCCTGGCTCTCCAGCCTATAGATCATGGAACTTTTCAGCCTCCATAATGACATAAATGAACTTCTCATGATAAATAACACCTATATCTACATTTACAGATACAGCTACATTTATAGATCTAGTTATAGATCTCCTGTTGGCTTTGTTTCCTTGGAGGACCCTAACTAATACAGGTTCTTTTCTGAACTAAAGTATTAATGTTGCACATCAAACTGACTCTGGCCAACCCAGGCAGTTTGTTGATTTCCTGTCTCCCAGACTGCATTACTGCAAATAGTGAGTATCAAAATCTCATCTTCACCAATGTTTCACTGAACATTGTACATTTTGAAGTCCTTAATTAATTTTTGGTTTTAAAGGAGCATGTTTAGGGGCTTCTGGGTGGCTCAGTCAGTTAAGTATCTTCCTTTGGCTTGGGTCATGATCTCAGGGTCCTGCCTTGGGCTCCCTGCTCAGTGGGGACCCTGCTTCTCCCTCTGTCCCTCTCACCACTCATGCTCACTCTCTCTCTTTTTCAAATAAATAATCTTTAAAAAAAAAAGGGGGAGCATGTTTACCATTCTTCTTTATACATATGTATTTAACTAACACCCTTTCTTCAGTTTCAATTGGTCTAATATTTACCTAAACTTGATTACTGAAAGAATAGCTCAAGCAAGATTAACCATTCCTAATCATGCCAACGGTTTAAAAAAAATTCAAATGATTTCGCATCAATGACCTGAAATGACACTTAATAACTAGGATTTCCGGCAGCCTACAGGAATGAAAAGGTTTCTTTTCTTGATCATTACACTACATCTGTCTGTATGGTGGTGAAATGGGAACGGGTTTCAATGACTCAGTTTTGTGAAACACCAAAGGGGGACAGGGAAGACAAGCGAGCACAAGGAAACTAAGGAAGGTCTACAAACTTCCTTATTTCAAAGAAGCAGAAGTGCTGAGAAATGGAAGCCAATCTCCATATTATCCACAGGACTTGTAGCTCTCCAATGTTCCAAATCAGTGTTAACTTTTTGATACTAATGAAACCATTTACTAATTTCCAGAAGAGCAAACTCTTGGTCATATATTCTGTAATGGAAAGATGGAGAGGATATGGATTAGTCAAATGGGAAAGAATCAGTAGGATTTTTTTTTTTTTTAAGTACATGCTTGGCTTTGGCAGGAACCTCAAGCTTTCATGTAGTAACATTATATTTCCTTTCCCAATCAAGTCTGGATTAGTGGAAATGAAAATTAGTTTCTGTTTCCTAAGCCACTGAAAACAAGGGAGGATGGCTTAGAGCATTCTTCTGGCTACAGCGATTGCTGTTTAACCAAGGGCAAGCCACAAAGCAGGATCCCACACTCCAATAATCCCGAGCTCAATTTAACACTCATTCTGCACAAGAGACATCCAACATTCATGACTAAGAGAACCCAACTCAAAAGCAATAGCATCACCTTCCTTCACTCCCACCAAGTGAAAATAAACTGGAGAATGGCTGGGCTCCAAAACAGTGAGTTGCTAATCATCATGGTTTTTGCCTCTTTTAGAGGAAATGATATGTAATCCAACGCCTGCATGGGCCTTTTCAGGAAATTGCTCATCTGTCTAATTAAGCTCTTCTTTCTCTACAGGTCTGCGGATACACTGAACAGACATATGGCTTCCAGAAAAACTTCTTGCCTTCTTTCTGTTGGCCACTGGAAATTTCTGATGTGGTGGAATCTCCTTAAAGTGGAGATTTTTTTTTTGTATTCTCCATTTTTAAGGAGATTCTGTCACCTTGTATTAATCCCTGGGTAGACTTCCTGACACTTCATTAGAAAGTGTCATTTCCTATCAGGAAGCACTTTTGAAAAAGAATAAATTAGAAGGTCCACAAGACGATGCAGATGGCTTCATAAACCTTGCCACTAGCTTTGGGCCTCTAACTGCTCATGGACTTCAAGTTTCTATGTGCTCAGGCAAGAATGTTCCAGACTGTTTATTTGTTTTTCCAGTGGAATAGTTATTATACTTTGACCTCTGCTCCTTTCATAACACACCGCAGAGAACCTGCCCTCTGTCCTACCTTCCACCAATGAACCTTGCTTTTATTTCCTGTCCTTGCAAAGTTAGTACAACCTGCTTCACTTCTGCCACAATAATTTACCATTTCCTTCCTTTTACATCAGCTCCTTCATTTCAACTTCAATTAAAGAACATTGTAACAGACATTTATGGAGTCCAGTGTCAGATCCTGGGGACATAAACAAAATAAGATGAAGGTTTTGTCCTCAAGAAGCTTGCAATCCAGTGGGAAGAAAAATACAGAATTAACCCCAAACCTCGCATTCAACTACAACAGCTGCAAAAAAGAAAAAGGAAAAAAAAAAAAAGTCTTATAAACAGCATGCTAAAGAAGCAAAGAGGAAGAAACAAGACCTCATTATCCTCTCTACTTATGAAAAAAAAAAACTATCATTACTTTGAAATGCTTTAATACCTTGCAAATAATACTGTTTAAATATATGGTCATACATCTATAGTTAGAGAAGGGGGATCAGCAAGCATCCTCTGCCACTGAGGTATTGTATCTAAAATACTTATAAGAAGGAAAATTGATTCTTATTCGTAAGTTATATTCAAACAGAATATAATGATAAATGAAGTTAAAAGAAATAATGATAAATGAAGTTTAAAAATAATAAATGAATAAATAAATAAATAATGATATAGATGATAAATATATAAATGCTATAATGATAAATAATAAATAAATGAAGTTAAAAAAATGATAAATGAAGTTAAAAGAAACAAAGATCATAGCATTTAAGTCTATTGAAGCCAATAACTGCTCCCCACCACCACCTCAAGCACACTAGAGTGATAATAGTAGAGGCCTAGAACCTAAGTCTCATTTAGTTTTATCCTCTCCTTAACCCACCTTGAATTAAAACTACACAACTTCTTAGATCTGTTGAAAGACATCACAATAGAGATAATATGAGCCTTCAAACAAATCTCTGAATTTGAGATTGAACATTGCAGTAGTTCTGGAATGCTTTGGGCTCTATTCATGCACACCATAGTAGTTGGGAGACGATTTGGTTCATCTCAGAACCACCCAAGCCCATAGATTCCTAAGAGCTGCTACATTTACAGGGTCAGAGTGGATCCAGGCAAAGCCAGTTCCATTCCATTCCACAATTACTTGAGCCTGGGGAGTCCTTAGTATTTGAACCTGTATGATGCCCCATCCCACAATTACCTGATTGCTTAGGGAAGCAAAGAGGCACCGTAAGGTAAAAATATTCACAAAGCTGCCAACTAATCTCTTTCAAGACTAGTCACCACTTACCCTTCACTTGGCCCTTGCTTCTGTCTCACCCATCACATCAGCACCAGGTCTGGCTGACAGCACAGTTGTTCTAGGCATTTACAAACAACGCAAATGCAATGCGCTAGGTTTCAGGGCAAAATGGCAAACATTGCAAAAGCTTTAGTGTTTCAAAAGACGGTTGAAAGTGATGTTGGAAAACTTGGATCATACGCACACAAATGAATTGCCTCTGCGAATCTGTTAATAATTAATAAATAGGAAATCAACAAGGATACTGGTGTGATAGGCATGGCAAAAAAAAAGAATTATTTGATAAAAGGGATTAAGATAGTCCTTCAGGATAATTGACAAAGCCCTCACTTCAGGCAAGATAACCTCAAGTGTAATAACATTGCAAAGTGTATACATATGTTAAGTGAAGATTTTGATACTGCTGTCATATGATTTGATTAGAAAAGATCAGGCTGAAAAAGAATGATCAGTATTTGATTCGTCTCTGTTTTCTTAAAATGCTAAATAGACTTTTTTTTTTCCAGTAAAGGGTCTAATTTTCTCTTTGTTTTATAAACATAATGAATATGGGAAGCATTCACAAGGTTCTGGGCAAGGTGGACACTATGTTCAGGAGACTAGTTTGACAGTATTAAGATTTTTTTTAAATTGAAGTCTAGTTGACATACAGTGTTACATTAGTTTCAGGCGGACAACACAGTGATTGAACACCTCTCTACATTCTGTTCTGCTCACCATCATCCCTGTGACCTTATTCCATGATGGGAAGCCTGTGTCTCCCACTCCTCTTCACCCAGCTTGCCTGTGCCCCACCCCCACTGCTCGGGCAACTCTGTTTGTTCTCTGTACTTATAGGTCTGATTCTGCTTTTTTGTTTGTGTAGTCATTTGTTCTGTGTTTTTGTTTTTGTTTTGTTTTTTTCTTAGATTCCACCTACAAGTGAAGTCACATGCTGTTTTCTTTCTCTGACTTATTTCTAAAGTGCTAAATACAATTTAACTTAAATTTATTTAAATATAGGTAAGAATAAACAAATTATCAGCAGGAGATTTCCTTTCCCTTTAAAGACACAGAACCAATCACGGTTCTTCTAACTACTTACTTATTTATTTTTATATTTTATTTATTTATTTGACAGAGATCACAAGTAGGCAGAGAGGCAGGCAGAGAGAGAGAGGAGGAAGCAGGTTCCCCGCTGAGCAGAGAGCCCGATGCGGGGCTCAATCCCAGGACCCTGAGATCATGACCTGAGCCGAACGAAGGCAGAGGCTTTAACCCACCAAGCCACCCAGGCGCCCCTTTTCTAACTATTTAAAAATATATATATTTTAAGTAGGTTCATTTTCAGGAACTTTAAATATATGACTATGAAAGAACATCCGTCAAAGAAAAAA
Organism: Lutra lutra; assembly: GCF_902655055.1. Lineage (NCBI taxonomy): Eukaryota > Metazoa > Chordata > Mammalia > Carnivora > Mustelidae > Lutra > Lutra lutra. The sequence goes on from NC_062285.1 coordinate 113,844,764, forward strand.
GTCCATAAGTGTTGAATTCCAATTTAGGAACCTTGGGTGGCTAAGGATGAAGAGAGGTCAGGTGCAATGCTTTGAAGCCCCCAATTCAGCCTTTGGGTCAAGAAAACAGCCTCCTCCATCCCAAATGTCCCACCCCTCTGCTCATGGAAATTTTTCTGGAACTCTATTGGAAAAGTGCTGCTCTCTACTGTAAGCTACAAAGCCCTCCGTGGGAGTTGATTTTCTATCAGCCCTTTCCTTCTAAAGGGGTATCCTCGTACAATATAAAGAACCCGGATGTTTTGGAGTCCAACAAGTTGAGTTTCAAATTCCACCTTTGTATTTACAAGCCGTGCAATGGGGACGTCTCCTATTCTTTCAAAGCCTTAATTTCAATGTCTGTGATAGAAAAGTAATAAAATCTACCTCACAGAGCGACCAGAAGACGACGAATGAAGCCACCACTCTGAATGAGCAATGATGTGCAAGCTTCCTAGCAGGCATATTTTTTAAAAAGAAGTTGGTTCCTACCACTTCCCCCATGACAAGAGAGATTATGGGGAAGCATAAGCCCTCTGGCACCTGGTGGGAAAGGAGGAAGTGAAAGGCGATTAAGGGAGCAAAGAGGAGATGGAGAGGGTAGAGCTGACTAACTTCACTGGTATCATCCCCCCACCCCTCCCCACTGTCCTGCTTCACCCACAACTGCTTCTCCTCTCACAGGGATGAGGGATGAGACAGCTATGTGTCAGACAGAAAGTACAAACTCCGTGCATCCGACTCAGAAACTGGGCCAAGCTACCTGGAGCAGATAATAAATACAATCACCCTGATCAAATTCAGAGGCCTCAGAGTTCAGCCACTCCAGGCGGAGAGGTTCTCCTGTTCCTGGCAGGAAACCCACTCCCGCCTCTGAGGGACAGTTGCTAATTGTTTTCTAATCTCAGTGTCAAACCTTTCACGAATGAGGTTTAGAGTGTGGGTATATGGGGGCGGGGGGGGGGGGGAGGGTTAAGATGGTGTATAAAAGGAGGTCTTTTCCAGAACTTGAAGAAAACAGATAGTCAACAAAACACTGGCCAGTGTTTATATTAGTCTTTATCTTCAAAGTCTGAGCACTTTCATCTACAGTCAGTCAACAAATATTTATTAAACCCTGAAACTATTTGCTGTGGCAGGCATGGTGAGTAACAGAGAAGAGGGGCAGGGTGAGGGTACAGACTCTACTCTCAAGAAAACTGCCACCAGCTTAGGGGCACAAGCCCTACCCCTGTGTGAAATGACTGGCCAAATGGGACAAAACAAAAATGTCTATCCTCTCGTGATGGTGTGTGAGAAATGCCTCCTGCTTCCGAGAGCCTGTTGTGAAGCCCAGATACAATGAAACACTGAAGGCTTCTAGCAGGAGCATGTGTGTTGAACAAATTCATCCTGCCTTCCCCCTAGGAGAAAATCTAGGGCAGAGCAATGTCAAAGCCAAGGCGGCAGGCAGTTACAAGGAGGAGGTTATCAACAGCTAATGCTGCGGAGAGATTTTGACAAAAAGGAAGTTACAACTGACCTTTTAGAGAACTGTTTCTGAAGTGTGATGAAGATCAAAGTCCCTTAATAGCAAAGAGGTGGGAAAGAAAGGCATATCTAGGAAGTGTAGCCAACAGGCATAAAATATAACTTTGAGAGACTTGGAAGGGAAAAGAAAGACAGAAAACCATAGGATCTAGTGATGGTCATTCGGTTTCTTCTTCTTCTTCTTCTTCTTCTTCTTCTTCTTCTTCTTCTTCTTCTTCTTCTTCTTTTAATAATATAGAGCTCAGTTTAAAAAGTTTTTCTACAGGGGCGCCTGGATGGCTCAGTGGGTTAAGCCGCTGCCTTTGGCTCAGGTCATGATCTCAGGGTCCTGGGATCGAGTCCCGCATCGGGTTCTCTGCTCGGCAGAGATCCTGCTTCCCTCTCTCTCTCTGCCTGCCTCTCCATCTACTTGTGATCTCTCTCTGTCAAATAAATAAATAAAAATCTTAAAAAAAATAAAAAAAAATAAAAAAATAAAAAAAAATAAAAAGTTTTTCTACAAAGGGGGAAAGAATTAAAATATTCTGGAACCTTCCACACCTCTAATCTGAAGCCAGCAAAGCAACTACATGGCATCATGTCTCCAAGGAACTAGAAACTAGGTGAAATCAATTCCTTTTTTTCTTTTTAATAAAAAATTCTAAAATAAAAATAAAATAGTTTTCCCCAGATTTCTTAAAAAATATATTTATTTCATCAGAATTCAATATAACAAGGTAGACAAAGATAGAAGTTAATTAGTTTCATCTGCAGGAAAGTTAAGGGACTTTCGCCTAGGATCTTACTAATCTTTGTTAAAATTTGTAAGAGTTTATACTTTAAGCTAACAAACACTGACTTATTATATCAGTTTTTTATATCCCTCCTATCACTGAGTAAATGTTACAGGAAATACACAGGGCTATTCATGCCCTCTGGAGACTTCAACTCAATAGAGACAACAGAAAATAAACATAAACTTGTGTATAAAGGACACGGTGACCAATTTAATAAAACACTAAAGGTACTAGGAGGAGAAAAGAGAAAGATGTTAATTCTGGGCTGGAGGAGAATGGGGTTTTCCTGAAAGAAAGATGGATTTCAGTTGAGGTTTGAAGAGAACATAGAAGTTTCTAAGGTGGATATGGCAGAGCCAAAGAGGGAGTGAGGCGAGGCGTGGTTCCACCGGAATCCAGGCAGGAAGAAGGAACCAATAAAACCAAGGGTAACAGGGACAGTCAGAAACAAAGACACTCTCTGTAACAGCGTGAAGGAACAGTTGAAATATCCACCACCCACAAACGGACTCAGCTACAGGCAAGCCCTCTACTTGGAATATCCTCACCTCTAGGCCTTTTTGTCTCCTTCATTATTGCGCTATTACTCACACTACTGTTTCTTAACTTCATATTTCAGCTCTAGGGTCTATTTTTTCTCCCATTGTACTCATACAGCAAAAAGAGGAAATAACTCATCCAGCAGTGGGGCTTTCTTAGTAGGGTTTTGAAGAGAGAGGCTGGGGGTGGCTGACGCTGCCAAAATGTTTCCTTTTTTTCTTGCTCTTTGTCAGATGTAGCTGTTGAGCAACCCTGGTGAGTGTCATCAACATGCAATCTCATCTGATTTATCTTCCTTTACTCACTCAAACTCAGCCCTTTGCCCCCTTTCTTTCTGGCTCATTGAGAGTTTCACAACCTCTTACCTTTAATTGCTGAGTAAGTTTAACACATTGTGTATCTGGCATCAGATATCAGCTCCAAGGAAAAGGACTCAACAGTCATGGACGTGGCCAGGGCTGTCCATTTTGCCTTCATCTTTCGCTTTGCCATTATTTCATTTTAAAATTACATTTCCTATTTTTCTCACAAATTCCAATTCAAAACAATAAATTTTTGTGGCTGTCTTTTCCTCCAAGTCCCTCCCTTTTGAAATGTGGATGACTGAAGTAAACATTCTTGGGAGTTCCCGAGAGCCCCTAGTCTCAGTCCCTCCAGAGACCCATAAAAAAAATTCCACACCGATAAACCATTGATACAAGTACAGGCAATGGAATATTTGTGTCTAATGGGATCCTAAAACTGGCTTTCAATCACACAGATCGAAAAAATGAACCTCATTTGTAGGTCAAAAGCTTTTACAGTGTCCTAGAGCAAGCCGTGGTGGTTTCCTCCTCCACCCTGCTCCCAAAGATATGGGGCCTTTATCCTTTCTCCCTAAATAAGCCTGACTTTCTGTGGATCAACCAACCACGCTGCCTTCTCTCCCAGTTTCTCCTCATGTATCCATCTCGATAGGAAGGAAAATGATTTGGGCTTTGACAGAAGTTTCTGGAGCAAAATTCCAGATCCCATTGTTAAGTAAATATATGAAGTTTGAGCCCAATGAAAGATATGGCTGGGCTAAAAGTGGCTAAATAAAGCACGAAAGTAAAAACAAGACAATGTGTTAATACTTTCAGCAGTCTATGGTTTTTATAGACCCTGCCCCTCCATGCCAGGTCTGGACTCACAAACATAGGGATGACAAGCATTTTTAAAGCATTCAAACCAGGAAGGACTGTAAATGCATTACAACATTTCCAGGACCTCCTTTCACATCCCTGGATACAAGTGGGCCAGTCTACCTATTATCTTTTTATATAAATATCTTCTCTTGTCCACAAATCCTGAAAGGGTCAAATTCTGGGAAGTCACTTGTCTCTGTCAACATACAAAGGAAGCACCTGATGTAAGATGTTTCCTGCCTGAGGCCATCTTTGCTTCCAAGTTGCTGCTGTATCCACTGCCTTCAGTAGCACCTGGAGCTTAGTAGGAGTTAAGTAAACATTTGTTGAATACTGAAGAAATTGACAAATAAAAAGTTCTCATTGTTGACAAAGCATTCTCTTAAGAGGCTACCTGGCCACCCGTAGGAGCAAGAAACTGCAAAAACCAAACCCTATTGCTCTGAATCCTTTCCCCATTTGCTTTTCTTTAAGCTTCCCAGTGTTCCTAACCTTTGGAGTTCTAGCGTGGATTTGGCCCTCAGGCACTAAGCCGATGAACAACTTCTATGGCTAGCTTGGAATTAGACTGCATATTAAAAATGGCTTCACCACTTCACCACCTGGCTTATCTTGGTTCTCATAGTCCCCAGTCCTACATTCTAGAGCTACATGGATAGAAGTCCAAATGCAGCATGTTGATATAAAAGAGTGACTAGATGGAGGATTATGAAATGTGACAGCCAGGCTCTAAAGACGTCTTCCATTGGTCTCGGCTTCCTGGGCTCCATGTCCTCAGATGATCCCCTCTTCTTGAGGATGGACTGGACTTACGGCTGGCTTCTAACAAATTGAATACTGTGGAAGTGATAGTGTATCAATTCCAAGATTTGGAATTGAAAATTGAAAAGATTTGGAATTGGAAATTCAACTGGAATTGAAAAGAGTGCTGATTCCATTTTGTTCTCTGTCTCTCATCCCTTGCTCTGGACAAAGCCACTGTCCTGTGGAGCAGGCTGCTGGAGTAGCTCCCATGAAGGAATGGAGGCCTCCAAGCCAACAGCTGGTAAGGAACTGAGGTCTGCTAAAAATCCACCTGCGTGGGCGCCTGGGTGGCTCAGTGGGTTAAGCCGCTGCCTTCGGCTCAGGTCATGATCTCAGGGTCCTGGGATCGAGTCCCGCATCGGGTTCTCTGCTCGGCAGAGATCCTGCTTCCCTCTCTCTCTTTGCCTGCCTCTCCATCTACTTGTGATCTCTCTTTGTCAAATAAATAAATAAAATCTTAAAAAAAAAAAAAATCCACCTGCGTGAGCTTGATGATGGATTCTTCAGCTCCAAGAAAGCCTTCAGATGACTGCAGTCTGGGCCAGCAGCTTGACTGCAACCTCATCATGAGAGACTGTGAGCCAGAATTATCCAGCTAAGACAGCCGAGATCTCTGACCCACAGAAATGCTGGAAAATAAATATTCGTTGTTTTAAACTGTCAGCTTTGGGGGTGGTTACAGAGTTCTAGAGAATAATAGATAGAACTGGAGGTCAGAGAATACGTTCTTAAAGGGCCAGAGAGTAAATATCTGGGGATTTGCAGGCCATATGGTGTCTGTCCCCTTCCTCAGTTCTGCCAAGGTAGCCCCAGAGGAGTCCGAGACCATTTGTAAGTGAGTGCACGTGGCTGTCCACCTATAAACTTCATTTACAAAAACAGTCAGCTGGTGTGTGGACTAACATACGCCAATCTATGCATTAAACCAGTGTATTTGCAGTATGTATAGTTTCTTATGTTTCCGTGTCCTGAAGCTACCCTATCAAGAAACAAACACGGCCAATTCAGATCACAGAGTTTCTTCTATAATGTGAAGGGGATAGCCTTCCCTATCATTACTTTTAGAATTACTATTAAAAAAGGATGTTGGGCTACTCTGGGCAAATGGAGTAAGATACAGGGAAAGTCCTTTCCAGAGGTGAAAAACAAAAATCCAGACCTTTTTAATCCCAGGAGAGTTTAGAAGGAGAATGAAGAAAGGCAGTCTGAAGAGAGAAGGTGACCAGCTTCTCCAAATCCTAAGCAAACACTATGGACAGAAATGAAGGAAATGCTTTAGATAAATCTAGATAAGCACAAGAATCCTAAGAACTTCAGAACTGGTCACCCAATTCCTTGGATATAGTGGAAGGCTCAAAGCTGTGAGAACTCCTGAGCCATTAGAAAGAAGTGAGACAAGACAGCTCAGCATTGGTTAAAGGAGACTGAAATAAGGCTTATAGCCTCCCATGGACTTGACCCAGAATACAGAAGATACAGAAGTGCTCACGTGGCCCTAAGTAGTTGCAGCAATGCTAACACCCCTTGGTCAGCAGTGTCCTAGGCTGGCTAAGGACAGGACCTCATTTACCAGAGGCATTAACAGGTCTAATATAGGCAGCAAGGGAAGAGACTAGATTTTTACTTCTTTTTCCCCTCTGGAAAAGATTCTGTATCTTACTTTTCTTTTCTCCAATGTACCATTCTCCTAGTGCATGCTCATAGGTCAGAAGGACCAGCTATAACACCAACACAGTTAACAGAGGCCAAGAAACAAAGATTAGTGGAAACAGATCCATAACTAGAGGTTTATAGATAAGCGCCCCCCATTCCCAAAAAGATATATGAGCCCCTTCCACCCCATTGGCCTATGGGCTACCTTGAGTAAAACAAAGAAAGGGAAATTAACTCTGGGAGTACACACTTACCCAAAGAGACCGAGTGACCTCAACACACAACAATTTAAATCAGAAGGGGTTGAAATACTTCTACTTGATGAGTTCACATTGTTTTTCCTGCTAGTCAGAGGGGTGGGGGGGGTATCATGAAAAAGTTTATCTCAATAATATATTAGTTTTCTGTTGCTGCCATACCAAACAGTCATAATCAAGGAGGCTTAAAACAACGCAAATTTGTTACCTTACAGTCGTGAGTCAGAAATCCAAGATGGGTCTCACTGGGTTAACATCTAAGTCTCAGAGGCTATTTTCTTTCTTAAGGATCTAGCCTTTCATTTTCCAGCTTCTAGAAATGGCTTGCATTCTTGGCTCCAGGATCCCTTCTCCCGTCTTCCAAGACAGCAATGTAGCATCTCCCTGACCATGTATTCATCATCCTATCTCTTTCTGACACCTGGTTTGGAAGAATTCTCCATTTTTAAGGATTCATGTGATTAAACTGGACCCATCTATGTAAGATAACAATGCACAAATTCCATCTGGACATCTTTGGGGAGAGGCCCAATATTCTGTCTACCACAGCCATGGAAAATAAAAGAGTGACATTCCATTTCAATGTGTGCTCTCAGTAAATTTGGGACCCTGATGATAGTAGTGCCCAATATTTAAGTATAATTTGTATCCTGCACATATTATAATGTAGAAATTTTCCAAATACAACACATTCTGCATGAGTAGCTAATTCCTTAAACTTCTCAACTAACCTTGAATTAAAAATCTTGGGAAAAAAATACATGTACTGTATCTTTTGGTGGCAGCAACCTCACTCAAACAAACAAATGAACAGAAACAAAAAAAAAAAACAACAAAAAAATCATGGGCTCTTATAAATGTTTCCCTAACCAAAAGCACATTTCCCTGTAGAATTCCAAACAAAAAGGTATGAGCCCTATGTGACCAGTAAGAAGTAGACAAAATTCTTAGGGAAAGGATCTTAAAAACCCACAAAAGCCCTGGTTTGCTTCAGTTGAAACCTAATAAGTCAGTATGATCTGTTATTAAATTAGGCAACCTAGTTAATTACTGAATTCATTAAACATGTAAATCATAGAAGAGATTCCTACCAGAATAACAAATAGTGTTAAGAATGTTAAGAATAACACTTACTATAAATTATGTGTACTCTAAATAAACTGATAATGCCATTGTTATAAACATTAATGCCTGCATATTGCTTGAGAATTTTGTGTCCATATGGTTTTTTGAAGTGCTTGGTTTTTGTTATGGGAGCTCTTCTTAGTTTTCAGATGAAGACTATTATCTAAATTGAAGCTATATTATGAGAATTGTTATTTTTTCTAGCCATCTCCTATTACTAAAAATTTTTAAAAGATGTTCAATAATCACTGATTCAAATAAAACACATCCATGTTGTATATAACTACCTTATCTCAAATTTTTATTTTATTTAATTTTTTAAAAGATTTTATTTACTTATTTATTTGTCAGAGAGAGAGAGACAGAGAGAACAGCAGGCAGAACGAGAAGCAGACTTCCTGCTGAGCAGGGAGCCTGATGCGGGACTTGATCCCAGGACTCCAGGATCATGACCTGAGCTGAAAGCAGACGCTTGACCAACTATGCCACCCAGGTGTCCCATCAAATAAGTTTTCAAACACAGCGTTTACCATAAGTTAGACCAGTTCCACAAAATAATGTTCCAAATATAGAGAAGAACACAATGTATTTGACAGTGAGCATATGTAGAAATTTCTTTGCAGAAATTAAATGTTTTGGGTTGATATTGGTTGTGGTCATCGCTGGTGTCAGATACACTGACAGATTTGTACTTTTCTGAGGTCTTACAGCCACTAAAAATAAGCACATTTTAAAAATTATAAAATATCCAACTTAAAGCAGCCGCATGAAGGCCAGTTTTCATTGTTGTTTTGTTTTGTCATTTAGCACTAAGAGGAATTCTCTTCAGTCTTTTCCCAAAACTTTCTTTTCAGGCAAGCTTTTACCCATTCTACAGAAACTCTCCTCAGAAGGAGGGAAAGGATCAACAGATACTTTCTAATTATTAGCTACATTTCTGCAACTTTTCATCTTCTTCTTTGACCAGTCACCTGGAAACACACAGATCGATGCAATCAGGTCATTGGACAAAAACTAGCCACTTACAATGAATGAGACAGCACCATTTGGACACTTCTTGTATATGAGATACCTTCAAGCAGCCAGACTAAAAAGAGGAAGGTTACGAAGGAACATAAGAAATGTAGAATTAAACATTGGGGAACAGTCAAGGAAGGAGAAATGGTTCAAGTAGGGAGGAAGGATGTGGCATTTGAGTGAGCCATTTACAGACAGGAGGCTGTAATGATTGAGGGGAAAGGTTTATCAGTCATCAGAAGCAGCAGTATAAATTCTTCATTTTGCAGAGAATCAGAAGCTAAAGATATCCTTATCTTTAGCAAAATGTAGCAGATAACAGATCTTAATGTCCCCACGGAGTAAGAGAAAGACATGAGAAATGAGGAGTGTTGTCCAGTCACCACGTGGTCACTGACAATCTTAGTACCTTAGAGCAATTACTTCACCTTTGTGAGCCTCAGTTTAACATTCTGTAAACATCAAGAGAAATAAAAAAGTTGGCAGCCTTGTTTGTGTTTGTAAGCAAGAAATATAGCGTCTGGTACAGCATGTCATGATTGAAATTAATGTTATTCTATCATTATAGAGTTTCTCCTTAGCAAAGATACCACAGACCTAAGGACTTCCTTATATGTAGATAAATTTCCTCTTTTAAGATTACTCTGCATCTAACTTCTAAATTCTCTTTCTAAAATTAACTCTGGGATCTGGAGACTAGAATAATAGAACTCTCACATGACATTTTTCCAGGAGCAAGCTACTGAAAAACTGCTAAATATAGAATATGCAAAGAAGAGAGATATGGAAAATCATGGACATATAGGAAAATTATGGCTATAAAATTTCAAAATTACATCCCAAAATGCCAAATGCTGGAATTTCCTATAAAGCTTAATTGTGCTTATTTCAAGGAGAAATACTGTGGAAAGCTGGGTTTGAGAAGTTCCTCACATTTTGGCCTACCACTTCCAATTATGCTGGAAATTCACTATCAGTCCTCACACTGGAGATGTATCATTATCTAAACAATCATTTCCATTTCACAGAAATCCCAGGACTGTTTTTCTAACAATTGAGCCATAACAGAGCTGTTCCCATGGTTACCGAGAGTTCTAATTTCAGTTCCTCAATATGCGTTTTATCATGTAAGATTGTACAATGCTTAAGAACAGGCCACTCTTAGTTCCACATGCTCTTTCTATTATTTTTCTCCAAATTTCTCACACCCAATCCCCATTTAAGCTTCCTGTTTTGCTCACTTTTTGACTAAAGTTTGTGCAACCAACCTATACAGTGATCATGTTTCTGGCCAATAAATTCAAAGCAATGGAGGAGTTCAGGGACAGAAATTGGACAGATATTACAAGAATCAGCTCCTTGTCACTCTCCATGGCCCTAGATTTAGCCATAATCATGGTGGTAAGGGAAGGAACCACATGAATCCCAGATAATGGGGTCCTCAGTGATTCAGTGATGCCATTTTATATCAGTTAAATATCTTGACAACAAAGAAATTTGATGCTCATAGCTCTGAGAAGTGCTTTCTCTAGAGATCGGAGTCTTACACTAAGTCCATAAAATGGACTTCAAATGAGTTCAAGTGCCTGAAATTATGTATAGAGGAGCATACATGTGTGCCCATGTGCATGTCACTCCATGTAACTGAGGGAATTCGGCTGGGGAGGGAAGAGGGGAATGTTCATAGTCTTAATCAGATTCTCAGAAACATGTGTACAGGAAAGACGGTTTAAAAGAACACTTCTCTTGGACAAGATCTGTGTTTTAAGAAAACACTTGGAAGGGCCAAGTTTTTAACAAAAATAGTTTTGTAAAATTAATACTATATCCTCAGTCATTGAGGGGGTATTAAAATTAGGTGTAAAATTTTTGGATCACCAATATGAAAATGTATAATAAGATTCATAAATATGTTTTTCTTGGATCCAGTCACCATATGGTAAGGAATATACCTTTAAGGAAAAATTCAAGAAGGCAAAAAAGTAAAAAGAAACTTACTTTGATATTATGAATGCTAAGAAAAAATTAGAACCCAATATTAGAGACTGGTTGAATAAATAATGTACATCAATACCATGAAACATGTAAGGCTACAACTAAGAATATTCTATAGGAAAACATAAAACATTTATGATGATATATTAAATGAAATCACAAATACATGTGTGAGTAAAATGATTATAAAATATGTAAGCATTTAAATAATCATTTTCAAAATAGTTGCACTAAAGTAATGAGATTTGTGTGATTTTGTTATTTTAAAATCCTCCCAAATTTTGATATCCCATCAGATCAATGTTGAATTAAAAATAAAACAGAAACTTCTGTTTAAACATGACATTTTGAAAATACATTTTTGACCTTCACTTCTTTCACTAAAATAAGAATAAATATACAAGGGGGGCGCCTGGGTGGCTCAGTGGGTTAAGCCGCTGCCTTCGGCTCAGGTCATGATCTCGGAGTCCTAGGATCGAGCCCCGCATCGGGCTCTCTGCTCTCTCGGGGAGCCTGCTTCCTCCTCTCTCTCTGCCTGCCTCTCTGCCTGCTTGTGATCTCTCTGTCAAAAAAAAAAAAAAAAAAAAAAAAAAAAAAGAATAAATATACAAGGAAAATGAGAACAGAGAAGGAAATGGCAGCATCAAAATTTTGAAATCTATGAAGCCAACAAATGTGGGTGACTAACATTAAAAATGGAGAAATTTAAACATACACCAGCAATGGAATAAAATCAGGAATAAGCTTGAACCCTGGAACATTCCAAAAATCAAAGACAGCTCTTAAATCTAAAAGAGAGGTAAAGATAGGGGCTGAAACAGATACATATTTGAAAGCAACTTCTGGATCAGAGCCAAAAACAATTAGCCATATTCCCTGCCCAGATTCACCTTTCCCAAACTGCTCAGCCAGAGAACTTTCCCTTCCCCACCCAACAAAAATCTATACTTTAGAAGGACTGAAGCAGAATAATCTTAGATTAGGAACAGCTGAAGTCAGAGGTAACATACTAAAAATAAAGCATTTAAATGACATATCAAAGAATAGGGTCCCTTACCCCATCGTCACTCAACCCAGAATGTACCAACATCCAGGTTAGATCCCTGGGCAGGAAATCTTAGAATGACCAGCCTGTGACAAAAAAAAATCTACTAAATATTCATGGTTGTGGTTCCCCAATAAGATATCCCAATCAAATCATAGTGGAATAAAGCCCATCAGATCTTCCAGACAGCTTTTTGGTGTATCAGACTTAAGTATGAATGGACACCCAGAGGACACAAGGCATTTGAAGAAAACTTTAAGCATAAAGAACAGCAACCAAAACAAACAATAAAAGAGACTGGGAGAGATGAGATAGGGTAGAGACAGAAAAATTCTTCTCCAAACAAATAACCCCAGAGAGATAAGAAAAGATATTGCAGCCATGGAACACAGAGAAAGATGCTATTTTTAAAAGAATACTAAGAATATAAACAAAAGCTCTTGAAATTAAAAATCTGATTTAGAAGTTTAAAATGCAGGAGTAAGATTGGAGGGTAAAGTGGAGACAGCCATCTAGAAAGTAAAACAAAGGACAGAGAGAAGACAAGAAAACAGGCCAGAATGTCCAACATTTAACCAAGAGAATTTATAGATAAAAAGAACAGAGAAAAGAAAGGACAAGATTTTGTTAAAGAAATAATCCAAGAAAAGTTTTTAAGAACTGAGTTTGAAAGTGCCCATCAGATTCTCAGTACAATAAATAAAGAAAAATCCACATCAGTGTGTAAAATCATGAATTTTCCAAAATATCAAGAGTGAAAGATCTCAGATCTTTCCAGAAGGAAGCAGATCAAAAGCCAAGAATCAAAATGACCTGATTTTCCAAAGGCAATCCTAGTGAGAAAGTAATGCTTTGAAAATTGTAAGAGAAAATGATATACAATATTGAAGTCTATATCCAGATAAATTATTCAAGAGGGGGAATAGGCTTGAAAGCTCTCAGAAATGTACTTCCCATGCTCTTTTTCTCTGGAACTAGTGGAGAGGATAAACCAAGAAAGAGGAACCAAGAGATGGGAATCAGGAAACAGTGTCCAACACAGGAGACAGTTGAAGGGAATTTCCATGATGATGATGATGAAGGGGGATCCCAAAGATACACCATTGCAGCTAGACCTGGGAACATCAAATCTACCCATCCAAGAAGGATAACTTCAATGCTTTTAAAAGAATTTAAGAGTTTTTTTGATATGTTTGAATGCATTGAGAGGGATTTATAATTCTGGCAAAAAAGTGTGGTGTTGAATTGAGATAGGTACTTCGAAAGTTAAACAAAAGGAAAAAACTAGACGGTGATGACTCTAGGAAAAAAGAAATTTTATATGCAAAAGGAAATAAGGGGAGAATTCACCACATAGTTCATCTGTGAATGACGTCTATGAGTTATAAAAATGTAAACATTGAATATGGATTTAATTTAAAAGAATGATAAGATTGTATTTGAAAAAAGGGGGAAGAAAAGTGTTTCAGTGGACAGGGTGAAGAGGCATGTATTACAAAAGTAAATCCGTGGCTTTGGAGTCAAAAACTAATAGCATCAAATTTTTTTTTTTAAAAGTCACTATAAGCATGTTACTAGGAATGTGGGAGCAAATACTAGAAGTAATAAGTAGAAGAACTTAAAATGGAAAGGAAAATTGAGGGTACAGAGGAGTTGGAAAGGTGACTGATGTTTTTGGAAATCTTACTGACTTTTTAAATCTATTTACATGTATATCATGTCCAGAATGAAGAAAATAAGCCAAGAGAAGAAAGCAATGAAAAAACAGGTAAAATAAAAGGAGAAAGGAACAACCAAGTGCTCTCCTGGATTCAATTTTATAGAGGTTGACTACTCCAGATGACATTCAAATTGAAGCTTCCCTTAATACTATAAAACGAAATCAGAAAAAAAGAAGACTAAAATTATTAAGAAAGAAAAAAAGACTCATAAAAGGAATTTTCCAGGACTAAGGACATGAATATTTCAATAAAAACTTCTACTAAGTGCCTGGACAACGAAGGAAAAATACTTCAACTTAGATGCATCATTTAAACATTTTTTAGAACATGAAGGATAAAGGAAAATCCTAGAAGTATCTACATAGAGAAAAACACAAATGGGACTAAGATTGTGATCAGATTTCATAAGAGCAACTCTAACTTTATTTTCTTTATCCTGCTCTCCTAAGACTTGCCTTGTTCTTTTTTTCTCCTGACGTTATGATTATATTTTGTTCTTCTCTTTAATTAATGAAAACATTGCAAAGTTATACATGTAAATATGTTTAAAAGCCAATAGCTAATAAAACACTTCAAAAAACAACAATCACAATGAAAATAAATGGTTTTAGTGATAGGGAAAATGATTTTAAAAGTACAGTTCTATATCTAACTAAATTAGCAATGAAATATAATGTAGAATAAAAGTATTTCAGACATACAAAGACTCAGAATGTTTACTTCCTACACATCTGTCTTAGGAAGTTACTTAAGGATGTTTTCCAGGAAAACAAGGGAGGTAACTAGAAAGGAAAACTTCAAGCCAAGAAATGAACTATACCAAAAAAAGAAAAAAGAAAAGAAAAGAAAAGAAACATAACCAAACCAAGAATTATCAGTACCTGGATGAAAACTGAAAACTGCAAAAATCTCCAAAGTTCCATCAGTCTAGATGGAAGAGACACCCAGAGATAAAAAGGACTTAAAGTTGGCACTTGCTTAGGAAAGTTGAAAGACCTTAACTATGTAATAAAGGGAGACAGTATAAATTAGAAACTAAGAAAAGCAAGGGAAGAAAATCTATGTAAGAATGGAAATTAGCATTTGATATGCTATATATTTTTTAAACTATAAAAATGCAAATAGCATTTATTTATTTACAAACTTTAAACACAGCTTACACACTGGAGGTCACAAATCGGTAGCTCAATGGGCTACATCCAAAAGAAATGTTTTATTTGACTTATTCTGTGTGTATGTGTATTTTAGTTGAATGAAGTTCTGCCATATTTAAATCAGAAGATTTCATATAAAGATTTCATATAAAAACCTGAATTATCAGGTTTCTCTTAAGACACTAGGATATTTTGAATCACTGAGTCCACGTTCATCCAGACAACATTTGGCATACACTCACCAATTTGCCAAAATTTACCAATCTCTTTCTCCCAGGCCTGTCTGGTCTCCATAATGTTTGAAGTTTCAACCTCTCCCATCTACAGTCTACTAACAGTTCAATTATGGTCACAAAATAATAAAGAAATATTATCAATATTTCTTGACAGTGTGAAAACTACCCATAACTGTAGCTAGGGGGTTAAGGGTGAGAGGAAATGAAAGCAAGAATAGAAAGGACAATACCGGGCACCTGGGCGGCTCAATGGATTAAGCCTCTGTCTTCAGCTCTGGTCATGATCTCAGGATCCTGGAATCGAGACCCGCATCGGGCTCTCTGCTTGACAGGGATCCTGCTTCCCGCCTCCCCTGCCCCCACCCGCCTGCCTCTCTGCCTACTTGTGATCTCTCTCTCTGTGTCAAATAAATAAATAAAAACTTAAAAAAAAAAAAGATACAATAATACCTTCAAATCCAAAACTCAGGAATTTATAGAATAAGGTCTAAATGTTAAGATACAATATTCAAAGTTATAAAATCACAAATAGAGGATTAAAAAATAATATAACTATATTGGGATGGGAAAAGGAAAGTGAGAGATTGACTTAATTGCCATAGCAGATTGTGAATAGATGTCTAAAATTGATAAGCCAAAGGCTAGTCTTATAAACATTTTAATCACTGATATGCTACTAACCCTTAAGTAAAATTAAAAACAGACTAGTTTCAGAGTTCACAATAATTCCCTCAAGGACTGAGATTGTGTTTGTGTGGTGGGGTATGAGAGAAGATTCTTGCTTTTATTTTTTTATTTCTCTTTTTAAAGATTTATTTATTTGAGAGAGAGAAGGAATGAGTGGGGGGAGGGGCAGAGGGAGAGAATCTTCAAGCAGACTCCCTACTGAGCAGAGTCCAAGGCCACGCTGGATCCCAGGACCCTGAGTTCAGGACCTGAGCAGAAATGAAGAGCCAGATGCTCAACCAACTGAACCACCCAGGCACCCCAGGGGATTTCTGCCTTTCACTAGAGGACATCTTTTCTCCCACCAGCCATATGGAGTCAGAAGAGAAAATGC
Source organism: Lutra lutra (assembly GCF_902655055.1). Classification (NCBI taxonomy): domain Eukaryota; kingdom Metazoa; phylum Chordata; class Mammalia; order Carnivora; family Mustelidae; genus Lutra; species Lutra lutra. Next base: position 113,860,861 of record NC_062285.1, read on the forward strand.
CACAAGTTTTAGATAATCAAATGAGTAATGTGTTTATTGAATTCTTTAATTTGTAAGTTTTTATTTAAGTTTTTAACATGTGCCTACAGTACTTTGATAATGGATAAAACACACGTACTTTACACATGGAGGAATATACAGAACAGTTAAAAATTTTAGAAAAACTGTGGTTGCAACATTTAAAATAATGCAATTGTGCAATACTGACGCAAAAGTCAACATGGAAAATGAAACAAAAAACGCCAGGCTATATATGAAACAGGATTTTAAAACTGCAATTTTTTTTTTAAGATTTTATTTCTTTATTTGACAGATAGAGATCACAAGCAGGCAGAGAGGCAGGCAGAGAGAGAGGAGGAAGCAGGGTCCCTGCTGAGCAGAGAGGCCAATGTGGGGCTCAATCCCAGAACCCTGAGCTCATGACCTGAGCCAAAGGCAGAGGCTTAACCCACTGAGCCACCCAGGTGCCCTGAAACAGGATTTTAAAAGGCAACTTTCCATGCAATCCCAGTTTCAACCAACAGTACAACAACACAATTCACCCACAACAATTCCTGTGGCTAACATGGCTATGTATGCTAAAGGATTTCCAAAAGTTGTGGATTGAAGCCGGGTCCCCCATCATTACAATGTGAGAGGTGACTCTTACGGAATCAGTTGAAGAAAGTAGAGAGGGAGAATTCGAGGAAGAGCAATAAATCGGCCTTGTGCCATGGCATTAGGCCTGGTGAGCACAAGTATGTCTTTTTCCCATTAGATTATAAGTGTATTTTGTTAAATAAGTGTATTTTTGCGTATGAAGCCTACTTGTAGTAGGAACTGAAATATGTTTTGTTGTTTTTTAAAGATTTTTTTGATTTATTCATTTGAGAGACAGAGACCGAGAGCATGAGCAGAGGGGAGGCTCAGAAGGAGAGGGAGAAGTAGGCTCCCCACTGACATAGGGCTCGATTCTAGGACCCTGGGATCATGACCTGAGCCAAAGGCCAGAAGCTTAACCAACTAAGTCACCCAGGCACCTCTGAAATATAAATTTAAAGTCCAATTCTGTGTGACATCAAACATCCAAAGTTTGATCCCATATAAAGTTTTTGTTTCTTCTTCCCAGCTTAGGCCTGAATCGGGCTGTAAAGCCTGTACGGAAGACCTGGGGCCTGGCCAGGTTCTTCTCTCTCCCTCATTCCACCTCCTCCACCTTCTTTGCCTAATATCTAGGACTGCTCTAGGATCAGGCTGAGCGCAAAGATTTAAGAGGAAAAAGTCCCAGTCTTAGGTGGCTCTCCTCTAAAAGGGAAAGAAAAATAGGCCAGCTAGAATGGTCTGCTTCGTGATAGAACAAAGAGAGCATGTTTTATTTTCACTGACAGCCGTGCCAAGTAGGAGTTTCCCAGAGTACTTTGCCAGGGCACAATATGGCCCCTGTGAGAGGGAACCAGCCATGGGCATCTTGAACAGGACTCCACACAAAAGAATGTCTGAACAGAGTGGTCACCTGCAAGACGTTGAGACCCTCAAGGGACGTCAAAAGCAGCAAGCTGAAGGATCCTGCCTAAATCAGCAGAAATGGAGTTGAGTTTCCCAGCAGTCAGATCTCTGAGGAAACCAATAAGTGACCTACAGGAATAATACTTCAGAGATAATAGTTTCTTAACATTTTTATGGGAACATATTACATATATCCGTTAACTGAGTCTTCACAACAGCCCAATATGGTAGAACAGAGTATTAACCCCAAATAACAAATGATGAGACTAAAGCACAGAGGGGCGAAATAATGCGGCCCAGGACACACAGCTAGCAACTAGCAGAGCTGTGATTTGAATCCAGGGACGCTGACTTCAGGTTCTACAGACTTTTCATGGACCGTGTTAAAGGATCCCCTTGAAAAACAGACATCAGTGGTTTATCAACCACATAGAGGCCTCAGTGCCAGGTTACATCTATCTCAGCCACCAAATTAGGTTCCACTTACGTCTTCTGCATTTTCCTTGCAAGGAAAACAGACCTGTGAAAGTCTGCTAGAGAACAAAAGTAGCCCAGTTGCTCAATGACCCCCCAGCTAACAGCCAACCAGCTGCCACATGTGAGCAAGTTTAATAGAGACTAGAATAACCAACCATATTAAACCACTGGCCCATGAACTCATGAATTAAATAAATGTTTGTTGTTTGTTTCAAGCCATTGAGTTTCTGGGTGATTCATAGCAATAGATAATTGATACTCTCTTAAGTGAAGATTTCCTTCTGCAGTCACCAAGGAAATAATCAAGGACTTAACCAATGAGTGGGAGTGTCAGTAGAAAGAAGCTTTTCAGAGAGTGGCTGCCAGTGATTCCTAGAAGCCAGAGAAGATACAGAATCCCGAGGCTGGTCTGATAGCCACATATGCAGGGAGGGCTGCCCCCAGGAAGGAAGCTACATACTCTATTGTAGCTGGTAGACTAAATCATCCATGAAGGTATTTAGTATGTATTTTTATCCAGATTTAGCAGATGGCCAGTTAAATAATCAGTCTCCAATTCAGTGCTTCCAGACAAGAATTTAAATTGTATTTTAAATATCAGTCTGGCAACGTAAGCCTTAGATGATGTTCATGGAGGGCTAAGTGTATTGGTACAGGCTAGCCTATTTGGAAACAGTGTAGTCATATACTAAGAACCAAACATGATCAATAACCATTGACCTAGAAATCTCAATTCTGATCATTCAAAGAAAGAAAATTTAAAGGCATTTTAGCATGTCGAAATGTATGTATGTTCGAATTCTCGGTGGCACACCACTGTGTCTGGACAGCCATGCAAATATAATCCATTACCAGATAGAGAACATTCTCATTCTGTTTGCTGATCCTAAACAAACTTATAGAAAAAAGATAGAGCGGGGCGCCTGGGTGGCTCAGTGGGTTAAGCCGCTGCCTTCGGCTCAGGTCATGATCTCAGGGTCCTGGGATTGAGCCCCACATCGGGCTCTCTGCTCAGCGGGGAGCCTGCTTCCCTCTCTCTCTCCCTGCCTCTCCGTCTACTTGTGATCTCTCTCTGTCAAATAAATAAATAAAATCTTAAAAAAAAAAAAAAAAGAAAAGAAAAAAGATAGAGCAAATTCTTATGTCAAGTGTTTAATATTGTATCATCTTCCAGTCAATAGTTCATTTCACGTGAGTGAGTGGGAGCCTCACTTTCCCACCATCTGTCTCCCTCTTTCTTATTTGATCTTTAAATCACCCTGGAGACCCTTCATACACATCCATAGTCCTTACTCCATTCTTGTGGCATTCCAGGAGGTCAGGGCCATGAAGCCCTTCACCTCAGGATCCATCCTGAGAGAAAATGAGTGAAACTCGTGGTGGTTTCCAAAGGAACAGGATTAGGACTTCACAGTAAAGCACCTATAAAAACACCAAACTGATTATATAATCAATCATTCCACATGGTTTGATGATGATTTGTTAAAAGATATCTTTCCCATTATAGTTAAGAACAAGGAGGGTAAAAATGCACATAATTGGATTTTTTTTGCAATGTTGTTATTAAAATTTTGTGAATAATTTTCTATCCTAACCATAGGGAATTTCAAATGAATTCTAAATAATTGCTGTCCCCTGCTAGGTTTCCACTTGCCTGATTTCTTCTCACCATTCTTCACAGAAACCTACAGAGATTACCACCCACCACCACCCTCAAATATTTTCTCATTGTCTCATTTCTGTGTTATAATCTTATAATAGCTGTCATCACCATTTAAATATATCTTTTTTAAAGATTTTATTTATTTATTTATTTATTTATTTATTTGACAGAGAGAGAGATCACAAGTAGGCAGAGAGGCAGGCAGAGAGAGAGGAAGGGAAGCAGGCTCCCCACTGAGCAGAGAGCCCGAGGCAGGGCTCGATCCCAGGACCTCGGGATCATGACCTGAGCCGAAGGCAGAGGCTTAACCCCCTGAGCCACTCAGGCACCCCTAAATATATCTTTCTAAGAATTTGTCTCAAGGGGTTCCTGGGTAGCTCAGTTAGTTAAACATCTGCCTTAGGCTCAGGTTATGATCCCAGGGTTCTGGGATCGAGTCCTGCATTAGGCTCCCTGCTCAGCAGGGTGCCTGCTTCTCCCTCTGCCACTCCCCTTGCCTGTGCTCTCTCTTTTTGTCAAATAAGTAAATAGTATGGAAAGAAATAATTTGTCTCTCTGTTTACCATCTGTCTTCTCCCAGGAGGATGTAACCTTTTGAAGTCAAGAACTTTATATATCTTGTTCACTAAAGTATCTCCTGCCTATCAGACAGATTGTGGAATATAGTAAGTGCTCAACAAATATTTGCTGAGTGAATAAATTTTAGATATTAAAATTATAAATATAAAAATGTATGGCTTGGCAGAAATAATCTCATCTTTAATTGCTTAAATACAAACAACATAAACTGATTCTAACTGTTAAAGTATTTTGCATATGAATTAAAGAAACAATTACAATAGCTTCATTTACTGAAGCAGAATAACTATAAATAATGTGTTTTTCTTGTACTGAGTCACTTTAATGTCGTTAAAATAGTGTTTATGAATTTTTTTCTTTTTTAAAGATTTTATTTATTTATTTGACAGACAGAGATCACAAGTAAGCGTAGAGGCAGGCAGAGGGAGAGAGAGAGGGAGAAGCAGGCTCCCCGCTGAGCAGGGAGCCTGATGTGGGGCTCAATCCTGGGACTCCAAGATCATGACCTGAGCCGAAGGCAGAGGCTTAACCCGCTGAGCCACCCAGGCACCCCCTGTGTTTATGAATTATTAATTACTCAGCCTAAATTGGCTCGTGAATATAAAATAACATGAAGGGCTATCTTGGCTTTCCTGGTGAAAAAAAGCTGGTGGACGATAATATAAACTCAAATCCTTGAAATGCTCAGGGACGAATTTAGGTATAAGAAACTGATGGCTTTGGGCGCCTGAGTGGCTCAGTGGGTTGAGCGACTGCCTTCAGCTCAGGTCATGATCCAGGACTTCCAGGATCGAGTCCCGCATCGGGCTCCCAGCTCCTTGGGGAGTCTGCTTCTCCCTCTGACCTTCTCCTCTCTCATGCTCTCTCTCACTCATTCTCTCTCAAATAAATAAATAAAATCTTTAAAAAAAAAAAAAAGAAAGAAAGAAACTGATGGCTTTAACAAGTACAAAATAAATCTTGGTTGAAATTCATGTTTTTCTCAAATGTAGATCTTAAATTCTGAGTTAATTGTAGAAGAGTGTTTTGAGCTTATTAACACAGGAAAGCTAGACATCAAACGTTATCTTGCTTATATGCCTTTAAGCTTTTCCATAAGTAGTAATGACTGCTCACAAAAGGTTGTTTTCATGTTGTTGGCCTCACCATGCCAAGGAGGAAGATGATGCAACCGCATCATTTCTTAAAAACTCAAGCTCTAAGCTGCAGGGTACAGGAACCTCCATTATGACAATTACCTTGTAGTTTTGTCATTACTTATTTATATATATATCTTCCCCCCAAATATAAACTCTTCGAGGATAGGAGTATATTCATAAGTTATTCGTTGGGTTAAAAGAATTCAATAGTCCGTACTTGAGCACCTGAGATACTAAAAGTTTGATCTTCAGATATGAAAATATATCATGTACCCACTCTGTATATTTACTCTGAAACAGGATCCGCAAGTGTTTGAGTCTGTTTACAAGAAACACACAAGAGAATAGTGGCTTACAATTCAAAATTTCTAAAGTCAGGGAAAATTCAGTTTGAATGCACAGTCAAAGCAAAGCCAGTGATAAGAACGGAGTCTCACCTCTCCAGAAACAAATGGCCACAGAGAGGCTGTAGATGAAACTCGAATTTGGTGCTGATATTCCTGGTAGCAAACGCAAAAATGGGACACAGTCAGTTAGAGTTTTTACTATCTTAAAAAACAGGGAAAGAAAGGAATTGTTGCCTAAATGCAAGGAAACAAACAAATCATTACCCAGATCTTAGCTATGGGAGAAATACTTTAGGTAGATTATGGGTTAACCATATGAATAATATTTATGTGTAACATCCCAGAGCAAATGTAATAAAGAATTTCATCAGGTTGCTTCTCAACGTCTTCCCCCGTGAAAGCCCAGAGCTAACCACCACAAGGTAACTCTGCAAAGGAAATTCATTCACAATTCATACCAAGACAACCTGATCCAAGGATACATTTCTGTCCTTTAAGCCAGAGGTGACTGAACTACAGATTGCCAACCAAATTCAACCCACTGCTTATTCTTATAAATAAAGTTTTATTTGAACACAGCCACAGCCATTCATTTGCTTAGTGTCTGCGGCTGCTTTCCTGCTACAACAACAGAGTTGAAAAGTTGCTACATACTGTACGGTCAGTCCACAGAGCCTAAAATATTTACTATGTGGCCCCTTCAGAAAAAGTTTGCTGGCCTGGGATTTAAACAAAACCCTGCTATTATCACTTTTATCCACAGAGCTTTTGATGGGAGTTGGGATGGCAAACAACTTGTTGATTTTGATCGAATTTCAACATGAGGCAGAACCTTATGAAACTGCTAATTTTTTTTCATTCATAAAGCATCCAATTTATACAGTTCAATCTAACACTTCAGAAGAAAAATAAGACTTAAATCTTGTTATGAAAATTAAAAAGCTAAATAAGTCTTTTATTTGAGTGGGTAACAATCCTCCCATTAGGAGTGGGCCGTGAAATATTGTGAAGCAAAGCCAGGATATTTCTGAAGAAGGAATTTTAATCTTCCCTCAGCATAAAACCAGAACTAATGATATTTTAGGTTTTGAATGCTACCATTCCAAGTAAGAGAAGGAGAAAATACCAATCATTCTAATTAAAAGCCCAATTTAATGTCAAATTCAACAATGATGGCTACTCTTTTGGTATGATGGTTTCTTCTGAACAACTGCTCGTGTTTATAGTATGTGAAATAATTGCACAAAAGATTTACCATCATCTCCCTGGATGATGTTTCATGAAATTTTAAACAAAAATGTAGATAGATCCATCTACGAAATGAAAATGGCATAGCTTGAAACATCAACAAAACACTCCAAAATCAAGTAAATTATCAACAGTAGATGTATATAGGAGAATAAGTTTGTACATTTCTTTAAGGCATAATCAATATCTCACTAATATACCACTACACACAGTCTGTACTAGTGGCTACAGAGAAATATATGATTTAGTTCCTTTGGGCAAGAGACTTTCAATCTAGATGGTGAAACATCTATTAAAAAGACGGAGTGGGAGTCCATAAGGCAGCCCTAACGAAGTGTTAAATGAATAAAACTGACAATAAGTGAACCATTGCTATACTGTGTTGCGTTCACACTCCATGAGAATCAGGAGAGGAGTCAAGAGGCCCCAAGTCTACTTTCGACTGTGACATTTCCTAGCTAGAATATAAATTATTTAACACTGTTAAGCTTGTTTATTTTCCTGGATTGCACACGCTTCAGTTCAGGAGAAGCCTGAAGTAATTACCACACCACCACTAACAACTTTTGAGCCCTGGGTTTTTCTGTGGAAGATCTTCCATGGAAAGGACTCAACAGATATTGGACTCAATTTGCATTTTAAGGAGTTCAGAAACATTTTAAAGATCATAATATTTAGAACACTCCAAGGGGTTATAAGCCAGATGTCAGCAAGTGGAAACCACCAATGTATTAACTTGTGTTTCCAGTTCGACTCATTTTTGAATGGACCTCAGAAGAAAGGGTTCTCCTACAAAGAAATCCTGAGATTACAAAGAGATCTGCAAAACCTCCCCTTTGCAACTAGTTTTCTGTGTAAATCAAAGTATTTTAATCATATGTAAACACACAAAAATACTAAAATAAATGAGATGCTAAGGATTTCACAAAATCACGAGTCCCCCATAGGAGGTCTGATTCCAGGTTTTTGTATTAATCAAAACAATTCCTTTAGTTTCATTTAGTCACTGTATAAAGAGCAAATATGTTCAGTTTAAACTTCTAAAGTCATTTTTACTAATAAAATATCATCTGTTTTTTATATAGTGGAGTTCAATTTAAGATTTTATTTGAAAGGAATTATTTCTGCTAAAAAATAAAAAATAAAAAAAATCCACCAGCAGGGATGATCTGAAAAGTCTTTTTCAAATCAAATAGTGAATGAGTCTCTGAGCAACAGAGACTCTGTTTTACAACAGAAATATAAAGCAATTACCTTGTGCCTAAAAATTTTTTAATCTCCTACGCTATATACAAGGCAACTGCCAGAATCTGCTTACTAGTTATAAAATATTTGCTCTTCCCACTTGGTTTTGCACAACACCTGCAATTTAATCAGGATGTTTTTGGGTGTGCCCACACTTCCCTGTCAACATTACAGTTTTGGGCAAATGCCAACCTGTAAGAGATTTTCATCTTAGACTGTTTCCTTTCTTGCAACATCAGTTGTACTGTTGCCAAAAACATCAACCTACTGAGGGAACATCCCCTTTTACCCACTCCCATCCATTTCTGGACTCAAATAATAAACACTTAATAGTTACATCTGAATCAAGCTTTCCCTAGTAACTGACCTAACACAATCCTCATCAGCCTCCTGGGTCAGTCTTTCTTTTTTCCCACATGTTCTAAATATCCTAAGTATTAGGCTACTCCCTGTTTTTAATTTTTGCTTTTGTTTCTTTCTGTCAAAGAGGATTCTTGTAAGATTTGGAACGTCCAAAATATCCACGCCATCATCTTAAAAGAACTTAGCTCTCTAATTCTACATAGGAGAATAAAAGTCATTTCTATTTCCACCCATCGTGGTATTTGAAAGTGTTAACTCCCTCAGTAACAACAAAGAGCTTTGACCTTTCTTACATGGTGGACATTACTTGTTAAGTGTGATCAAACCCAGGAGCCAATTTCCTAGTGAGATGAAATGCTAGGGAAGACAGCTCTGATCACCCAACAATGACTCAGTGTATTAAAAGAACAAATCTAAACTGAAACAATGCGGTGGAAGATAGGCATGGTTTCCGAGAAAGAAGTATGTAGACAAGAATGCTACATTTATCTAGATTTGGGGCTGTATTCTGTTAGAAAGACTTTTCTTTCATTGCTATTGCATTTTTAATATCAGTGCAAACAACGATTGCTCAAATTGCTCAAAGTTGTTAAATATTTATAACTTTCTTGGATGTCTTAAGAGGGAAATGCACCTAATAGAAACAATTTGCTAGAGTGGTCAATAGGACTGGTTTGGACTATGGTGGATGATATTATTCAATCTGGTGAATTATTTAGACTTATGTGTTTTAAGGAGTAAAAATATTTGTTAGTTAAATTCTGTCACACTCAATAGTTATCTGCTTAATATTAAGGATAAAATACTGTGATTTTTTTAAAACTACCTTGTGCTTGTTCTAATATGCTCAGGATTATTGCATAGAGTACAAATTAAAAGCAAATTTACCTTCAAATTTCTAAAATAGTGAATGAGATAACAAGTCCAAAAACAAAGTATAAAATCAAAATTCCTCATTGTGATTTCCAACACACTTCCCCATATATATAACTTTTTTTTTTTCCCTAGCTCATTCTACACAAGCCACCCTAGACTTTTTCCCATTCTTCAACATACCTGGCTTCATACTGACTTAGAGATTTTCCACCTGCCCCTCCTTTTTCTGAAATGGTTTTCTCCAATTCTTATAGAACTTAACACCAGAGCAGAGAATTTTTAAAGCAGAGAGAGAGAGCTGGGAGCGTGAATCCCAGAACACAGTGAATTAATGTATGTAAATGAGTAGAATATAATTAAGTGTTCAATAATTACAGATCATTATTGTTGGGCTTGTCATTGTTACCCTTCTGTTCTCAGCTCATATATTACTTCCCAGCACAGACAGGCTTCCCTGAACACTGAATGTAGAGTTCCTCCTGCCTCCCTTCTCCAAGTGGTCACTCTCTGTCACATAATCCTTTATTTCCCTCCCCACAAATTAGGCAATCCTAATGAGTAGCATTTTAGAGAAAAAGCTAAACTCAGGATGGATGGCTTTATTTTTAATGGTCCAAAATGCTTTCTCTAGTTTCTGTAGGTAAGAAAATATGTTAAACCTGTCACAGTGATAGTAATGAAAAGTCGGTATTAATGTTTAAATGAGTGGAATGACAGTGTAAGTGGTGCTGTGGTTTGTTATATATGAGAGAAGGGGCTAGCTTAAAGAAACTCATGATTGTATATAACATGATCTCTTGCCTTCTGAGCAAGTTCAAGCAGTAATATTTCAGGCAGACAGTGCCTAGGAAGTCCATATTCTTATTTTTAAATCTAAGACTTGAAATTACATTGAGTAATTTACATTAAATTTGTGTGGGGAAGATAGATTGAAGAGAGGAGAGTCTTGGGAGTGGTATTCTAACCTCATCGCAGAGATCATAATTTTTCTCTATCTCTTATACAAATTATAAAATTACTACTTTATGAAAAATCACCACCCCAAAAAATAATGTTGGCTGAAAATATAAATCTGTTGCAAGTAGTGTTAGGTAAACTCTTGTACAATAGATAGAGTGAATCATTAAATATAGCATATGCTTTAACTTTGGGAAATTGTCTTTCTTGCGGACAAAGAAGGACGACAATGAACTTCGGTGCCCATATGAGCAAAGTCCTAGGGTCGACAGTTACTCTGACCCACCCATCCCCAACACAAACACCCTAGATTTCTGATATTCCTTCTTCCCATTCCTTTCTCAGGTCTTTCTTTTACTCTTCTCCATCTTTAGACCAAGTGTTTAGAAAACATTTCCAGTATAAGATGGATTAGTGGCAGAATATTTTGGAAAAGGCAGTTTTTCCTTTTCTTCCTGTACTTTAATGTCCGATCTAAAATCAAGAGTCTGGATCTCTTGATTTCTCTGATAGTGATCTTTTCACCAGACACTTTCCCAGGGATGTTCACCATAACACAGCTCCAGTCATCAGAGGCAACCCTACCTTCTCATTTCACAATCAGCTGTTCTACAAACAAGAAAGCTGAAGCCAAGAGACAGTGAACAACTTATCAAGTTTACTTCAAATCAGTGAAGATGATATTGATACTCATGCCTATAAATTTCTAGACTCATGGATAAAGTGAAAGACAAGTTGCCTCATTTCACGCTTTCAAATAACCAAGTATTTAATCTGAATTTTGCTCTTATAAGTATGTATTCTCAAGAGCAACCTGACTCTTGCATAATTATTTGGAGTGGGAGAAAGGGAAAGTCCTGTGAGGGCGGGTGGGAAGCAATTAGGAGGGAGAGGGAAGGGTGGAGTGGCCGAAAGGCTAAACCATGGAAGGGTGCTGCATGGGTTATGAAGAAACAGTGGGTTGTTCGTCCAACTGGTCTGACTCAGCCCTAGGAAATAGATCATTATCATCAACTTTGTCTCTGCAAAGGAAAGATTGGAGCCACAAATGAATATGCAAGCAGTTAGAGAAGTGGAATAGATCTTCATGTTTATATATATGTATATGATTTATTAAGCACTCAACATGTACAATATGTGTGATAGAAGCTTTGACGATATTATCTCATTTAATTATTACAACAACCCTAGATGAAGGTATCATTATCTTCATTCTGGGATTGCAAAGAAGGCTTAGAGAAATTAAGTATGTTTCTCAAGGTCACATAGTTAACAACATGGAGGAGCAAAGCTGCTAATCCTGATTTCTAAAGTCTTAAATACCAGTAGCTAAGCCTCCTATAGGAAAAAAAAAAAAATCTATTACCATAGTGAAAAGTTGTATGCCTGTGTATACCCTTGACCTGGCCACTGCATGCTCTTTGAGATCATAAATTTTTTGGTTTGTTTTCATATCTGTGTCTTCAAAACAGCCTACCCTAAATCCTGCCATCCATGAGATGTTCGGTTAATGTCTTTTATTTCCATGTAAATGCTCACACTAGAGAGGAGCAAAACTATGATTAATAATAACAGTAGGAGCTAGTAAATAAGTGGCACCAGTGATGATCTGTCCCCACCCTCACTTAAAAACTCCAAAGGATGGTGGACTAAGGAAGTTGTAAGTGGCTGCTTTAGAAGCAGTCTGAGACAAAGGAGTGGTTGGAGAAGTCTATCAAAGAGCCACAAGGTCAATGTGCCCTGACCCACATTCACCATTAACTGTAAGGCCCAGAAGTTAGTTGATGTGACTTGTACCGTTATGGGAATCATTTGAGAGAGCTCTTTGGGCTTCAGAGGTTGTAATATTTTTCATATATTATACAGATACACGTTTTGTGTGTATTATAGTGGGTCTTCTCTCATCTCCCGCTCCTCATCTCATTCCCATCCCCACCATCACCCATGTTTTTACCAAATAAAACCAGCACCTCTAATTCATGACAGGAACAATGAATTCCGAAACTTAAAAAACACATTGAATTCCCTCAATCTCTCTTCATTAAACCTCCATATACAATAAACTATAGCCACCATAAATAATTCTACCATTCTTTATTGGCCATACTCACAAAGATACTTCAGAAATTAGATATACAAGTGTCCTGTTTTTTTTTTTCTCTCTGGACAGAATATGGGAGGAAAAAAAATTACTGACAATAACATGTCCTTTTCAAAATTTCTCTCAAAAGGATAACATTTTCAGTTATGGAGAAGTCAAAATATCTCTATTAACCTACCATGTACAAATGCTAGTAAGTGATTTTGAGACTCCAAAGAGGTCTAAGAACAGGTCCCCTGTCACTGAGTTTCAAACCCAGCTGTAAAGAGAAGAACATCACATATGAAGGTCAGCTGGATAAGGAAAGCACACGCAAGAGGCAGCATGTTACTTCAGGTAACAAGTACTCTGGAAGATGAGAGAAGATATAGGCAACTGACTTGTGCTTCAGGTGGTGAGAGAAATCTTAATGAAGTCAAGACATGATCCAGAACTTGAAGGATTGGCTAACAGGAAAAAAGTAATTACAAATCTTCATTGATTCACAGTGAGGTTACATCCTGATAAACCCATCATAAGTTGAAAATACCATAAGTCGAAAATGCATTCTCAAACACCTAACCTAAAGAACGTTATAGCTTAGCCTCATCTACCTTAAACGTGTTCAGAAAATATACATTGTTAGCCTACAAAGCAAAAAACACAAAGCCTAATTTATGATAAAGTGTTGACTACCTCATGTAATGTATTGAATGCCGTACTGAAAGTGAGAAACAGAATGGGTGTATGGGTACAGAACAGTTGGAAGTCTATGTGTTGTTCATCCTTGAGATCTCATGGCTTCCTTCCCACTGCCCAGCATCACCAGAGTATCCCGCCATACATCACTGGCCTGAGAATAGATCAAAATTCAAAATTCAAAGGAGAGTTTTTACTGAATGCATACTGCTTTCACAATAACAAAGAGTCAAAAAGTCATAAGTCAAACCATCCTAAATGAGGGATCATCTGTATTTATTAACTGCTCTTAATAATTATACTCCACTGTTTCTTACCTGACTCTTGATACTTTTCTCAAATCTTTTCTTCCCAGTTACTCTCAGAAATCCAGAAGTCTCCTGTGACATCTCCCTCTCCCTCATTTTCTCACATCTGCTTGATCAAGGAGTCCAGCTGACATCCATCAAAAATGAATGTCAGATGCAACCCATTTCTCTGCTCCCACTGCTAACGCCCTAACCTGTAATAATACCACTACATTAGCTCCCTACTTGTCCTCACCAGGCTACTCCTGCCTCTCTCCAAACACTTCCCCTCACAGTAGTCAATGTAATCTTTTACTAAACCTAGATAGGATTATTTCTTGGCTAAGGTGATTTAGTGGCTCCTTGTAGCCCTGAAAATAATACAGAATGTCCTTAATATGCTTCTCAAGGCTATGCCTATTTTTGGTCCTCATTGGCTTCTGCAGGCACAGACTCTACCACCCTGTCCTGAAAACAAACACCACCCTGACAGGACTCTGTGGTGACCAAACTCACCAAATAGTTCCTTCCTCTTGTGTTCTGGAATGTTCTTCCCTTCAGTGTTCATATGGATGACTTCTATTCAAACATTATATCTCAGCTTAAATATTCTTTCATAAGAAAAGTCTTCTCCTACTTCAATCTATATTACCAACCCCCTAATCCCTGACAATATCTCTCAAATGCCCTATAATTTATAATTACATATTTAGAATTTTACTTAAAGACTATTTCTCCGTTAGTCTCTAGGCTCAGTGATAGTAGGAACCATGTGTATTTTATGCACCATTTTAGTCTCAGTTTCTAGTCCCCCACCAAAAAAAATTAAATGAATAAATAAATTACCCAATTTCAACACTTAAGTTAGTTTCCATTCTTTTCCACCAATACTGTTCCATGGTTTACTTTAAGTGTTAAACCAATTAACATGCTTATAAGTTCTACAAATTTCCAACATCCAGGGATTATGTGTATTTTCCTTTTAGTCAATGCCATAAGCTCTGCCCATCCTTCTCTCTAAACTCTGAAGAGTTTAAAAAAATAAAAATCCCATTTTTGATGTAGCTTGAAAAACCTTTATTCCATACCTTAACTTACTTAATGTCTTTTTAAAAATTATTATTCTTTCTGAATTTCTTCTATGTTTTTTTCCCAAACAAGTTAAGCTTGAATCACACAAACTAGGAAACATCTGCCTTCTTCAGACTAATCCCCAGAAGGAAGAGAAGTGAAGCCTCCCAGTGTCCTCAGATGCAAAGAAAGAGAGAATTCATCTTCCTAGAGTTTGGGGAAGAATGGAGCAATAGTAGCTCACTCTAGAGGTCAGACCCAACCCCCAGACAGATCTTCTCTTCCCTAGGTCTCAAATATAAGCACTTTGCTCCCCTGGCCTAACTCAATATTTTATCAAAAACATTCATTGATTATGGCAATTCCATGGAACAACAGGAACAACAACAACAACAACAACAACAAAACAAAACAAAACGAAAGGCAAGAAAAACCTTGTAACATCTCCAAAAACATACCCTGAAATTATCTTTTAAATTAAAGTAAGAATAGTGAATTGAGGGTTTATAATGAGACAGACACTTAGCTAAGTATTCTACATATGTTAAAGCACTTAGTTCTCCCTACCCAGAAAACCCTATGTAGTGGGCATTATTACTATTACAATTCTAAGGAAATGAGGCCCAAAGAGGGTAAATAATTTATTTAGTTTCACAGAGCTATTAAACAGCAAAAACATTTTTCTGTGATAAAATTTTACTTATCCACTCTTGTACCCTTGTACCTGTGCCCTTGTAACCCACACAAGATATCTGCAAAAAGACTAACTTGGCAAATTAGCAGATATCTGGTCAACACTGTACTGGGCTTTGGAGCTCCAAAGACAAAGACACCATTGTCCTTGCTTGCCTAGAGCGTATGTTCTGGAAAAAGACAAAGCAATGGAAATGTAGGAAACTTACCATGAGTGGTGTCAGAGCTCCAAGGGGGAATTGGCTTTCTCAGTCTAGGGGTGTCTTCTTGGAGAAGGTGACATCTGAATGATGAGTAATGCAATGAGGAGTAAGTGATGTCACAGGTCAATATGAAGCATTGAATATATATACTTACCTCTGAGTAACCCCTTTAAAATTACATAATGTAAATATTTAACCCCCAAATTTAAAACCAACAGAACAAAGAGAATGGGTGAAGCTATAGAGCTGGTAAGTGGTTGAGCTGAGGGAAGAAGGCTGAAATCTACTGCCCACAGAGAGGGCATCCCAGAGTGAGTTGAATGGATTTGGTCCATAGGACACCAAAAAGACTTAGGCACTGGAACCACTAGGTACCTTTGGGAGCCAATACTCAGAATGGAGCCAAGAAGAGGACTGGTTAAATACCTATCTGGAGCTTCTCAGTGCCTCCCATCCCTTCTACCAGCCTATACAGCCAGTGAACTATACCTTTGCAACTCTGGGCAGAAGATAAGAGCTTTATGCCCAGAATAAGCTGAACCTGAGAGACTATTCATTCAAATACCAAACATAACTAAGGTCAGGAGCAAAATGTCTATAGGAAATGGGAGATTAAGTGAAAATCTCTGTACTGGACAGTAAGGCTTCTGGAACCCCTTTCCCAAGTCTGTTGTTATCCCCTCTGAGCAGAAAGCTACAAGATTCTTTTCTGGAAAAGCAGAGTGACCCCAGGGAGGAGACCTCTAGATACAGACATTAGAAGTCTACAAGGAAAGAGATGGGGTCCGGATCTATTGAAAGCAGGCAGCCCACCAGTGCTGCCCTGGCACACAGACCTGCTAATGAGATTTTTAGGGCCCCACTCTTAATTACATATTAATTACATATTAGGCAAGGATCTCCAAATATTTGAGGAAGCCCTAATATGTAAGACAGACCAAAGCAAACAAACAAACAAACAAACAAAGCAGGAGATTGGATTGGACTTAGAAAAAATAAAGATCAATACAATGAGCAAGAAAAGGCTGAGAGGGAAAAAAACCTTTAATAAATAACTTTAGGAAGATGGGATGAGACTAGGCTTTAACACAAAACTGGGAAACTGGAGAAAAAAAGTTATATTTTAAGCCCAAGGATTTTCTTGTATTATCCTTTATATCATTTTGTCAGTCTTAAGTATCCTTCAATAATTTTTTTGTAAAAAGAGAGAAAAGCTAACCACCAAAATTGAAAAGCTTCATTACTCTAATGTTCATATCTTAAACAGAACTTTTGATAAATGAAGAACAAGAACAAACAGAGCTTACGATTTGTGTGAAAAATGAACAATCCGAAAATAAAGAAGAGCTCTTGAAATGAAAATGATAGTAGAAAAAAAAAGTCAACAGAGCATTTTAAGACAAAATCAAAATCAAAGACTCTCAAGCAAGAACAGGAAGATAAACAATTGAAAAATGGAAAATACACGAAAGAAAATAAGAGAATCAATACAGGATATTCAACATCTGAATAATCTTTGCTTCCAAGATACAGAGTAGAGCTCCAGCTACCATCTTATTTCTTTTTTTTTTCTTTTTCCTTCTTTCGTTTTTTTTTGGGGGGGGGCGGTTTTGAAAAAAATGTATACTTAGATTTAGCCAGCTGGACTCAGTTTAGATGATCCCAATTATGTTGGCAACATCCAAAGCATCATAATCAGGAGCCACTTGAACATAGACCTTCCTCTCTCCATCTGTCCTAATCAGAGTGTTGACCTTGGCCATGTCAATTTAATAGAGCTTCTTCCCAGCGTGTTTGATCTGGTGCTTGTTGACCTTGACATCCACAATGAACATAAGTGTGTTGTTGTCTTCTATTTTCTTCACAGCTGACTCAGTAGTTAGGGGAACTTGCTAATGGCATAGTGGTCAAGCTTGTTTCTCCTGGAGCTGCTCTTTCAAGGATTTTTGGACTGCTTCATAGATTGTCTTGGGCCATCGGAAGGTAGGTGACACCTGGGTCTTTATTCTGTTACCTGTGGACACCTTTCAGCACCACTTTCTTCACCTTCAAAGCCTTTGCTTTGGCTTCAGCTTTTGTACGGGCAGGGATTTCCTTCTTCACCTTTGGCACCATCTTCATGAAAGGGTACCATCTTATTTCACTTCTTGCCTTTTTGGGAAAGCTTCTTAGGGAAGTTGTCTACACCTACTAATTGTAATTCCTTCCCTCTTCTCTCTGAGAATCCACTCTGGTCAAATTTTTACCTTACCACTTCCCCTGCATCTATTTTCATCAAGATCACCAAAAAGAAGTACATTTCTTGGTCCTCATCTCACTTACCAGTAGCACCTGACAAAGTAGATGGTTCCCTCCTTCTTGGAAAACTTTCTTTTGCTTCTGGAACTCCACATATACCTGCTTTCCTCCCACACCTTGGCCACTTCCTCTCAGTATTTCCTGCTGTTTCTTGCTCATCAGCCTGATCTCTAAATGTGGGCACTGCTTCCAGACTCCATCCTTAGATCTCCTCTCCACTAGGGAGTGTATAATCTACATGCACTCTCTGGGCTATTACTTCCTGTCTCATGGTCATACAGACCACCTATAGGCTGAAGGTGTCCACAACTATATCTCCATCCCACATACCTCACCTCAACATGCAGTCCTAAATGTCAAACTCAGAATTTACATCTTTATTTGGATATGTAACAGGCATCTTATACTTCAAACACCCAATTCCAAAGTTCTAACTTACACTTTCCTCCCTCTCCCCAGAAATAAAGATAAAAACGAGCTTCTCCTCCTGTACTTTTTCCCTTTTCAGTTTTTGGTAACTTCTTTTTTAGGCACATGCCAAAATCCTGAGTCATCTTCCTTCCTTTTTATCTCACACCTCAAATCATGACACTTCTACCTTCAAAACGTATAAAGAATTCAACCACATCTCAAAATCCTCACTGCCACTGCTCTGGTGTAAGCCACTGTTACTTCTCTCTTGATTTGTTATAACAGCCTCCTGAATGGTACACTTGCTTCTACCTTTGCCTCTTTCAGACTCTTTCACCATACCAGCCAAAGTGATTCCATTAAGACCTATGTTAGATCATGTTATTCCTCTGGTCCCCATGGTCCCCTTCCTACCCACAAGGCCTTGCATAATTCGGGAGCTAACTGCCTTTAACCTCATTCCCTCCCACTCTCCCATTTGCTTCCTTTACTTTGGTCACCCTGCTTTTCTTACTATTCCTTAAATACATGTGTACTTTAAACTTGATATTTTTTCTACCTAAAAGATTTTGCCCCCAGAGATCTGCCCAGCTAACTCTTTAATCCTTGTCATTTTAACTTAAACCTCACCTCGTAGTGAAGACTTTCCTAGCCTCAGATCTAAAATCTCAAATCTCACATACACACCCCATATCATAACTTCCTTCCTGCCCTTTTTTCCCTTTAGCATTTATTACTATCTAACATTACTTCTTATTTTACTTATTTAACTTATCTATCTTAACCATTAGAATATATACTTCATGAGGATAGGATTTTTAGTCTTTGTATGCATTGCTATAATCCAAGAACTTAAAAGGATTCACAATTATCATAAAATATGTACTGATAAATGAAAAATTAAGAGATAGAAAGCATAAATCTATCAAAGAAATAATTCAAGAAAATTTCTTAAAACTTAAGAACCTCAGTTTACAACATGACTCCTGATCACTTATAGTTATATAATTTAATTACAAGTTATAAGTTATAGTACAAAATAAGACCTACACTAAGACACAACATTATGAAACCCAAAATGTTAAAGATTTAGAAAAAGATACTAGAAGTTCCTGTGAGAAAATAACTGATTATGTACAAAGAACTGGGAATTAGGCTTAGGAATTAAATAGGCTTATTAATTAATTAGTTTAATTAATTAATAATTAAATTAGGCTTAGAAATTAAACTTTTCAGAAGTAATGCAATATACTAGAAAAAAATGGAGTGCTTTTAAAATTCCGATAAAATTTTATTTTCTGTAAAACATTTCTTATCTAAATAATGTATCATTTAAATATGAAAGCTAAGTAAAGACTCTCTCAGGCCTTTAAGATTTTAAAATAAATTACCTCCCATGTACTTTTTTTAGGAAGCTACTAGAAGATATGTTTTCCAACACGAGGTTGTAAACCAAAAAAAAAAAAAAAAAAAAAATCTAATTCCATTAGATCCAGGAAATAGAAAATATAAAGAAGAAATACATGAAGAGAATTCATAGTGTGGAACATCAGGACTAAGGGTCAGCCAGTTCAAACTGGAACTAGAGAACACAAGGCTACATACAGTAGGAAACTCAAAGACAAAAGAATTGTTGGATTACCTAACACTTTCGTTCATATTAAAGGAACTTCAATGCTTTGGGGAGATTTCTAAATTGACATAGGAAATTAGGTGAATAACAACAACAATCTATTCAACTTTAAACTCCAGAAAAAATAGAAAGCTTTAGGAGGAGAAAAGTAAAATCATGATTCCTGGGCTTGCAGGGATATGTAGCATTTATAAAGTCATGATAATTTAAATTCTGATTAGTGAATAAACCAAAAGTTATCCACACATGCAAACACCCAGAAGTACACATACTAGGGAGGGAAAGCGTCTTAGCCTGAGTGCTCTGGAAAAGATGGGATCTAATAAAAGGATTTAAATACTGAGACTTTATTGAAGAGGTGAAAATCCAGATCAATGAGAGACAGGAGTAAATAAAGCAAAGCAAAAAAGAATGCTAAGAAGTGAAGGTTGTATGTTACACGTTGCTCTCTCATTGGTCAAAATTCACCCACAGATATAATTCTCCTTTATTTCTGAGTTGGGTTATCTGGCTTCTCCAACAGCTTAGAAGATCAAAGAAATAATTTAATAATAATTTAATAATCAAAGAAAGCTGAATTTCACATTCCAAGGATTAGAGCTTCATCCGAGTCTAGATGTAGTAACAAGAGCCAGAAATGTTGAGTTTTGTGTTAGTTGGCCTAACTGTGCTGCTGGCAGCCAGGAGGAAGAGCACAGGATTCCAGGACAAATGACTGGTTATCTCCTGGGAGAAGCACCACGGTCTGGGAGCTGGATATCACCAGGGGAAACTAAGGAGGCAAATAAGACTTTTACACAATGCAGAAGGTAAACCAATATTGGTTTGTTAAGGGAGCTAAATTCAACTTTCTATAGTAGTACTTTGAGATAAATTTTTAAAATCAGAAAAGTGATACCTAGCTAGCTAGACAGATGGGTAAAGAAAGAATGAGAAGCAATAGAAATCCTAATTATTGAATTTGATTGCCTCTGGAAAGTGCACAGTTTGCCATGAGGGGGCAAAGCAGGGACAAATTGGTAGTGTGGCTTGCGTGATTAATCTAGGTTCATGTATTAAAAATTACAATTAAGTCTAAAGTAGAATGAGTGAAAATGTTATATGCAAAGAAAAAGATTAATGACCTCTTGGCCAAGATAGCAGCCTCTGGAACAGTCACATACCTAGAGGTTGGCCATGTGGATGGGAATGATTGGAGATAACCCTGAGGAAGTAGAATGAAGGTGATTGTAAGTCATGCTAAAGGCTCTAAACTTTATTCTGCAAGACAGTGAAGGGTTTAAAGCAAGAAGGAGATATGATCATACTTGTATATTAGAAAGAATATTCTAGCTGTCCTTCAGAGAATAAATTAAATGGAGAAAGGCCGAGAGTCAGAGAGTCCCTTTAAGAAGCTAACAGAATATCCAAATAGAAAGATGTAAGTTCTGAATTAATATAGGAGAAACAAGGAGAAGATAGACCTCTGTGTTGTTTAGGATCTGTAGACCAGTTGGGACCAATCTCCCTCATGAGCCACAAGGAAGAAGCTAAAGATGAGAGAAGCAGAAAGAAACCAATGGTCCCACATAGAAATCAAACATATAGCACTACTCTTAGGAACATAATCCTAACTCGCCCTTCTATGTAATCTAGTGTGAAACTCTCCAAAAGAGTTCTCTTGGCAAATCTATCATGCAGTCTACCAACTGTAGTCATAGTTATTTCTTGAATATTTTAAGTAAACATTTATGATGATGGCAATCATGCATTTCTAAATTACTAAGTGGGAGTAAGTTCCTGTGAAAGTGACCTCTTAAAGGAAGAAATATTTTTAAATGCTAACTCCTCCTCATATGACATTTCTTCCTTATTAAAAAAAAGCCTTGCTCTTACCCATATTGAGAGTGTTGTTTACGGCCTACTCATCTCATTCTGTACGTCAATGTATTCCCCTCTTCCATTCTCAGCAATAAAAGTTTCTTTTCCTTTCACTCCATCGTGAATACTGCCAACAAGTTTCTTTTCTCAAATCCCACTTTAACCATGTCATTTATTAATTAAAAATCTCCAGACTTTTTATCTTCCTTGTAGAATAAATACATGCACTCTGTATACTATATTCTCTGTATCATTTCCACCGTTAATCAGCTCAAAAATCTAGAAAGGGGAAAACAGTTTTTGAGTTAAAATTGAATATCTTTCCACTTCTATTTTTCCCTACTTCCATTTAGTCTGTTATCTAAGACCCTTCAAAATCTACGTAGTCCAAAGCTCTCTTCCCATTAGTCTCTCCTGAAATATGGTTCTTTTTTTTTTTTTTTTTTTTTTTTTTTTTGACAGTGAGAGATCACAAGTAGACAAAGAGGCAGGCGGAGAGGGAGAGAGGGAAGCAGGCTCCCTGCCGAGCAAAGAGCCCGATGCAGGACTCGATCCCAGGACCCTGAGATCATGACCTGAGCCGAAGGCAGTGGCTTAACCCACTGAGCCACCCAGGCACCCTGAAATATGGTTCTTATGTGGACGGATTTATGAACCCACTTGAACCCTTCCTGGTGTCCACTAGTAGGCTATACATGTACATAAGCCCATAAAATAGGATATTAGCTATTGTGTCTATCTTATATGGTCATTTTTGGGAACAGAATTAAAAGAATTATCAAACTCTTAAAACAATCCATAATCTTAAAAAGGTAAGAAACACTACTCTGCTGAAAAACTCCACTCTAGATCAGACTGCTCCCATCCCGCTCTGCTCATTCTCTACTCCTTTTCTTCTGCCTTGGTTGATCTCCACTCACACAAAACTGGCTTTCTCTCTAATACCAGGCTCACATATTTCTTCTTCTGTGTGGTCTTTGCAGATCACTGCAGGCCACGATGACCAAGTTCTCCTCTGAAGTGTTAGCACTCTTGTCCTATGTAATAAATCTAGTAATTAACAATAAACCACCTTGGGGCATTGCTAGAATTTTTGTATGTCTGGTTTCTCGGTAACTCTATTTTATTGTTATTTGCTTTGTCATTTAGATTTTAAGAATCCAGCATCTTAGACCTTCTCATACTCTCTACAGTATCTTGCCCAGAGCAAGGATGTTCAATAAATATTGGTCTGGAACAAAATTAACATCTTACTTTTCGTAAAAGCACAAGCATTATTCAGGGGTTTATTAAATACTTATGATGCCCCAGGATCGATCATGGAGATGGGCAGATGGTAGTGCTCCCCATCTAAGGGAGTGTGAGAACCATTGATTCATAACGGGCCTCACAGTGAACTCAGGGTAGAGGTCATGGGAGAAGGGCTAGAAGCAGTTGAAGCAGTACAAAAGACAGGATTTCGTGATACAGTAATGGAGGACAATAAGGGAAAAGGAGCTGAGACTGCCAGGAGCAGAAAGAAGCTGATTCTCTCACAAATGGATCAATCCTACGGGGGAAGTGAAACCAATCACTCTTCTCTTTATGACATCCCCAAATTCACACACTGCATTGGCTTTTGATCATTCAACAATATCAACAAATATCTGTATGAGATTTATTGAAGACGTAAAGACAAATTGAGAGAGCTGAAAATTTTAAATATCAAAATATTCACATGTTGGTGAACTAAATAAATGAACCTCTAAGAGTTCCATTTTGAACTCTGTGACGGCCACACCGACTTGCTGGTATGTCCCAAGCTAATAGCTGTGGGAAAGAAGACTTCACACTCCTTACCTTCAAGTAGTTCAAATCTAGCTGGTAAAACAAAGTTAGATGCATAAACTTAGACCAACAAGATAATCGATACTGAAATGCTAGCCAAAAAGTACACGAAAACAGTCATTGCCTGAGTGTATTTGCTATTTCTTAATTGTCAAAATCCTGGTTTTTTAATGATGTCATAGAAGTTTTATTATGAAAACAAACTCCAAATATTTATTTGGTGATACCATAAAATTCTCTTCTAGATTATATCTGAGAAGAGACTCACCGGAATCATTTTTTGGTATTGATTAGTATACCATGCATCAAAATGGCTCTAAGAAGAAAAACAATGTCAAATCAGGGTACCATCTCAACATGCAGTATCTTGTGCAGAGGATGGAAGCAGAGAACACTGCTTTAATGGAGAACTGATGAAAGAGATTTGGTATCTGCATCGGCCTGGATTACCTAGAAAACAAAGTTTAGGTACAGACTTTTAATACTTTTTAATGACTGTGCAAGACCAGGCAGCATGAGCAAGGGCAAGGGGAAATGAAATAGTGAAGGGCCAGAAGGAAGACAAGATAATGCATTATCATGCTAGTCACAGAGGTAAACTGTATTGCAAGAAGCCCCATGCAGAGCTTAGGCAGGTGACTCCTTTAAGCCGCATGATATGATGTGACATGATATGATGTGACATGATATGACTTAGGCTCTCCTGAGAAACCATCCCTTGGAGTAGTCCACTAGAAAAAAGAAGACAGCTAAAGCTATTTTTTTTTTTTTTTTTTTTTTTTTTGCAGTTCCTTCCTGTCTTCCACCCTCCAGTGGACTTTTGGTTCTATCACCTGTCTCCAGCCCATGTTTTATCATACGTTTATCAAGTCATTTCTTCAAGATGTGGCTGGTTGGCTTCAAGCAGAAGAATGCTGCAGCCCAAGAAAAGGAGAAGGGCCAAGAGACTCCAAGGAATCACATAAGATGTGTCCCACGCGATATTAAGGAAGGCTTTTAGGTTCATCAGTCAGGCTGGGAGATGAAAATCACAAGAAGATGGAGTGAAGTTTACAAGAAACTGGTTTGGCTATTTGTCACTAACTTGCATGGTTTCAAGGAAGTGGTATGAAGCAAAAACCATAGGCCATGGGGAAGAAGTTGGGTTTCATGGACAGTGAGAATAAAGAAAATTGTTAGCATCAGATGTACAGTACTTACACCCAAGGAACTCATTTAAGTTAGTGCTCCTGATTGATTGCAAAAGTGTAACAGAAAGAGCCATGAGCATTCAGCACCCAAACTTTAAAAGAACAAAAAAATTGCCGTTGCAAGTGAACGTGGCCAAGACATGTGAAGAAGCATCATATTCAAAAATGCAGTTCTCAGTACAGTTGCAGGGTGTCCCAGGAGCTGTCCCAAGCAACAGATGTCCATCTTAACTCTACTGTTTTGTCCCATCCCTTCAGCTAAGACTTCAGATGGTGCTTTACAGTTATCTGCTGCTAGAGTCTCAAATGTCAAGAAAGACTGTGTCTGTCCTCCAATTCTTAGGACCTGGACACAGATGACGGTCAGGCATTTTCTGTTTCCCTTAGCTCCCCCATTGGCATACGCCCCCTTCCCCTTCATTCTCCGCCAAACAGCAACAGTGACCACTCTTCCCATTTCCTCCTTTCATTTCACCACCATCCTCATTCAGCAACTCTTCAATCAGTAACTATTTTCAAATGGACTTATCTCATTTTGCTAACTATTATTTGCATTTCTGGTGTAACTCTAGCATATTATTTCCCAGTTTCTCTACACTATAGAGCATGTCATTGCTAGAAAAAATGATATTTTTTATTATAATATTATTGCATTCTGCATCCAAACATTCACACTAATGACTAATTATTAAATCATTGGATCAGGGTGTTTGTAAATGCTTTATATCATGCAAGAAATCCCTTAGAGATTATGAATAAGTACTTAAAAAGTAATAGTGTTATTTGGAGAAATAGAATGCACTCACATTATTTTTCCCACTTAAAACAATGAAATATAGGCCGTATTTACCAAAACCTTATGTAACATGTTAAAAATGCATTTGATCATCAAATAATCTGGCAACCATGCTCCGTGGTATTTTCCCAAAGAAGATGAAAACCTGAGTCCACACAAAAACCTGCCCATGGTTGTTTATAATGGCTTTATTCATAATTGCTGAAACTTGGAAGTAACCAAGATGTCCTTCATTAGTGAATGGACAAACAGACTGTGGTACAGCCAAACAAGGAATATTATTTGGTGCTAAAAAGAAATGAACTATAAACCCAGGAGAACACACAGAGAAAACTTAAATGCATGCTGCCCAGGAAAAGAGGCCAATCTGGAAAAACTACATACCCTGTGATCCCAACTCTATGATGTTCTGGTAAAGGCAAAACTATGAAGAGAGTACAAGGTTCACAGGTTGCCAACGGTTGAGGAAGGGGTGATAAATAGGGGAAGCAGAGGGGATTTTTAGGGCAGTGAAAGTACTCTGTGTGATTCCATCATGATGGATACATGTCATTACACGTTTGTCCAAACCTGTAGAATGTACATCACGAAGAGTGAGCCTAATGTATACCATGGACTTTGGGAGACTATGATGTCTTAATGTAGGTTCATCAGTTATAACAAATGTACCAAATATACCAAATGTTGATTCCAAATGTTGGAGGTTATGCACCTGTGGGGTCAGGAAGCACATGAGAAATGTCTGTACCTTCTCCTCAATTTGACTATGTATCTAAAACTGGAGTAGGGGCGCCTAGGTGGCACGGTCAATGAAAGTATCCTACTCTTGGTTCTGACTCAGGTGGTTCTCAGGGTCTGATCTCAGGGTGGTGAGATCGAGCCCCATGGCAGAGCCCTGAGTTGGGCTCTGCACTCAGTGCAGAGTCTGCTGGGATTTCTCTCTCCTTTTCCCTCTGCCTCTCTATACCCATCTGCTTACTCTCCGTCTCTCTCTCTCAAATAAACAAATTGGGGGGAAAAACTGTTCTAAAAATTGTAATTAAGGGGCACCTGGGTGGCTCAGTGGGTTAAAGCTTCTGCCTTTGGCTCAGGTCATGGTCTCAGGGTCCTGGGATGGAGCCCCGCATAGGGCTCTCCGCTCAGCAGGGAACCTGCTTCCCGCCCCACCCTGCTTCACTCTCTGCCTACTTGTGCTCTCTGTCAAGTAAATAAGTAAAATCTTTAAAAAAATAAAATAAAAATAAAATCATAATTAAAATAAACAGAAAATAAAAATATATTTAAAAAAACATGTGGTTTAGATAACAAAGGAGCCCATGCATGCATGTGTATGGCTCCTATACATATGTAGGCTTATACATATTTGTGTTTAAGTGCATGCATATGTATATACAAATATACACACACTTATGCATATAAATATATATATTTATTTGTATATGTATAGATACAGCTCTCTTTTCAGCATCCTGGGATAGAAAGAATTAGTCTTTGGCAACAGATAAACTTAACACTGAATTCTGGCTTCCCTACTCTCTGTATGACCCTCAGGTTCTTACATAATAAAATGGCTAGTCAATATAATACCTACCTTATAATTTCCCATTAGGATTAAAGGGAATAAAGTGTGTAAATGCCCTAGCAAAAGGTCTAGCAGATAGTTCAGTGGTCAACAAATTTTAGCTTCCTCCTTGTATGTTCTTAATAACTCTCACCACAAAAATTCCTTGAGTCTAGAATGAGGGCACATTTATCTTTGTGTTCTCAACACCTACCCCATAACGAGCACTCTGCAAATGTTTGTTGAATACAGTGCAATTATGATGCTGCTGTTAAGAACTAAGGTACTAGTCCCTAAATGATTTTGAAAAGGTTTTTCGATTTCCTTCCATTACCTCTGAAGTTAGAAGAGGAACCTTATTTTAGGCTGTCTGCGATCTCATCAAGAAGATATCACAGAAGGGTACCTGGGTGGCTCAGTCGGTTAAGCATCTGCCTTCAGTTCAGGTCATGATCTCAGGGTCTTGGGATCGAACCCACATCAGGCTCCTTGCTCAATGTAGAGTCTGCTTCTCTCTCTCCCTCTGTCCCCGCTCACCCCCACCCACCCCACTTGTGCTCTCCCGTTCTCTCTCTCTCTCTCAGATAAGCAAAAAAAAAAAAAAAAAAAAAAAAAAAAGCCACAGAGTAAAGCTTTCCTTTCCTTAGGTGTTTCAAATTTATTTTCTACCTCACAATCCTCTAACATAAAAGTTACTGTTCTTTGTGGCAGTTTTATTAAAGAAAAGTAATGTCTGTATCCCTTGAGAGAGAATGATTGGTTTTCTTTTTTTTAGGAATAAAATAAAATAAAATTTGAAAGCAGACTAGAACTTAGAACTACATAAAATTTTTCTGATTCAGTCTTTAACCTTTCCAATTAGTTATAGGAAATTTTTTTCTTATTTTTTGCTCAAAACTTCATGTTATCAATTTTCATCCTTATGATTTGTTTTTTAACAAGTTGGTCTTTAATTTTTTTTTTCCTGTTCACTACTCTATGGTGCATCTGGCTTCCTATTTGTTAAGAAAGTAGGCAGAAGACATTATTGAATTATCATATGTTTCCCTAATGAGGCCTTAATTTCAATTATACCCATGCAAGGACAAAGTATAATCCTCATTAATGTGAAACAGCTGATCATTACAGCTTTGAGATCGGCCAGATCACAATCAATTGGAACTTCCTTCTACCTAATTTTAATTCCATTTGAGAATTACCCATGATAATTTGACCCAGGTCTCTCCACAAAGTAACATTATCTTAGAGTTTACAATTTCGTTAACCTCTTGTGATTAGAAAAGGGAGTATTTCAAAACTTCCACTTGATTACTCTGAACTGTGACGGTTTCCTTTGCATGGGTTAAGCTTGTGTTACTTGCATTTAACATGGCAAATTCAGTGTGACCAATGCAACCTGATGCGATGTCTTCACAGAAAAATTACTATGGAGAGTCTCACGGAAATCATACCCCACAGCAGACTGGCAGAATGGTGATTTTTCAAATCAAAACTACTAAGTACCAGAGACTATTTTGAATAAATTCAAATTAAAAGATGAATTAATTTAAAATCATTTAAAAACCTTGATGATACTGACTTACCTGATTGAATAGATTTTAATAGCTTATTCTCTTAATCAGAGAATAAAAAAATAGGAAAATTAAATCTGGTAATCACTTTTAAAATGGAAGCTAGAGCTCAGAGTAATGAAGTGAGAAATTTGAAACATATTTTCTAATCACAAGAGATTAACAAAATTGCGAACTCTAGGATAATGCTCCTTTGTGAAGAGACCTATGTCAAATTATCACGAAGTGAAATATGGAATTAAAATTAAGTAGAAGCCAGAGCAACATTTTAGTAAGTCACCATGCACTGTAGTGCATCTAAAAGTTATCATATGTGCTTTTAAATGTGATGCTGATTTGATCATGAGGATGAGGATAAATAATTAAGACCAGAGGTCCAGTCACCAGGGAGATGGTTAGAACTCTTTTCTTTCACAGGTCTAAAAAAAAAAAAAAAAAAAAAAAAAGTTAGAATATGTTAATTATACTTGAATTTTTTACAAAGTGAGAAAATAAGATAAAAAACAGCACGATAGGCAAACCGTAAGAGAGTTTTAACTATAGGGAACAAACTGAGGGTGTCTGGAGGGCAGTGGGTGGGGAGATGGTGTAATTAGGTGATGGGCATTAAGGAGGGACTTGATATCATGAGCACTGGGTGTTATATGCAATTGAGGAATTACTAAGTTCTACCTCTGGAACAAATAATACATTATATGTTAACTAACTTGAATTTAAATTTAAAAAAATAAGAATTTAAAAAATAAAAAACAAAGTTAAGCAACATGAATGTATATCTGATTGATCATAATCTCATTAAAATTACTTGGTTACGAAAAAAATAAAGTTTTCTAATTCTATCTTAAACTCTTTTTGAAAATAATAATGGTAAGTAAATAAAATTTTTAAAGTTTCAGATTATAATGTTTAAAGATTCTGAAAAATTTCAAATTTCATACTTAAGTATTATGAAGAAAATCTTTCACCTTTTCACAATTAGGAATATCTTCTCAGTGCAATTCTTATAACACTAAAACCATAAGCTCCGTGAGGGCAGGGCCATGTCTCTTGTTTCTGGCTCTATTCCCAACAGCTAATATAATTCTAGCAAGTATTACATGCAACCAGTATCTGTTGAATGGATGAAATATCATGTACATGTGCTAATACTAAGAGATCCCATTAAATCCCTAATAATGGCTCCCATTTGTTCAATCATTCAAAACTAACTGACTAAATATGTACTGAGGGGTTCTTCGTGCCAGGTTCTATTCTGGGCTCTAGGGATATAGCTATGAACAAAGCAGACATAAAGAAATCCTCATCCCATTGAAGCTTACCCTGTAGCAGGGGGAGACAACCCATCAATTCTATAAACAAGTAAAATATAGAGGTTAGTCGGTGATAAACGATTTGTAGAAAACAAAACAGTGGACACAGGTGAAGGGTGTCAGGTGGTGGGGAGAACTTTCTGGAATGTTTAAGGTCCCGTAAGGGAAGGCCAGTGTGGTTGCAACAGACAGTCAAGGGGAGAGAAGAAGGTGAGATTAAAAATATACCAGGGGTGCCTGGCTGGGTCAGTGGGTAGAGCACGCAACTGTTGATCTTGGGGTTGTGAGTTCAAGCCCCATGCTGGGTATAGAGATTACTTAAAAGTATAGAAATTACTTAAAATTCTATACTTAAAATAAGTATAGAAATTACTTAAAATACCAGCCATTATGAAGCTTTTCCTCTGAGTGAACCAGAAACACTGGATTTTGAGCAAAGAAATGACACCATCCAACTTAACATTGTAACGGGATCATTCTGGTTGCCATGTGGAGAATAGAATGAGGCTGAGCTGGAGCATAAGCGGGGACACCAGTAAAGAGGCCATTTCAGTCGTCCAGGTGGGAAATGGCAACTCTTAAATTTATTGTTCACCATGTGCCAAGCAGTGTGAGAACTGCCTTATATATTTAATATTTACATATTCTATTATCTAATTCTCAACAGACTTCTGAGGTAAATATTCTGCTGCCATTTTGTGGATCAGGAAACGGAAGCTAACAATGTTTAACTAGCCCAAAGTCACGTGGCTATCAGGTGGCTGATGTAGGATCCAAACGGCAGTCTGTCTCCCTGCTCACTTCCCCACTGCAATGAGACTGGAAGTTTTCATACATGGTGTTCAAATGTTTCGTAAGAAGTAGCATCAGTATACCCAGAGAATACAATAGCACTCGCTCTAGGGGTAATGTGACATTAGTAAGGAACAAAAACATCCTTCCGGCTCTGTCCTCAGCTTCTCTATGCCATGAATCTCCCTACCAGTCAAACCAACGGACCTATTCCTCCTAAATATTTCTTTAACTTTCCTGATGGTCTCACAGTTTTAGAATGTAAAGAACCAACCTCACACTGAAAGCAGGAGCCCTGTGTATGTAAAACTTCATGTTAGATCATTTGTTCTCTGAATATTTCCAATATTTCTAAGACAAGGAATTCAGTGTTGGCTGTACCTGTTCCTGTGCTTGTGTGAAACACCATCTGGGAATCTCAGAGATTCTTGCAACAGATCCTGCAAAGAGTTGCCCACATTCAAACTATGGCTATAGGGTGATAGCATTCACATTATAGAATGTTCCCCATCACCCAAGAAATGTGACGCTAAGGATAACAAGGACTTGGAGTAAGCAAACAAAATCCTACTTCCATTGACATTAGAATGATAAGATTTCTTGGCTTGAGGTCTCAAATTTCACATTTTTAAAACTGAAGTTAATTTTTACTTTCGTCTGTGACTCATGAAGGAAGCCACTGCATGAGGGACAGAACATTGAACCAAGAGTTATAATATTAGACTCTCAGTCCTGCATTCACTACCACCCAGATGTGGGGTTTCAGGAAGTGACTGACAACTGGATCATATTACCAGTGTGAACAATCTGTCTGTTCTGTGGCCTGACACTTTAAATTCAAGCCCAGGCAATGCACTAAGACGGCAAGAAAACGAGGAAATCTCAAGAGACTGGGATACTTTGGAAGCTCCGCCTATTGGCCTGGCCTTGTGGGACTGTGCTGGGGTCCTTGGATGCGGTATGAAGTCTCAGCTTCCAAAACTATGATCCCAGAGTTTGATCAAAGTACCACACAAAAGGCAAGCGACAGGGGATGTGTGGAGATTGTGACTGCTTTTTCTACCTTTTAGAGAGCTTCAGACAGCAATAATGGAATTATGACTAGAAAAGCCCCCTCATTTCTTTAAAGTTCCATCTCGCTCCATTTCCTGTCTCCAGTGTCTGGATGCCAGAAGCTTAAGAACAGGATTCAAACATGATTCATGAATGAAATGTAACACATGAACTTGGACCAATAGTCTCCATCTTAGCCCCACAAGTGATCTTAGGAAAAGTAAGTCAACTACCCATGGCATTAATCCCTTTACATGTAAGATTAAAATGAAAAGCCTTTTTAAAAAAAAAAAAAAAAAAAAAATCTTTTATCCAATGATTTTTTTGGGCAACATTTTTGCACTTTTCCTGTGTGTTGGCATGAAAAGTTGTAGGCATGCCGAACAGAATTAGGCCGGGGGGGGGGGGGCGGTCCTGACTAAAAAAGTCCATGTTACTAAAATAAAGAGCTCTGTATGATGGCTTCTTACATTGTTCTTACAATGTCATGTAACAACTCTCTCCTTAAAACACCATCCCAGGCTACTGCCCGAGTCATAAGTAAAAACACCGGTATGGTCATCAGGCCTCAGGCTGGCTCTGAAGCAACTTCTTTAGAACAGGATGTGCTTCTTCCTTGAGGTGAGAGGTTACCTACTGTGAGGGGTTTTTTTTTTTTTTTCATCTCTACTGAAAACATCTCATTTGCTGCCAAACTATATGTAAGGGAAAGAAACACGGTCTGCCCTCAGAGGCTCCTTGGAGACTGAAACCAGAGAATAGCCGGACATAGACGCAGTATGAAAAGTCTAAATTAAACAATGGCTTTACAAGAGCTCCTTCCCATGTGACTTTGAATCAGAGTAAAGGGAAGTTCACAAAAATCAAAGCAGTAAAAGGGATCTTTATTTGGAAAGTACTCATTAACTCGGCAAAGCCAAGCTTTAGGAATTAGATCTGTGAGGAAAATCCTCCTGGCCATGAAACCCGAGCTTTGATTTCTACGGGCTCATAAAATAAAATAATAATATCCACTTACAGCTCTATATTACCTTTCAGTGTACAAAGCGCTTTCCCATACTTTATCTTCACAACATTCTTTTGAGGTATTGAGGCATCATGACTCCCTTTCATGGGTTAAGAAACCAGGGCTAAGGGAGCAGACAGGATTTCCTCAAGGTCACATAGTTATTAAGAAGTCGAGCTCAAAGTGAAATTCTGGTCTCCAGACTCCCATGAGGAGCTCCTTCCTCTACAGAATCTCTGAAGTTAGTAAACCAGAGTTCTAGGTTATCCTATCTAGTTAAATGTTAATTGGGGAAATTCTAAAAGGCGCCTGATTACCCAAGAGCTTGAAAGGAGATAGGCCAGACTTGGAAGAAAACACAGTTTCAAGATGTTTGATACATGTTCCCTGTGACAATGGCAAGAATCCAAGGTATCTTGAGGAGAGACAAAATTTAAATAAACTCTGATAGTAATGTCAAAGGCTAAAACTACAGCATGTATTAAAAGCTTTGCCAATGAAAAAATACAAAAGGAAAAGTTCCCTATTTTATAAACTTAAAATAAGTTTTCTAAGCTTCTCTCTCAACTGAATTAAATACTATACTTTTGACATGTTGAAAATATTGAAAACTTACTTTTAGCTGGCTGAAATTAGAGGTGTTTTTTTGTTTGTTTGCTTGTTTTACAAATGGGGGATAGCCCAAAGCAGAGAACGATAGCGGAAGGACATTATTTTGGCGACCACAGAGGCTGGGCTTTGAATCCCGGCTCCTGGGGAGACCTGAGCCCTTTATCTATGTAACTACTGACAGGGGCTTTATCTATAAAGCAAAACTATAATTATTTGGGGGTTTAGTCAGCTCGGGCTGTGCTGTGACAAAATACCACACAAACTGGATGGCCTAAACAACAGACATGTATTCCTCACATTTCTGGAGGTTGGGAAGTCCAGAGAGCAAGGCAGTGGTAAGGGTGGTTCTTGACAAGAACCCTCTTCCTGCCTCATAGATGGCCATCTTCTTGCTTTGTGTTCACATGGCCTTTTTTCTGTGCATGTGCACAGAGAAAGAAAGGAGGCAAGCTCTCTGATACCCTTTCTTGTAAGGGTACTAATCTAATGGCGAGGACTCCATCCTCATGACCTCATCTCAACCTTCTTACCTTCCAAAGGCCCCACCTCCTATCGCCATCACACTGGGGGTTAGTGCTTCAAAATAAGAATTCCAAGGAACAATCATTTAGTCCGTAGTTCCCACTCCAGCATGGAAGCCGACTGGAAAAACAGGGCATTTAGAAATAAAGAAGCAGTATTTTAAATGAAGTAGGTACCTAAAATAGTAAAGACCACGGGGGCCCAGAAGTTCTGAGTCACTAACATTGGTCACAATCTGTCAGGTAGCCCTTTTGAAACACTGGAGAACACTGACTAGGATGCTAAGAGAGGATGGTAGGTTTGAGATACTAGTCATTCCCTGCTGCTCATGACCTATTTTCAGAGAATCCATCTGTTTGTAACTAAATGACATCTACTACCCAACCTGATGTGTAAACAGCTGCCCTGAGGAGAAATCATCCATAATTCAGCTGAGCGAACCAGATTGTCTGGCGGGAATGTATAGCATTAGGTTTAACAATTGAGATAGTGAGGTGAGGTGACAATGGCCCGGGATGGAGTAGAGAGACACGCTGGCAGGTATAGAATGAAAGTCATGTCTGGACCCAAAAGCAAGAGCTGCATGCAAGCAGAAGGTCAAGGGGAACCGGGCAGCCATGAAAAGGGTGGCAAAAATGGAGCACAGAATTGAGCAGACGGGCAGAGAGAGTAGAACCTGGAGGCCAGCTGCCCAGTGAGAGAAGGGTACACACTCAGGTACTGAGTTCACCATCCCAGGGCCTCCTGTGGGCCTGGCTGGCCTTTTTTCCCTGCCTCCAGATCATTCAGACACCCTAGTCTCCTTTCCTTAAACTCTCTTTTTACTAGAAATAGTGTAAGTGGCTCTCTGCCTCTTGCAAGAAAAAATCCTTGAACGTAAGACCACGAAAGGAGGAGACTGGTTTGATTAGTACAAATCTGTGTGAAAATGCCAATGAACAACCTAAAAGTGACCGGGTGAGGGCTGGGAGAACATAAAGTGAACCTGGGTAGTCAGAGCCTGGTCAGGCTAATCAGGGAAGCCT
This sequence comes from Lutra lutra, assembly GCF_902655055.1. NCBI lineage: Eukaryota > Metazoa > Chordata > Mammalia > Carnivora > Mustelidae > Lutra > Lutra lutra. The sequence goes on from NC_062285.1 coordinate 113,895,740, forward strand.
CCCGAAGGGCATAAACGGAGTCATGTTTGGCGAGAAGGGAGAAACTGCGTGCAGTGAGAAAGGCATTTAACTAGGAAGATAGCTGCAAAGAGACATAAAAAGCAAAGCACCGAAAGTGAGCTCCAAAGCGAACTAATAAAAAAGTCTGATCTTTCAGAGAATAAATCATTTTTAAAATTAATTTCGTTTTGAATGCAGTATCTTCTAACCTAATAAAGATTTTTTAATTATTAGATTGCTTTGAAACTCACCTCTCCTTCAATTCAATAAAAGTGATTTTTTATTAGTTTTGCTGTTTTTTAGTTCCAAAATCAATTGAGGCTTTAGTTTCCTGGTCACAGCAATTTTCTGTGAATCAAGCCTTCACAAGCTCAAGTTCTCCTTTTGGGATTTACACCGATTTCCTATTTGTGGCCTAATTATGAAAGCAGAGTAACTTTCTGAGGTTAAATATTCATGTTTGAATGATGTGACTGAACAATGGCACTTGATATTAGCCGTTACTCTTAACATGGGTAAATGGAAAACACTTCAGCATAGTGAGATATGTGCATTAATTGCTTTAAATCCCGATGTTTGCTTTAGCCTCCAAAAATCTTAGAACCTCCTCTTACTGAGAGTACATCACAATGGATTTTTCTGAAGGAGCATCTGAGAGGGTTTGAGCCCGGACTGTGTTTGACACAAATGTTACATGTCACCAGCATGACCAGAGTGTTGTCAGATCAATCAGTAACTGCTGTCAAAGGGAGAACAGGTGAGTCTAATGGGAATGACAGAAAATGGATGGGAACAGCTGTTCCATGGCACAGCCTTTCCCTTTGGGGACACTACCAAAAAATCATAAAGAGTAATAAAGGCCAACTGCTAACATCTTGCTCGCATACATTTTTTGGCAAATAAGTTCGAACTTACTTAGGACTCGAGGCTGTTCATGTGTTCCCCCCAAAGATTTATTGAGCTCCTACTATGTGCCAAACTCTGGGAATATATTGCTGAAGGCAAGAGTCCCTCTTTGTGACACTTGGAATCTGGTAGGGTGTGGGACCTCTTACATGCAATCACTTCAGGGAACCATCCTCATTCAGGTTCTGTCCCTTCTGATATGCTGTCATACTTCCACTGATGTTGTCCCCTCACACACAAGCCGCATACACACATGTGGGAAGGCATACACACGTGGGATGCGTTCTTTGTGCTACTCTTTTTTATTCCCCAAACTTCAAACATCACCTCCATGGCGAAGTTTGTTTCTAATTTCCTTTCTTTTGATGTCAGTGTGACACCTCTGTGCTCCCGTATATCCTGTTTGTGCATCTATGAAAGTATTTATCACAACGTATAATCTGCTATCATTGCTAATTTCTTGTGGGTTTCCCCTATAAAGATAAGCACCTCCATCTAGCCCAATACTTGACACACAATAGAAGCCCCAGAAACATTTCTTAAACAAATAAATAAATGAGCTACCAAGAATCAGTGGTGGCGGATGGGCCAAGAAAGGAAACGAATTTGGACATGGTAAACCGTGGTTTGGGCCAAAATCAAAAAGATGGATATGTGAACAGGAAAAAAAAAAAAAGGCTATTCATCTGACATTGTCTTAAGAGCTTGGGAACAGATTCCATTTAATACCTGGGTCTCTTACGAATGTTACAGCTTGCCCTACACCAATTCAGCACTACAATTTAGCACAAGTCTGGGATTACAGCCAGTATTTTTTGGTAGTGCTTGATCTAATACACATGGCAAGCACACAAACACACACACGCACACGCACACACACAGTGTAAGTCTTCTCTTTAAGGTGAATTCATTGGGTGCATCAGCATACTTTATGGAGTGCACAGGTATCACATAAAAGATGTTCAACTGGGAAGTTTTAAAAATAAATAAATAAACCTCTCAATTTCAGACAAAAAAAAAATTCATTTTAGCCATCCCGTAAGTGTGAAATTATAGCAGATGGTGCTAAAGAATGTATCACATCTCTGGGACCTGGCTTATGCCGCATCATGTTGGGCCACAGTTGAACAGCCTGGCCTCCCAGTTTAATTGCACCTAGAGATATATTTGATATTTCTGTGACATTGAGTGAGAAGCTTTAATTCATGTTCACGTTGCTTTTACACCACCAAAGCAGACTCTGAATATTTTGGATTTGGATTATGGCTCACTCCCATGAAAGGGACAGAGATTAAGAAAGACTTTCTGAGCCTTCAGGTTCCTGAACTCAAAACACTACAGATGGTCATTGCTAATACACAGGACTTGGAGGAGTATTTATAAAGAAAGGAGATTTAAAATGGATTTCTCAGCCTGTCCTAACTCCCCCCTAAAATACTTAGAATGATACAGAAAATGACCAAAGGCAAAAGGGATTACATCTTCAAAAACAAAATTTGTAACCTATTGAAAGAAACTATTGGGGATTTCAGATAAGTCTAACAATGGACCTGAATTTTTTTTTTTAATGAACCTGAATTTTAAGAAATTCAGAAGCCTACCCATGCTTCATTTGTTGAAAGAGAATATCTCAGCCACCGAAAAATATGAAGAAAAAATTAGGAGTTCCTAGTAATCCTCTTTGTTCTTCCTCTGATCTCTTTGCTCTGACTTAGAGATCCATAGACTGTAGTCTCACTAGGGCATGGCATCTGGGGCAGCTACAATTGGCTCTTCACCTGGCATCATTCTACAACAATTTGGAAACTAATTCCAAGAGAAAAATAGGTGAACACTCTTAAAATGAATGGGTACAGAAAACATTCTAACCAGTTTCCAAATACATTGCTCTATTACAAAGGAGTCCCTTAAACAAGGTTCATAGAAGAGTAGCATCATGAAATGGCTTTCCAGAAGGTTTTGTGAACAAAGAATTTGAGGAAAGGATGCATAACCCTTCCTTGAACGTTCACAGTGCATCTGACCATTTTGAGGTATCCTGCAGGAAATAATCACGTTTACATTTTTATCTATCACTGCCTAAATTCTCTTGCCTAGATTAAAAATATACTCACGTAACTCTTAATATCCTACATAACAAGTGTTTTTCAGGAAACGTGTTAAGGAAGGCTTGTCCAAAGATTAGGAGAAACAGAAAATAGAAGTAGACCAGATCCGTTTTCTGGACATGGAGCTGCTCTAGATGAGTATCTGATTGATTGTGAGTGGTGGACAAGAAGACTTGCCCATCAATTACCTAATATAATCAAATTTTTCTCCTGTTTTGATCTGAGGAGAGAGTTCATATGACATCACAAAAGTCAGTGAGGAAAGCCAAAGATAATCTACAAACCCTATCTGGTCATAAACACTAAGTTAGAAAAGAATCTTCACTCTATTCCAGGATGAATAAAGAAAAAACAAAATTAACTCTATAAATTAGAGCAGAAATAGGAAAAAAGAACATGATCTGGAAGACTCCAAGGGAGATTATTCTCTAGAAATAATTCTATGTGTAGCTAGTTTTTTAAATTTTAGAATATCAGTGAAATACACAACTTCAATCAAATGGTAATGGAAAACTTACAAACAAGCCTCAATAGGCTTAATAGAGCTAAAATAAATAGAAATAATTATTATTTAAAAAAAAAAAAAAACTAGGGGCGCCTGGGTGGCTCAGTGGGTTAAGCCGCTGCCTTCGGCTCAGGTCATGATCTCGGAGTCCTGGGATCGAGTCCCGCATCGGGCTCTCTGCTCAGCGGGGAGCCTGCTTCCTCCTGTCTCTCTGCCTGCCTCTCTGCCTGCTTGTGATCTCTCTCTGTCAAATAAATAAATAAAATCTTTAAAAAAAAAAAAAAAACTAGTTCTAGGAAAAAATCTCCAGAGTTAACCTATTGTATGGTTGCATTCTTTTAAGAAACAGATACTTAACACACTATATAAACAAGTCCAGGAAATATAAAAAGACACAAATCCTCCTCATTTACTTTACAAAGCTGACATAATCCAGACACAAAAACGACACAAACCATACACACACATTCTCACCCTCACACACAAATTTCTATTGCTACCGGCACAGTTAATGGCAAATACTAATAAACATAAATGCAAAACTCTTAAATAAAATTCAAATATGTATGAAAAGTATAATCCACCATGAAAAAGTACGATTTACTCCAGGCACCCAAGGACTGATATAGCGCTAATACCCAGTAATTGGCAAAGAGCAGTGAAATTAAAATTCTAGCCCTGCGTGTAAAGAGTAGGTTAATTAAGACCCCCCTGCCCTGGTTCAAAGAGATACTTAGGGTCTCAATGACTCTCAATTCCAAAGGTTTCTTCAGAGGAGAAGACAGAAGCTGCTTAAAGACAAAGCTGCTTCTTATGTTTTGGAAAAAACAGAGTTCATCTGAAGTGAAGATGAGGACGTCTGAAAGAGAGGAGGGGTGTCCTAGGGGGCAGAGAAAGAAGAACACTTCGGTTGCTTAATACTGGAAAGAGGCAGATGTCAACAGGTGAGGGACAGTGGAGACCAGGGGACCCCTCTGTGTGCTTCTCCAGGAAGACGGCCAGAGTTCAGGGTTTGTAGGGAGCGCCGAGGGAGGCTGGGCCCTCAACAAGGGGTTCTAACCACATCCAGGACTCCTGTGCATGAAAAGTGAAACAAAAGCAGCAGAGTCATGAAGAAATCATGCCAGCTGGGACCCTCCAAAGTTCTAGAGCAGATTGATGACAGACAAGAACTACCCCTGCCCCCCCCGTCCATGCATCACCGTTGCATGAAGACTTGCTCCCCTTCCCCAGGGCTGCAGTGGGGAACCCAAGAGCCACGAGAGATACGTGCATCCCACTAAGAGTCAAATTTATTAATTTGCTTACAAATATTTATTCCATTCCAGAGGTTAGAGATTCGGCAGGGATAAAAAGATGAATACCTAGCCCTCTGGAGCTTATATTATAAATTGAAGAGGTAGCCATAAGCAATTAGACAGCAAAAAAGTAAACTGAATAGTGTGTGAGCAGTTGCAAAAGGTTACGGAATAAAGAGTAAAGCCCATTTTAAAGGCTATTGTAATCCAGTCAAGAAAATATGGTGGTAGTAAGAGAGGTGATTAAAAATGGCCAGATTCTGGATCTATTTTGAAGGTAAAGCCAACGTTATTTCCGGGTAGACTTGAAGTGGAGTGTGAGGCAAAAAGAGTAGTCAAGGATTACTCCAGATTTTTCCACTGGAGCAATTGGGAGGATGGAATTGCCATCAGTTGATATCTGGAAAAGACTGAGGATAGAACAGATTGGGAAGAAGAGTTGGGGAGATCTGCACATTCGTTTTTAACATACTGAGTTTCAGTTTTCCATTAAATATCCAAATGGAGGTGTTGCGTAGGCATTGAGCATAAAAGCCAAGAGTGTCATTTATATTAACTTTCAAAAGCACAGAAGGAACGGGGTGCCTGAGCGGCTCCATCAGTTAAGCTCAGGTCATGATCCCAGAGTCCTGGGATGGAGTCCCACATCAGGATCCCTGCTCAGTGGGGAGCCTGCTTCTCCCTCTCCCTCTGCCTGCTGCTCTGCCTACTTCTGTGTGCTCTCACTCTTTCTCTGTCAAATAACTAAATAAAACCTTAAAAAAAAAAAAGGATGGATAGAAGGAAGGAAGGAGGAAAATAGGAAGGAAGGAAGGGCCAAAGGAGAAAATAAAGAAAGAGCAAGGAGGGTAGGAAGGAATGAGAGGAAGGGAGGAATAAATGGTGCTTTTTACATAAGTTTCTGAACCAAAATTCAAATTGACGACAGTATCGTCGACTACATAGAGTGCAGTGTTCTAGGGCTTGTACATAACTTAGCCGGTGGATGCTGGGAGCCGTCAGGGAGATTTCACAGAGAAAGCAAGAATTAAACTGAGCTTAGAAGCGTGGATATGAGCTGGCAAGGCTGACAAGAGAGACAAAAGCCAAGGTCAGGATTGCAATAAACCTGAAACTCAGGGCGGAATGGTAGGTAACCCGGGCCAGAATGACTACAACAGAAGTTGGAAGAGTAAAGCCGGGTCAGTGTGGAGGCTCTTGCAGAATTGCTAACAAATTCAACTTCTTTTGAATATATTTGTGTAATAGCAACTGTGAACATAATACAAACACCGTGGCCCTGAAAATGTTGTTTTTTTAGTAGGTGGAACAGAATAATGCTGTACTTTAAAGCCTGAGTAATTGCAGATAGACTGGGGAGTTGCTGCAAAATACTGCATATTTACTGCAAGCGGAGTAATCCAGATCTAGTGTCATCGAAGGAAAAGTATGCCCAGGACAGAAAAGAGACATTATTCTAGACAAACCTTGCTAATGATTTAATTCCTGTCCTAAGGAAGAGCAATGGCGAGATTATCTCAGGGCTATGCTTCAGTCCTGCCTTGAATTCTTTGTATTTACTCTGTATGTCTATATTTAACTTAACTGATAAGAAAATGTTAAGGCTTATGTTCTTTTTTCCCCCCAAATTTACTTATTTTAGAAAAAAAGGGAGAGTATGTAAGCAGGGGGGAGTGGCAGGTCTTAAAGCAAACCCCACAAGGAGCACGGAGCCCAAAGTAGGGCTCCGTCTCATGACCCTGAGATCATAACATCAGCCAAAACCAACAGTTGGACGCTTAACCAACTATGTCACTCAGGCGCCCCCAAACTAATTCTTTTACTTTTTCTTTTTTCTTTTTTTTTTTTTCATTTTTTTTTAAGATTTTATTTATTTATTTATTTGACAGACAGAGATCATAAGCAGGCAGAGAGGCAGGCAGAGAGAGAGGAGGAAGCAGGCTCCCTGCTGAGCAGAGAGCCCGATGCAGGGCTCAATCCCAGGACACTGAGATCATGACCTGAGCCGAAGGCAGCGGCTTAACCCACTGAGCCACCCAGGGGCCCCTACTTTTTCTTTTTTTAATCAACAGTTTTGCATTAAAAAACCCTTTCAGTTATTTTTAAAGGAGATTAAACCAGGAAAAAAATCATTTGATGTCTACATTCAAAATAAACTGTTAAATAGAACAATTACACAAGCTCCTAGTGAAGAGACCATTCACGTCTCAGACGTGAACGACTTTTCTGGAGATTCCCCCTTTAAACGCACAGGTCCTAACATTATGGGAGACTACCCAGCTTGCCAATGATTTACCCTGCCCCAAACTTGAGAAGATTCAACCAGACCCATTTCCCTTATGGCGTGAAAATGGGATTAGGATTAATTTGCCCTTCCATGTCGACCTCATGCTTCTCAATTGCATATCTCCCTCGTTGTTGTTTTAAAGATTTTATTTTATTTATTATAAACATTTATTTATTATAAAGATTTATTTTACTTTATCTATTTTAAGTAATCTCTATACCCAGCATGGGGCTTGAACTCACAACCCCAAGTTCAACAGTTACATGCTCTACCTGCTGAGCCAGCCAGGCACCTCTGGTATGTTTTTAATTTCACCATCTTCTCTCCCCTTGACTGTCTGCTGCAACCACACTGGCCTTCCCTTATGGGACCTTAAACATTCCAGAAGGTTCTCCGCACCACCTGACACCCTTCACCTGTGTCCACTGTTTTGTTTTCTACAAATCGTTTATCACCGACTAACCTTCTCTATATTTTACTTGTTTATAGCATTGATGGGTTGTCTCCCCTGCTACAGGGTAAGCTTCAATGGGATGAGGATTTCTTTATGTCTGCTTTGTTCACAGCTATATCCCTAGAGCCCAGAACAGAACCTGGCACACAGAACCCCTCAGCACATATTTGTGAAGCTCTGGTCAAGACCACAGAGGCCAGGTGCAAGGTTCAAGGACATAACAGGGTACTCCTATGAGAAGCCTGAACAGGGGCGCCTGGGTGGCTCAGTGGCTTAAGCCGCTGCCTTCGGCTCAGGTCATGATCTCAGTGTCCTGGGATCAAGCCCTGCATCAGGCTCTCTGCTCAGCAGGGAACCTGCTTCCTCCTCTCTCTCTGCCTGCCTCTCTGCCTGCTTGTGATCTCTCTCTGTCAAATAAATAAATAAAATCTTTAAAAAAAAAAAAAAAAAGAAGCCTGAACACACGCCACCTGGATTCTGTAGTGCTGAGACTGCTGCTTCCTGGTGCATGTAGAACATTGGCACCCTCCGCATTCCACTTCTTAATCCAAGCCCAGAAATCTTTCCCAAGTGGCCTCAATATTGTTCTCAGTCTTGGGCCTGGACATTTTTAATAATCAACTAACTGTTTCAAATAATCTTCCCTGCCCTTTGACCTAGCTTTCTACTCCCATTTTAAAACCTGGATCAAAGAGGGCACCTGGGTGGCTCAGCTGGGCATCTCACTCTTGATTCGGCTCAGGTCATGATCTCAGGGTCATGGGCTCAGACCCCATAATGGGCTCCACACTCAGGGAGGAGTCTGCTTGAGATTCTCTCCCTTTGCCCTCCGGCCCCCTCAAATAAATAAATAAATCTTTAAAAAAATAAAACATGGTTGTGACAATACTGTTTTTTCCTTAGTGGAACTAATTAGAGAATATTTTTAGGCAAAACATAGCCCTTGAAACATATAAAGGTTATATAGATGGCAAATAAACATTTAGAAAAAAACAATAAAATGAAATATGATGTTGCCGTTTGTAGGTTTAGTTTTGGGGATTCCACAAAGTGATTAAATTTGGTAAAGTTTATAAAAGTCCAGAGTGATTAATACCTCCAGGTGTAAAACCATCTTCAGAGGATCGAGAACCATGAGGCTGAGAGATTCTTCTTTTCTAGGCATTAGATACCCCTGGATTTGTGTTAAACACAAAGCTTGCACTGAGTCATCAGCGATCTGCAGTTTCTTTCGAAAGAAATCAGCCAGATTATCTTTACTTCGGGATTCTGGTATGGAACATGAATGCGAGGGAGACAAATCTTTTTTTTTTTTTTTTTAAAGATCCCAGGACCCCAGCCGAAGGCAGAGGATTCAACCCACTGAGCCACCAAGTTACCCCAACAAATCTTTTTTTGTTTGTTTTTAACCTCGTCATGAAATGAACATTCAGTGCTATATATCCCCTCCCATAAGAGAGGCTAAACGTTTAACCAAAGAGATCTAGTCGGAGATTCATCCCAAGGACTCTAAGTCTCATTATGTAAGTTTATGGTTTTGTCAGACCCAGCCTCAACTAAAATTTTTCTTTTGATATCCTACAGTCCGTTTTATGTCCTGTAGCAAGGATATATTCTTTTATCTTCCCAGGACCCTTCCCTTTTTTTGCCAAGGCGCACTCCCACTCTTATTTCCACCTTTTTTGGGAAATACCCTCCCCCTCCCTACCCAGCATACCACAGGACACAGGTGAGAGCTACCAACAACCACAAACAAGCACTTGGCCGGTCAGAGAGACTGCATGCGACCAGCACTGGTATCTTCTGAAGCTTCTACAAATTGGGACTTAGGGAAAAGGGGCAAACAATCCTTCTCTGGGGTCAAGGCTTCTGATCTGAGTCTGAGATCCTGGTGACCTTGTGGAGGAGGCCTGTAGGAAAACATTGAAAGGAGTAGAAATGAAAGCTAGAAGAGAGACTTGAAAATTTCCAAGTCCCCCAGTTATGCCCTCTGCCTTTCCCTCTGGCCTAAGTTTGTTCAGGTTCCAGTTCTGTCACTTGTATGAAAAGGGTCCTAATTAATATAGACCCCCTTCATAATCCCTCCACGAAGGGTAGACTAAAAAGATGAAATCTCAGCCATGCCCATTTTTCAGTTGAGTAGCAAATCTGGCAAAAAAGTTTATGAGTTCTAGGAGAATCTGAACCATCAGCCAGCTGAAATTGAGAGTAAGAAGTGGAAGGCTCCTCCGGCGCCATCACAACATGGCGTCCAATGGCCAGCACTGTGGGCACCACAGGCAGATCTTCCCATGCTGAAACTATTCTCTGCTTTCCTGGCTCTTGGCTCCAGATGAGTTCACCAGTGTGATCTCACTTCAGAGAGCATTCAGATGAAAGGAAGTATGGTGTACGTGAGTCAAGGGCAGAGGCAAGACTCCCTCCTCTCAAGTCAAGTTTCCAGGCAAAGGGCAAAAAGATTCCAAAACCAGCTGGCTTTTTAGGCTGGTAACCAATGACTTTGTTCCCTGTGGAAGATTAGTCTGAGGCCCCGAGGCCAACTCCACAAACTGCTTAGCCACTCCCCTCCAGCGCTCATATTTTCACGCCACAGTAACAGCCACTCCCTTCTCTGGTTTGGGTCCAAAACACAATCCCTCCCTTCTCTTTTAATACCAGCCTCTCTGTAGTGAGCTCATGCCCTCCCTCTCTCTTCCTCTCCCTCTGACTCACAGTGCTCAAGGCTTTAAGAAACGAAAACCTGTTGGATCAGCCGGACTAGAATCATCAACTTCAAAAGGGCCAACCCTTCCGTGAAAGGGAATCTTACTTTCATGGTTAGCAGCAAAGCTCTAAGTTGCTTAACTTGGTCGTGGAAAGCCCAGAACCTGACTCGTGCTTTTACCCACAAAAACAATAATGTAATATGTCTTTAAAAGGAAAAGAAATAGGCCTTTGGCAAAAACAAAATAACTCTGCCATTTCAACATTTTAAAAGAGTTGTCATTCATGCAGTTTGAAACTGGGCGATGAGGTGATCCCTTTACCTTGATCCCAGTTTTTTAACATCATTTCTCAACTAAGGGGCAAATGTTTTAAGGAAGCAAAATCCAGAAAAGGAAGATTCATCAGTAAAGGACTTGAGTACAATGTGATCACATTGATCTTTATACATGAGGAACCAAGCACAGTGTCTGAATATTTTGATTTTTTCATAAATATTTATAGAATTTATCATAAAGTGATTTGCCAGGAATGAAATCAGAATCAGAATGAAGATTAGTCACCAAATAGTTTGGGAGTTAGGGAGTCATTATTACATCAGAAAAAAAAATTACTAAATCTGAAATTTCTCAGAATTTTTAATGAAAATCTGGATTTTTAATCTCCTTGGTAGGAAAAAAAAAAAAAGATTTTTGTTTCTGGTATCAGGACAAATAGAAAGTATGTGGAGGAGAGAGGGTGTATCTCCTTCCTCTCCAAGCACTATCCTTAAACTCAGACTCTGGGAGTCTGCCTCTCCCAGACTCTAGCCAATAAAATCAAGTAATTCTTGACAAAGACCAAGATTGAGTTCATTTTGCTTCCAACCTTATGATGTCTCTTGAAGCCTTGCTTATGACAAATGTTCTTAGTTTTGTGCAAGGGAGCAGAGAAAAAGAATTTGCTGGGGAAAAAAAAAATCCTGATTCTGAATTTGAACCTGCATTAATCATCAGGCAATCTATAAAACAAGGTATAATCAAATAAATTAAACATAGCGATATTTTTTAGCATCATTGTCCTAACTGGCCAGTGAGCTTTGTGGATGGTTTCAAGTGGTTTGGCTAGTTTTTTCCGGCAAGTTATTATCCATGAAGATATGATTAGTTTTCAATGACATATAATGAATACTCACTTGGATTTTTTTTTTTAACCCCCCACCTCTTTCTCCCTTTGGAGGAAAACATACTCAACCTTTCAGACAATTGCCTCTCCATGAACTATATCCATACTCTACCAAAAGCATAATGACCAGGAAACATAATCAGATGGCTAGTTCTGTGGGTATTTTGCTGGATTCTTGGGAAAAAATCATTCTCACCAGGTAAGATAGGCCTTGTTATTGAACAACAACAACAACAATTACAAGAAAGTTCATGGTTCACAGCATACCTTAAACCCCTAAATAAAGATGTAGAAACATACTATATCAGCCAGTTTACTAACTCTTGGGCTTTCTTGTATTATGAAATGAAAGGTTCTTTAATCATCTTTAGCCCTTACTTTAAAATCTACTAACATCGTCCTTTCTGAGGGGGTTCACTTATAACAATACTGCTTGTAAAAAAAAAAAAGAGAGAGAGAGAGAGAGAAATTTAAAAACATCAAGACTGAGAATCAGAGATGTTAATGTACTTAACTGAGATTGGACAGCTCGTCAATGGTGGAGAGAGGATTTAAATCAAGTCTCTCTGGTCTGAAAATCTGCAGGTTATTTTGCTGTGTCACCTCATTTCATCAGATAATGTGGAGGAAATACATAAACAAGATCTCTAGATGTTTTTGAACTCCTCTGACATACACTTTTTATGAGACTAGTGAACATTTCTTTTTTTTTTAAACATTTTATTTATTTATTTGACAGAGATCACAAGTAGGCAGAGAGGCAGGCAGAGAGAGAGGAGGAAGCAGGCTCTCCACGGAGCAGAGAGCCCGATGCGGGGCTTGATCCCAGGACCCTGGGATCATGACCTGAGCCGAAGGCAGAGGCTTTAACCCACTGAGCCACCCAGGCACCCCACTAGTGAACATTTCTACAGCCAGTGCTGAGTGTTTTCATCAAGAGCGCAATGCAGCTCTCCAGAAGAACCCAAGTAAACGAGTTTTCAATTTGTCTTGGGTCATTCAGCTCTAATTCTCCCTATCAGTCTAAAGTGGCAAAAGTCTGACAATTCTTTTCTATTCACTTCTGGAATGTGTTTTTGTATTTTGAGAACGAGTGCTTCTTGCGTTCCAGTAATTCACACCAACCCAAATGTTTTCAATGAAGCCAAGCTGGGAAGGAATGCAAAAGGAAGCAAAAATCTCTCCGTGATTGCTCCCAACACACTCCTGCTCACTCCATTTCACAAACAGCTGGCCTGAACATAAAGCACCACCCCAAATTTAGTATAAAACTTATTTTAAGGAGTCTTTCATGTCTTATCATAATCTAGCTGTATAACAATATGGGCCTTTAATTTCCTTTTCTAAATTATTACACCATCCAAAAATTAAGTCAAAATGATTCTTCAGAATCTCCTGGTCTATTTTTTTTTTTTTTAATATGACGAAGCTAGCAGCTTGCATCCATTCATCAAAAGTAGTGAAAGCAGGATAGGAAATGAATGCAACCTCCATTTATTCCCAGCCTCACAACATGCGTTGTATCAGCAGAGAGGGGTGCCATCTTGGTGAGCAGCAGAGAGGGGTGCCATCTTGGTGAGCACTAAAAATGCCAGCTGCTTTCAGAGTTCCTGATGAAACTTTTCTGTTTGTGATTCTCTTTGAGGAGAAAGAGAAAGAGAACACTTCAATCTCAACAATGTATTAATTTAAAATATTTGCATGTAACATTTTAAGAAGTCATAAAATTGAACACCGGAATAGTATACATCGGTGAAGATGAATAAACTATTGCTAAAACGGTAACATTGAAGAATCTCACAGACACTGTGCTAAGTTGAAGAAACCAAAGACGAAGAGTATATACTGTATGATTCCATTTTATATGAACTCAGGCACAGAACTCAAAACAGTGGTTTTCATGGTATGGGGACTGGGAAGAGTACTGACTGGGAAAGGACAGAAGGCAGCTTCTGGATGCCAGAAGTATCTTGTATTTGGTCTGGGTGGTGGTTACGTGCTTATAATATGTACCTTATTATATATGTAATATAATAAGGTATATATTATATATTTCTCATATATGTGAAAAGTCATTGGGCTGTATGCTTAAGATCGGTGTTCTGTAAGTTCTTCCTCAATGTATTTATACTTATACTTCAATAACAACATTTTTTTTCAAGTTTAGCCCAGCTATATATAGCTGAAAGAAAGGTTAAATTCACATCTTGGAGATTACTGATGATTCTGTTTTCTGTGATACACAGGCTTTTTTAAATAGTACTTACCACAGTTCCTTATCTACAGTTACGAAAACCAAAAAGCTACAAAAATGAAAGTTTCCCCACTGAATGGATATGAAGCTATTTAACACCTTCATTTATTCTACATTCCGCCTAGTGCAAATATCCATATGCCCCGCTGTGGAAATATGTGATGATACAATGCCACTCACATCTCTATGGCAATGCTATACAACATATAGCTCATGCAAGAATGTTCTAAATTTCGGGGTGCCTGGGTGGCTCAGTGGGTTAAGCCGCTGCCTTCGGCTCAGGTCATGATCTCGGAGTCCTGGGATCGAGTCCCACATCAGGCTCTCTGCTCAGCGGGGAGCCTGCTTCCTCCTGTCTCTCTGCCTGCCTCTCTGCCTGCTTGTGATCTCTCTCTGTCAAATAAATAAATAAAATCTTTAAAAAAAATGTTCTAAATTTCTAAATGTTTATGAACTTGGTGGGTTCAGATAGGATATTGTGAAGATTTCTGTATTTGCAGGTGTATTTGGAAAGGGTTAACTAGCACACCAGACTTGTGTGTTCACAGATATTCTTGCTTAAGATGTGGCTAAATGGGGGCGCCTGGGTGGCTCAGTGGGTTAAGCTGCTGCCTTCGGCTCAGGTCATGATCTCAGGGTCCTGGGATCGAGTCCCGCATCGGGCTCTCTGCTCAGCAGGGAGCCTGCTTCCCTCTCTCTCTCTCTCTGCCTGCCTCTTCGTCTACTTGTGATCTCTCTCTGTCAAATAAATAAATAAAATCTTTAAAAAAAAAAGATGTGGCTAAATGTATTAAAGTAACCTGTGGGCTAAGATAAATGAATAAATAAATAAACAAACAAATTAAAAGTGGTTCACAGCAGGAATTGGAAAAATTGGAAAAGTGGCATGGGAATGAGTGAAATTTAGGAAACCTCTTCCCGGCGTGTTCAAAGAAATTTCAACATGTCCCTACAGAAGACCAAATTGTCTACCTAAGACAAAGGACCAGGGCATTGGCTTTCTTTGTACCTTCTGAGCACCGAGCAGGAACTTGCATATAGTAGGACCCAGCAAAGGTTTGCTGGGTTGAACTGAGTTTCCAACATCCCATGCTCTGACTTCTGTGACGTACCATCCCTAAAAAGGAAAAGAAAACTTTTTTTTTTTTTTTTTTAAATAAAGTTGAAGACCTTTGGGAGGGGAACCAGCACTTTGGTTCTTTTTCGTTGAATGCAAAAAAAAAAAAAAAAAAAAAAAAAACATAGATCCATGTCTTGGTTTTTACCTTTTAACTTTAGAGCATGTCTATCTGAAGCCCTCAAAGACCCAAAAACATCACTAAGTCCCTCCTGTTTCTTCAGTTCATCTAAGAAAAGAAATCTCCCAAAGCAGCCACATGGAATTCACCACTGATTCTAGGAGAAGATTCACTTCTTTTTATGCAGACTCTACTTTGCACCCTAACTTCTGAACTGCTCCTTTCATATTTCTTCCCTTTATTCCTTTACATTTTCCCCAAGGCAAAGAACTCATTGTCTGTATTCTGCCCACATATATTCCGGAAGCACTGCAAGTGTTTGCCTCATGCTTCTGTATCAGTTTCGGGACCGTCATAAATCAACAGTCTGCAGGCTGAGGGACTCAGACCGAAATCACGCCTTTGAAAAATGCGTAGCATTGCTATCCTCGAGCAGCTGCAGCCTTTTATTAATGGCTGAGGAGCCTTTCACACCTCCTTTTAAATCCAGTGCATTTGAAGTAATAAAACAGGGAGCAGTTTATAGGCAGGAAATATTAAAATATTTAATTGCTTTTTTTTTTCTTGGCACAAGGCAGACAGCCTAAAGCTTTGCGCACCATGCAGAAAGGACACCTGCCCATGCTTGAATGGACATGGAACAGGGGGTTCCTAATTGGAGACATCTGTGACCAAAACACCTTTAAACCCACATCAAGCCCATTTTTTTTTTTAAAGTTCTAGCCATTTCCTTCCAACTACTTTTCATTTTCTTTTTCCTTCTCCTGCTCTAATTACAACAAAACACAGAAGAGAGTCCACTGATATTGTGCTCAAGGTGATTCCCTAATCTATCTTGAATAAAAACAGTACACAAATTATACCTGAACATTTTTCCCATTGTCCAGTCCTAGAGTTTATAATCTACATCTATGTAGATTATAAGTCCTTCCCAGAGAAAATGATATCGAAATGTTAGAGTACAAACGGGGTGGCTAAACCTTTTCAGAAGTTGGTCTATATGGTGGAATGAGGAAACCTTCAGATCAAGTTCTCCCTCTGCCAGTTGCTAGTTGAGTGACTTTGGATGGGTTACGTAGCTTCTCTGAGCTTCTGTTCCATCATTTGCAAAATGGAGAGTCAATAGTACCTTTTACATGAAGAGGCTGTAGATGGTAAACGAGATGGCAAGCATCTGGCACCATGTTCGGCACTCTGTGAGGTCTTAGTGTTAGGTATTCTTCCATTACATTCAGTCTAAAAAGAATTGTTCCCAAGGCAAAAGAAGATATGGCTAAAACTCTTCCTTAAACAACTTATGGTAGTACTAGAGTATCACACGGATATTTGGATTGGTTTTTCTGTTGCTATCTAACAAATTTCCGGAAGTTTAACTATTTAAAGTGACACCATGTACTAGATCACAATCATGCATTCAGAAGTCCCGCCAAGGCATGGTTGGGTTCTCTTCTCTAGCTACCCCAAGGCTGAAGTCAAGGTGCGGACTGGGTTGAACTCTTGTCTAAAAACTCTAAGAAATAATCTGCCTTAGTGTTCACATGGTTGTGGGCTGAATCCATTTCCTTGTAGTTGTAGTTCTGAGACAAAGTTTCCTTGCTGGCTGTCAGCAAGGGGCCTCTCTTATCTCTTCGAGGTCACTCTCAGTTTCTTCCCTGGGCAATCCCTCCTTCTTCAAAGTCAGCAACAGAGAATGTCTTTCATGTCGAATTCCTCTAAGGCTTCAATTCTTTCTGACTTTTGCAACCAGCCACAGGAAACTCTGCTTTTAAAGAGGTCATGCATTTAGATTAGATTAGTCCAACCAAGATAATCTCATTTTAAAGTAAACTGATAAACAATCTTAATATCATCTGCAAAAATCCCTTTAGCTGTGTAACATAACATTATCACAAAGTAATACCAGGAACAGAAATCACGGAGGCCATCTTAGAATTCTGACTGCCATAAAAATTTAATATTAGGAGTTGGGGTGAAAAACCATATATCATATTTTAAGGCAGAGCCAGGAAAGAATGTAGCAGCCTCCTTAACCACTCTTTCTGGTCTCCATGGGAGATATGGGTGGAGGAGTGGTTTTGTGGGGGAAGATAATTGTTGCCAAGTGGCTTCTGGGATAGCCAGTAATTTACAGAGACTATTTCAATTCTTCCTAGCCCACCTGTATGATTCAGCTACATTAGGCAAGAAAAGAAGCCTGGTTTATTGAGTAGAAGGCTGAGAAAGAAAAATATAGAAATGGCACCAATCACTTATTCCCCCAATTATCCATTACCAGTCCCAAGGTAAAAGATTCTCATCATCTGGGATTTCTTACTCAATCTAGGCAAGGATAATAGAGAATGATAATAATGACCATTTTCTCTTGCTCTTTTCTCTGTCAGTTGAGCTCTTCTGCTCAGGTATCTATCTGTATGGCTCACCTCTGCCCTCTCTTCATTCAGGTCTCTACCTAAATATCATCTAATTAGAGGGGACTTGCTGACCACCCTTAATAAAAAGCAAAATCTCCCAACCACACTCCAGCACTCCCTGGTCTGCCTCACTTTTCTCCATAGTAATTTTTGACAGAAAGTGTGTGTGTGTGTGTGTGTGTGTGATATTATCTTTTAAGTAGAATATAAATACCAGAAAGGCAAGGACTTTGTTTATTCACTGCTGAATCTCTCTATCTCTCTCTCTCTCTCTCAAACAGTGTTTGGCACATAGTAGGCACCAGTAAATATTTGTTAAGTGGATGAATAAATGCAGGGATGAAGGTCAGTTGCTGAGAGGGATTGATCTTGGCTGGAGAAAACTATGTGCAAATCATCAAGATCAAAATAGTATTCAAATTATAGGAGCATATCCATTTTCTCAGGGAAAGAATAGAGTTAGGAAAGGTCTTGTGGAATTCCAACATTCACCAACCACTATATGATGATCTGTAGGGGACGAGTCTGCAGCAGAGTGAGAAGGGGCAGTCAGGGGAGCAGAAGAAGCAGGAGCAGAGTGGAAGAGTCAGAGAAACCAAGGGAGGAAGAGGAGGATGGTGAAAGAGGGCACAACACTGCCAAATGCAACCAAGATAAATAAGACAGATTCTAGAAAGTCTCCATTGGATTTAGCAACCAAGATGCCATTTGTGGCCCTTGCTGAGAGCAGTTTGGGAGAGAGGTGAAGATGAGATGCAAATTTCCACGGACTTGAGAATGAAAAGCAAGAGAGAATGGGTAGGACCAAAGCAATCAAGAGAAGAAACTAGAGGGATGCTGAGTTGTTTTTCTTACAGTGGAGGCTTGAACAAGTTTAAAGGTTGGTGGGAAAGACACAGTAGAGAGGAAGAGGTTTAAGATAAGAGAGAGCAAAAAAAAAAAAAATAATAATCAATACCAGGAGATCTCTGAAGTACAGGAAGGGAGGCTTCCTTTTTCAGGAAGCCTCCTCTGACCTCTCCCTGCCCCTCCTCCTCTCTATCCTCTGCACTACAGCCTGAGTCAAGTGTGCACAGGTCTATTATTGAGCTTCTCCAGTGGAATTGTAACTCTGTTTCTGTTACTATCATGCCACTAGGCCATGAGCTCCATTAAAGAGTGGACAACTTCTGATTCATCTTTTTATCCCCAGGAGCTAGCACAGAATCTGGTACATAATAAATACTCAATAGATATCTGATGAGAGAATGAGTGAATGAGTAAATGAACAAATGAATAAATGGACAGAGATGTAGATTTATGGACTGATGGACTCAACAAATATACATTGAATGCCCACTACACGCCAGGCTCCACTCTCAACTCTGGTAATACAGCAGTGAATAAAACAAAGCCCATGAACAAGTGAATTGAGGATAGGACATAAGAATATGTAGGAAAAAAACAAAAGCAGACTTCAAGTATGTGAAACATGAACCAGCACCTCATAAATTCAAGAATGTTGATACTTTAGAAGGGACACCATACCTCTCCGCAGCCAAATTTTTTCACATGTGAGGGAATAATTTACTTACCATTGATAAGGATTCATCAGTCTTCCTTCCTCATTTTCTGTTTTTCATCATACTTATAATCTATGAATCACTCGCTTGAATTTGTCTTTCTCCATAAACTTCCAAAAGTGGGTTGTACTGGTTTTCCAGTTCTTTACCAAAAGAAAGACATAGATCCAAGCTTTCATGGTACAGTGAGATTAAAGTCTTGACTGCGGCTTATACCAAGTACTTTCCCACTCAAGACCCCAATTCTCATTATGTTCTCCTACAGGGATTATACGAAAAAGATGGGAATGGAGGTGAGGAAACAGCCATGCGAACATTCCCTTGTATTACAACGACCACTGCAGGCAGGGCTTAAGGAGATATTGCTCAACATTCCCAAATAAGAGTGCCTATGTGTGAGTCAGTAGTACACATTCAGGAATACCCTGAGCCTTGTAGATAGCAAGGACTGAGGCATCGGCTCACGACAACACAACTATAACGCCAAGAAGCCACTCTAGGTTCCCTATGCAGGTGACACAAAAGTTATCCAAACAAACATATAAGAGAACGTGGCAGTCACTGTGGAGCATTTAAGAATCCACCTTTTAAAGGCTCTTAAATATCAGGTGTCATTCACTGGAGTTCTTTTTACTTATTTCCCTTATGGTAGGTCATATTTTTAATATTAAGAATTAAATCTTCTGTTGGATTTTTTTTTCCTCTAAAACCCAGTTTCTAATCTTGGTTTGGCCTTTACTTTTGTCCAATTATCTCTCCCCACAGTGATATTATCCAATGAAACAATCACTTATATACGGGTTGCTCTCAATTATTGGGTCACGAGCTCAGACCTTCGTTGTAATCTTCTAGCTGGATATTTGGATGTTTCTCCTATACCACAAAGCAAACATGCTCAAAACCAAACTCATTCTTTTCCTCTACAAAACCAGTTCTTCCACGCAACTCCCCAGCTTCTCTTAATGGTGCCACTGTTCGAGGTAAAGCCCTCAGTCATCACTGACCCCTTCCTCTTTTTACTTTCCCTCCCATTCATTCATAAATTCCATTGAGAGGTTCTCTAAGACCCACTTTCAGTGTATCATTCCCATCCATCGTCCTCAACATTTTACTCCTTTTATTCTGCCTCCACTGTATTTAGAGCTCTTGTCTCTCCTCACCTGGACAATTGCAAGCACTAATATGGGGGAAAGACAATTTCACAACCAGAAAGATTTGTTTTTAAATCTCCATTTCATCTCTTTCTGGCTGTATGATCTTGCACGATTTTTTCAATCCCTCTAATCCTCAATTTGCTCCATAAAATGGCCATTCATTTCAGGAGTATATGGAATAATAAAAGTTAAAGTGCCTAGCACATAATTGTTCAAAGGATCAATGGCTTTTCCTGAAAGAGAGTGTTCTGATCATGTCTTTTCTATACTCATAAACCTCAAATGACTTCTCTTTTTCTGCAAAAACAAGACCCAGCTACTCACGTGTCCCCTGCAATATCACCCAAGCTACTTTCCCAGCTTTCATCTTCCAAAATGGCCCTCTCAATTTTCCCCAGAAACACCCATGTTTTTACTATGTTTGCCTTTTCATCTGATATGATTTTTCCCAGGAATCTCCACCAGTAAAAATTCTGTCCTTTAAAAGACAACTCAGATGCTGTCTCCTCCATGAGCTCTAATTCTGATATCAAAATGTGAGTTCTGCTGGGGCACCTGTGGCTCAGTCGGTTAAGTTTCTGACTCTTGATTCCAGCTCAGGTCATGATCTCGGGATCATGAAATCAAGCCTCACATCAAACTCTGTACTGGGCATGGAACCTGCTTAAGATTATCTCTCCCCCTCTTTTTCTGCCCCTCCCTCCATGCCTCTCTCTCTCTCTGGGGGAAATATATATACATATATATATATACACATATATATACCTACATACATACACATATGTGTATATATGTGTTTGTATAAACATACATACACATATGTATATTTTCTGCCTTTTATATATATAAATATATATACATACATACGTACACATATGTATATATTCTGCCTTTGAATCCCCATCTCACTTCCTTAATATCTCTATTATGGAATTTATCCAATTCCACTTTATACTATGCTTACAAGCATCTTTGTTTTATTGTAAGTAGAGGACTGCAAACTGTCCAACTTTTTATTCACCTTTAAAGCCTAGTACTTTTTGCTTATCTGATACTCAGAAAATGAGCTAAATTGGTTTTCAAAACATGTCCCTCAAAGAGTAGCATTTATTTGTTAGACTATAAGTTCAACAAGGGCAATCATTTTTGTCTATGATCATCAATGATCTATCTTGGGTACCTAGAACTGTGCTTAAAATACAAAAACCACCGCATGACTATAATCCAAGATTATCCTTTGAGCCAAGAAAAAAAAATCCCGTATATTCCCATTTTTTAAAAGTTAGGCCAATTAGAAACGCCTAAGCTCTCTGCAGAGTCTCATCATCCCCTATCAGGGACATCATATCATGTATGATTGACAGGACATGGGTAGCAGGTGCCCATCCAGAGAGAGCATGCAAAGAAGGAAAGCCTGGCCCACGTGCCCTTGGGGGCCCTTGACCAAACAGGCTTCTGGACAGCTGCCTGATTGGCTCCAACTGCCCAACATGCACCTTTCTATCTGGCTTAGACACCAGGTCTGCCACTTGGCAGGAGCATAATTTAAAACCCGAGAGAACAATCACAGGAACGCGGGGCTCTGAAGTCAAGGCCAGCCAGCAGTATGATTCAGTCCTCATGTCTCCTCCCTCAGCTCCAGTCAGAATCCTGAGAAGAATCACTTGCCAGCCCGGAGTCAGAAAAACACTGCTCAGTTGCTGGCGAGGATCCCCCGGCAGGCCACAGGCTCCATTTTGCTAACTCTGACAAAGCCTTAAGCCGAGCCTGTAGACCTAGCCTGCTGGCTGGCTGCTGTGGTAGTAGGAGAGGAAAGAGGGAGTGCCAAGAGCAAACCCTTCAACTTCAGGCAGGCCAGGCTTCTGGACGCTGGCTCCACCACTGACCCGCAGGACGGCTATGGGCCTAGTATGAGCCTTCCGGGTGGCAGATTCCTTACCTCAAAAATGATACCTACCTTACCGCACTGCTGGAAGAATGATTGGTAATCTATGTAAAGTGCCAGTCTCCTAGCGATTGCTGTTGGTGTTACTACTATTATTAGATGAGAGTATCAAAGAGGGTAAACACAGAGATTAAGCCTGCATTCCCAACACAGTCCTAGGAATTCAGCTTTACTCATTCTCTAGAATATGTCTCATCCGTCTCTCTGATAATGACAGATTTCTAAGAAAGTAATCAAGTGTCAGTCCCAAGCATTCTAAAATGCACTGAGAATGAAAACTCGCAAATGAATTTCAGGAACTTCCCTCTGGCAGAAAGTTCACTAGCTCACCCACAATGTCCTTTATCCTCTGACCCTCAAGACTCTTAATGCCCTAAATGCTACATTCCCCTGCCCACGTCTCACCCCCCCAAACCTCCCTGTGGGGCATTGTGGATGATGTAGTCACCTGCTGAATTGTCTAATTTTCTTCGGAGCTTCTTTTCTGATTCTATGATACCAAGACTGACACTCATTCTGGAATATTCTCCTCATTGGCTCTGGAAGACAACATTTTAGCTTTCTAATTCCTTTGGCCTGAAGGCTAGTGGTGCTGGCCTCTGGAACCTAAAACTGAAATGGAGGAGTTGACTTACAATTAGTTTACCCCACCCCCACCCCCATGTCCTATCTAGCATCCCCCTTACTTCGCTCATTCCCAGCTTTTACGGAAATTCCTCAAAATTGCCGAGTTTCAATCAGTCATTTCATCTCCTCCTAGCCACGACCTGCCAGGGTCCACATCATTTCTTATCTGTTTATTGCAAGCGAACCTTAACTCCTGAATCTGCCTCAGGCCAACCCCCTGCTTCAACACCTTTTCTCTCCAATACTTCCTCTTAGCAGAGTGATTGTTCTGGACCGTGGCTCTACCTAAATCATGACATAACTTAACAAGCACTTAATGGCTCCTGTTACCACATAGAATTCAAACTGCTGTGACCAATAACTGAAGCCCTCTGCCTGCCACAGGCAGTGCCCTAAACTCACTCTCAAACACACCCTGCGGCTTCCTGCCTTCCTGCCGTTTAGGAAGGTCTCTATGTGGAAATGGAACACCCTTCCTCACCTACCTTCCTGCCTGGAAAGATCCGAGTCCTCTTTCAAGAATCTACTCAAGCCTGATTTCATCAACTAACGATGCCATCTTTCTCCTTTCTGCCTCTGCTCTTCCTCATTCTCTCAGTTGTGCTGTCGTATCTATCCCACTGAATGGGTTTTCCTTGTTTTTGCCCCAGTTCCTAGCCTATGAGTTCTTTGGTAAGAGCCATGGCTCTTTTATTTTGGGCTCCTTAGGGTCACACAAAATGCCCAGCACATAGTAGGTGCTCTGTGAACATTTATTGTGTCAACTTTCTCTGGTTCTTTTAGAGAACAATAATCTGTCCTAAAGTGATACCAGCTTGAAAAGACCGATATTGAAAGACTTTTTCCTACATTAATTTGTTGGAGTATCATTTCATATTCCAGGAACATCTGAAATCTCTTTTCTTCTTCTTCTTCTTCTTTTTTTTTTTTTAATACTTTTTTCTTAGAAAGTCATCTCATTTTGCCAGTTTGAACAAGCCCGGAAACTTTGGTGTTTGTTTTGAAACTGGAAAGTGCTTCAAGAGGCACTTTGTGCATTTGGACAAGGTTGAGAAGAGACCCACAGAGATGATTAAAGGCTGGGAAACAGACGAAGAGAACTGGAAGGGAAAGCTAAAGGCAATTTAGTAATCGACGTCATGTATGTGAAAGGCTGTTATTACCGAGGAGGGTGACGAGCCCGTGGTGTCCATACCCTGGAAGGGGAAAGCAACAGGAAATGAGCTGAGCCGCAGCACATAAGACTTGGGTTAGACTAGGGAGGAAACTTCTGGAAGAAAACATGCTCAACCTTGAAGGATCTAACAGAAATGACACCTTAGTCTGTCTTTCCCCAGACGTATAGAAACATAACAAACATAAGAAATACAGAAACATAATGTTTCCAACAGTCTGGAATGCTCCACAGGCAACACTACCTAAATGCAGGGATGAATTACAGCTGACCCTAGAACAGCTGCTGGGGCACTGACACCCCCATGTACTCGCAAATTCACACATCACTTTTGACTCTGACGAAAACTTAACTACTTTAAATTTAAATAAAATTAAATTTAAATTTAAATAGCCCACTGTCGACTGGCAGCCTTATTGATAACCTATACAGTTGATTAACACATACTTTGCAAGTTATATGTATTAGATACTGTATTTGCACCATAAAATAAGCTAGGGAAAAGAAAATGTTATGAAGGAAAGAATAAGGAAGAGAAAACCCATTTATGGTACTGTACTGTATTTATCAAAATAAATCCATGTATAAGTGGACCTGGGCAGTTCAAACCCGTGTTGTTCAAGGTTCAGCTGAATACCGTTTTAAGGGACAGTATCCATATGGTGCATGGATTTTGGGACCCAGAGCACACTTGTTCTGACAGAGTCCTTCTAACTCTAAAATTTTGGAGAAAGTATCTCAGAGGAACTGAACTGAACTGTCACATTTACTAAGCCCCTTCTCCAGGCTAGTCCGTGTGAGGTCCCACGACAATGAACAAGTCGTAGTTTATTCCAATAGAGGAGAGAGCTGTTTGTCTCACATCTCTGACAGGACTATCAGACCTCAGCTCTGACCATTCAGTCTGTCTCACGCCCACGTGTACACACAGACACAGTGTACAGCAACCACAAAAGCTCCTTGCATTTCCTCTCAGTGCTACCTGCCTCAGCTGCTCTAACCTCTAAGTCTTTGCATGTGCTATTTCCTCATCCCACTTCCTTACCTAGGAAACCCCTTCCTGTCCCTCAAGACATAGTTCAGGTGTTAATGTTTTGTCAAAGCTGCTACTCCTATCACCCCCACTCTAGATTATACTGTTTCAAGATTTCTGGCTGCAAGCACTAAAAGTGGACTCAAAGAAACTCTACAAGAAAAAAAGAACTTACCAGAGATATATCAGGGGCTCAACAGTAGTTAGAGGAACAAGCCTGGAAATGGCCAAGATCCAAGGAAATTAAAGGCAAGAAGCATAGGGCACATTTGCCTCATAGCCAAAAGTCAGAGAAAATATGGCCTCCATCCTTGTGTCAAAGTCTCATAAGAGGTTCTGATTAGACAACCTTAAGTTCCATGACTGGCCTGACCAGCCTGTGGCTACCTAAGAAATTATCTTCCCACCAATACTCACACAATGCAGGAAAGATAATTCCCCTCCCAGAAGAAATTAGGATATAGCGGAAGAGGAAAAATGGATGTTGAACACCTCTCTCACACACCTATCCCCCTGCCATTCAGTCTTTAGTTTGTGTTCTTAGAAAGACTGTGTATCTTTCATCTCTTTATTAGGCACTCTTGGGTACAGAGTCAGTAATCAATAACCTCTCAGAGACCGACTCCTGATCCATATTTGTTGATGATGTGTAGAGGTTAGGGCAGTATTCATCCCTATGCCTGCCAACTCTAAGCTCAGTGTTTTTTTTTAAAATATATCGTAACATTAGCAGAGATAACATGGTCATCATCAACCCAGTCATTAGTTTCTTAAACTAAAGAGCATATTGTTTGTTTTCTTAATAAATTGAGAATGCAATAGTAAGTCTTGGTTATGGCTGGCAAAAAAATAAAGTCTCAAAATATTCACAGAATTGAAGTCCATGACATGTAACTAGAGTTTTAAGCTTCCTTTTATCTTTGAGTCAAACTAGGCATCCATCAAACTTCTCAGACACTGCTAGCCACAGACTTTCATTTTTCCCTATGGGAAAATAAAATAATAAGAAAAATAATACTATAAGGTTGAAAATAACTTTTAAACATAGCAAGTGATTATAATAAAACAGTGCGTGAGTTTTTCCATGAGGCATGGTAAGAGTGACTGGCTTGGTGAATCCGTTTCATTACCACCAGTGTTCATTAAAAATGTCTATGTCCATTCAAGCCTGTGACTTTGCATGGCTTGTTTAATCCAATTTAAATTTCATTCTGAATCATACTTGGCCCTGTACGGAGTATTGCTTTCAGTAAGATGAATACATACCCAACCTTGTTTAAAAGAAAAAAAGTCTTTGAGAATTCACTGGCAGCATTTCAAAAGTTCAGGATTTAGATTTTTTTTTTTTTAAGATTTTATTTATTTACTTGTCAGAGAGATAGAATACAGGCAGGCAGAGTGGCAGGCAGAGGCAGAGCGAGAAGCTGGCTCCCTGCAGAGCAAGGAGCCCCATGTGGGACTGGATCCCAGAATGCTGGGATCATGACCTGAGCCTAAGGCAGATGCTTAACTGACTGAGCCACCCAGACCTCCCCAGGATTTAGATCTTATAGATGACTAAGAGGTAAGTTGATCTTTCCTTGGAGAAATTAGCTCCAGACTCCAAACGTGCACATCTATGTAGAAATCAGCTCAGGAATCAGGCTCTGGGTCCTTCAATAAATATTTCACATGAGGCTTTCATCTTATCCACATTTTCTTTTTTTTTTTTTTTAAGATTTTATTTATTGGGTGCCTGGGTGGCTCAGTTGGTTGGGCGACTGCTTTCGGCTCAGGTCATGATCCCAGAGTCCCGGGACTGAGTCCCAGGATCAAGTCTCACATCGGGCTCCCTGCTCAGTATGGGGTCTGACCCTCTCCCCTCTCAAGCTCTCTCTCACTCTCTCTCTCTCTGAAATAAATACATAAAATCTTTTAAAAATTTAATTAAAAATATTTTTTATTTATTTATTTGAGAGCGAGAGAGAGAACAAGTGGGGTGGTGGGGGAGGGACAGAGGTAGAAAGAGAAGCAGACTCCCCTCTGAACAGGGAGCCCCACAGGGAGCTCAATCCCAGGACCCCGGGATCTCGATCTGAGCTGCAGGCAGATACTTAACAGAAGGAGCCACCCAGGCACCCCCTCTACATTTTCTATATCACTAAAAAAGACAAGTCATATAACAAGAATGCTGCCTATTCAATTGGCCGGATTGCATTCAGGTATCTGGGGAAATAACGTTTGCTTGTATTAAGCAGTAAGATATTAGCAAGAGTGTTACACAGATCCCCTTTTTGAAGGTCTTGTGAAATCAAATATAATCTTAAATTCAAATTTAAGATGAGCGTAGTTTATGGTAGAAATCTGTGCGTGTTTATACCATGACTGCCTCCCTTCCATCCCATAGAATTCCACTCAAAAGTCATTAAAAAGGCAGGAACATTAGGAGTCATCGGTCAAAATCCGGATTTACAGGTTAGCTGCCCTCTGGATAAGAAGGACTTGAAAGACACTGTCCCCTACCCTAAAAGTATTTGGAAGCTGCTTTTGTTGATGGGAATCCATGATGGGGGACCAGTCCGGTAACACAGCATTATTTTTACTGCAGCTGAGGATTACCTGTGGTTTCAATAACTACTGTGTATGTTTTGTTTACTTTATCCCTTCTTCCTGTTGGAGAAACAGCTGGAGAACAGACATCCTGCTGTTCAGAGCCTTGGGCCTTGGAATATTAACAGGAAGCCACAATAAGCATCTTCATTACTTCACCTGTGGCATAAATGGCAGAGAGAATGGAGCCCCTCAGGAGGAACTGATTTAAAACAGAATGAAGCAGTTTGTGGACCATATGTCCCAACATCCAAGTAACTGCCACTGGGCTAATAAATTGGCTTCCTTCATGTGGAGTTCAACCAGGGGGAAGGGAAAAAGTCGGTTTCCTATAGAAAGAAAGAAGGAAAGGGCTCAATAGCCTGTGGTAATAAACGGGATAAAATATCTGGTGCATTAGACCAAGAAGTTATATCACATAGTTTCTGGCAGTGGCTTTTAGCTTTTAACAAAAGATGTGGGAGTGGATGTAGGGTATGTGGATGACAAGGGAGGAAGCAAACAGCCTCACAAGATACTTTCATGTGTTTTCCATCTTGTGTAATTACTCATCCTAAGGCAAGATGGATATTTCATAAGCATTATTCCAAATATCTTCCCAGGTTATTTGGGGGAGGGGAAGGGGGAAGGAGGAATGAGATGCAGAATGGAGGAGAAGTGAATATAAAGCATCAATGTCCTTGTTCTCCAAATGAAGACTCCAGGACATGATTATATGATTTAAGACTTTTTATGTAATATCTACATCATAACAGATCAGAAATATTCCTGGTGGCAGAATTTCCCAGTACAGATCCATCTTCCCCTCTTGTAGATTGAGGCTATAAAAAATTATTCGAGAAAGAAACATTTTTCCTTTAAACGTTTAAAAAAAAAAAAAGAGCGACTGAACAGGACAAAAGAGGGATAATAACCTTTTTTTTTTTTTTAAGATTTTATTTATTTATTTGCCAGAGAGAGAGTGGGGGAGAGAGAAAGTACAAGCAGGAGGAGCAGCAGGCAGAGGGAGAAGCAGGCTCCCTGCTGAGCAAGGAACCCAATGTGGGACTCGATCCCAGGACCGTGGGATCATGACCTGAGCTGAAGGCAGACACTTAACTGACTGAGCCACCCAGGTGTCCCGTAATCTTGATGCTTATTAGTGAACACACAATGAAACCCTCATCCTACTGTACCTAGCGAACACTTAAATAACCTGTGGGGTTTTGGCTTCCTTAGAGCCTCCCCATGCATTAATTCTGCCAACTTTGCTAAATTGCACTTCAGGAAGGGAATGCAGAGCACAAACCCAGAAAGCAGTCCTCAGAACCAGGATTCTAAAAATCTACCATATCATACCATCACTCTGAGCCCGTGAATCGGACAGATGGGTCACATCCCAACTCTCCCACTTTTGGTTCCATAAACTTGGATAAGTTGCTGTAGGCTCCTGAGTATAAGGAAATCCTCCATTTTCAAAAGAAGGTTGAAAACTTTTACTACATACCAGAGTAATGTAATTTTTAGGAATATAGATAAAATAACCAAATGTCTACTTACTATTCACTTATTAATTTAGTTAAAGACATACCTAGAGTCATGGAAACATCAACTTAGAAATATTTGGCCGGGGAGGAGGGAGGTGTAGAGGGAGAGGGTTGCACCTGCGTGGTGCATTCCTTTAAGCGTCCAGCTCTTGGTTTTGGCTCAGGTTGTGAGCTGAGGGTCATGAGTTCCAGCCCATCGGACTCTGCACTGAAAGTAGAGTCTACCAAAGATGCTTTCTCCCTCTCCTTCTGCCCCTCCCCCCACATGCTTGCTCTCTCTCTCTCTTTCAAAAAAATAAATCAATCTTTAAAAAAAAAAAAGAAATATTCTTTTTTTCACTCTCAAGTTTCACAAAACTGTTTTCTTCACATTCTTGATGTGCAGCATTGACATCAGCGTCACCTGACATTGTCCTCACTGTACATCATCTTCATTTCCGGTCGGGTTGTTCAGTGCTGTCGTCAGACACTGTTGCCCAAACCACAATCACCCATTCACATAGCATGAAAACAACTGCTTTGTTCATTCATCCTGTACGTGAACATTTGGCTGTTGTGTTCGTTTAATGTAATGTAATAACTGATATCTTGCTTTCAAAAGGCCTCTTTTTAAAGGCTATTGATCATGACATCCAACCCTTGCAATTGTGCAGTCACCACTCTGACCCACCCTTCAAAAGAACGATGAATAAACCTCTGTCATAGCTTTCCACCTCCTTTTTTTAGGCATTCTGCAGGTGACTTCTATCAGCCTTAAATACCAGAATTTTCTGAGGTCATCTCAGGCTTCTGTGGCTTTAAACAAGTTGAAGACATGCACAGAATCCAAGAGACTTTGTAAGGATTTAACTAAAGGTGATCCCCTCCTTTCTGAGCGGATCTTATATTTTAGGACTTAATTTCTCTAGGCACCTGTTTCCTCCATTGTGGAGCAGAGTTTGTGATAATAGTACGTTGCTCACAGAACAGAGGTGAGGATGAAATCAAACGATGTGCTACAATGACATTGAGCACAGTGCTGCCCACCTACAAAGTAACATTAATCCATTGCTATGGCCCCAGCCTGGGGTTCTACAAAGAAAAAGGCAAAACTTAAAGAGTTGGGTCCAAAAGACCCCACAGAGATCCAAGAGGAAGCAGATGAAGTTAAAGGAACCTGGATTATGGATCCAAAGGGCAAGAAAAAAGAGTAATGTAACAAATCAATTTCTTGAATAGAAAGGACTGTTAAAGAATAATAAGTATTTCTTCTCTTCTTTCTTATTCAGTGAGATGGTTGTGGTATATGCATCCAAATTACAGCATAAAGGACCCGTGTTGTATAAGAGGAAGATTTTCTACTTAGTGAAAATTATGAAAAAGTTGATCATTTTCTACGAGAGTTTATGAAGGATTTTAAAAACCAGGGATCATTTTGTTATAGTTCTGTCTAAAAGCAGTGCTATTGAAGAATGGTATTTCAAGGTCCCAATGAGGTCTGTTTCTGCACATCAAGATGGGCTATATATAAGTAAAGCATAGGAATGCGATACCAGCAGTGCAGCCCATAAGCCAAGGCAGGCAGGGGCGGGGACGAAAGGGATGTCATTTTCTTGATGACCACTTTGGGTATAAGCAAATTTATTTTTTTTTTAAAGATTTTATTTATTTGACAGAGAGAGAGAGAGAGATCACAAGTAGGCAGAGAGGCAGGCAGAGAGAGAGAGGGGAGGAAGCAGGCTCCCTGCTGAGCAGAGAGCCCGATGCGGGGCTCGATCCCAGGACCTGGGATCATGACCTGAGCTGAAGGCAGAGGCCTTAACCCACTGAGCCACCCAGGCGCCACAGCAAATTTATTTTTTAAGCAAATTTATTTTTTAATGTCCCTCATCAGGAGATTTATTTCCTTCCATAGACTGCTATTACTCTTAGAAAAAGCATAAAACTTGGAATTCCCTGGCCCTGAGTTCAAGCCTCAGCTTTTCTTCTTAATGTGTAACTTTGAACAAGTATCTTAAACCCTTGGATAGTATGTTTCATTATCTGTCAATGGTGCATAAAAACATCAACAGGGGTACTGTTAGCTCAGTCAGTTGGAAGTCCGACTCTTGATTTCAGCTAAGGTCATGATCTCAGGGTTGTGAGATCAGATCCTATGTTGGGCTCCATGCTGGTCATGGAGCCTGCTTGAGATTCCCTCTCTCCCCTTCCTTCTGCCCTTCCCCCTGCTTGTGCTCTCTCATGCGCGCGCTCTCTCTCTCTCTCTCTCAAAGCAAAACAAAACAAAATAAAACATCAACATCGAGGGGCTGGTTGGGAATTCAGTGAGATGTTTGTGAGATGGCTGACCTCAGTATCTGGCATGCTGTACGCCATGCTGATTTTCTTTTCCCCCAAATTGTGCTTCTGAGTATACTCCAGTTGTCAGAAGCTGTGGTCGTTATACCATGGTCAGCTGAGACCCTTACAACTGGAAGAGATGGGCCCCTCGATACATAACAAAGTTACATCGTGGTCTGGCTTAGTATTAGGTAACAAATTCCTCAAAGATGGAACTAGACAGAGGTAAACAAACTTCTGCTCAGTCTGTGGTGTTCTTATAAATGTTCCCATTCAGCTGCTGTGCTGAGAATGGTTCTGCTGTCTTGACATAGTCTAGAAGGAAATCTCATTCTTGGTCACAAGAATTTCTTATAGTTGGTACAAATGTCTCCACGGCCTCCTTCCTCTACATTCAGGTATGAATAGTTTGGGATGGTTTGAAATCTCTAGCAAGGTAGACAAATTAGGACAAGACTTAGATGACTTAACAACAACAAGAACAATAAAAACCCAAATACAATAATGTAAATAAGCCAATAATAAATGCATAGAGAGAGAGAGAGAAATGAGGAAACAGACTCTTAACTGTAGAGAACAAACTGATGGTTACCGGAAGGGACATGGTGGGAGTTGGGAAAATAAGGGATAAGGATTAAAGAATACACTTATCGTGATGAAAAATAATAGATAGATATACAGATACATAGATACACAGATACACGGCTACATAAATAGATAAGACAGAAATTATTTCTTTCCCATGTAGTAGTTCAGAGGCAAGTGGTGTAGAGCTTAAAGGACAGCTTTGCCATCCTTAAGGCACAACTTCCATCCCTGGGTCCTGGGTAACTTCTGTGCAGCGAGAGGGGCCGATCAAGGAAGACACCACTCACCTTTCTAGTTACACAACCTGTAAGTCACACATACTTCAAATAACAACCCATTTACCAAAATTTAGTCACATGGCCACACCAGCTACAAGGGAGACTGGGAAATGCAGCTTCATATTGAGAAACCATGTGCCCAGTAAAAGTTCAGGAAGAGAGGGATGATAAATGTGGGAGCGAGACCATTAGCAATGTGTGTTCCATAAAATTAAAGAGGGAAAGTCATCTGGATAATTTAACTCTTTATTAGAAGATCATCTGAATTTTTGGAAGTACAATCTACCTTTTAACCTGAAACTCGAGGTACTAGTGATGAATAAAATGCAATGAGTAAAGACCCTAGCAACATAAATTGAGGCAGTAAGTATAAACCTTTCTGTTTATATAACAGAAACTTGAGTCATCGAGTCTTCCTGAGGCCAAACTCCATCTGGGAAAATCTGAATATGCTGACCCAGAAAAGAGTTGGAGAAAAGAGCTGTGTTGGAACAATGACAGTACTTAGCCTCAATCTTTTAAAAATTCAAAAGTTATGGGGAGGGCCCCCTGAACAAGCCTGGGCTAGCCTTGAGAACTCCGAAAGAAGAAAGAGCCCCACTCTGACGCAGAGTTTATGGTTTATGAAACACCAGGTCAGATGAAGTGACAACACCCCCCATTTGACTGTGAGAAAATATCTCTTGGGCCAAAGAATAGTAATTCCTATTTGCAGTCAAGAATGGGTTTACCAGATGCCGTTTTGCAAAATCCTAAGGAAAATGTTTCCGAACTGTTTGAGAGAGTTTAATGTACCACTTTCTTCCATTGTATGAGCCTCACATTTATTTCCTCTTGCATAAGATCCAGAACATTTTATCATTAAGTGCTTGTTCACTAACTTTTTTAAAAGAGTGTGTCCTAATCCCATGAATGTTTTCATTAACAGTTGGTTCTCTTCTCTGCCTCTTCTTTTGGGAAGAACCTCCATGCTTTGCAAAGGGCGAGTTTTCCCCCAGTTTTTTCCAACAAGAACAAGAGAATATACAGGAACTTTTCAATCCTTCAAGAATAAAAAGAAAACCTCCAAAACACAAGCAAACTGAAGATCTGTCCCAATCATTTAAAATCCATATAACTAAGAGGAAGTATATCCCTTGAACTGTTCAGTGGAGAACTAGCAAAGCTGCTCTAAAATTAACATAAACTATCAGTTTTGAAAATTCTTAGGGGAAAAAAATTATTTTCTGATGGAGAAAAACCTGGACTAAGAAGCCAGAAAATTCAATTTAGGTCCCAGACCAGCCAGTAGTTAACTGTGAACTTGGGCAAATCCCATAAGGTCTTTGGACTTCATATTTCTCACTTGTAAAATCAGGAAGTTGAAAGACATTTCTAAGATCTTTTCTAATTTGACTAGTCCATGAGTTTATGAAACTGCTAGTTACTGAATTTTTAAAAAATTCCAACATCACAAATGTCACGGAATCACATTATTTTTTTTTTCCTAGTTCACACACAGATTTAGTGAATGATAAATTCCCCCCCAGCCATTAGGGGGAAATCCAGATTCTGAAGACATCTTGTAAGGCTAAAATTAAAAAGAAAAAATGAAATAAAAGAAGAACTCAGCTGTCTTTTAAACAGCTTTCTAGCTGTTAGAGATGCATGTGTCACTTTATCGATTCTCTGTGCCAAAAGGATATTTGGATAAGGTGGTGCTGTTCCCTCCAATCTTGGATTATTTATGATTCATATCCTGCTGCCAGTAAAATGTTTATAACAGGTGAGCTCCCCATTAACATTAGTTTCAAAGGATTAAAGTTAATTATGGCATTGGTCTTGATTACACTTAGGCTACCTTAAACGTGCACCGGAACGACATTACAATGAACCCCGGACTCCAGTCTCATCTCCTCCAGCACCAGTGCATCCATCCTCCACACTGCCCCCAGGGTTCTTCCTAAACCACAGGTGACCAACGTCCCTGACATGCTCCATAAGCTCTGTCATGATTGCTTCACTCCTGCCTGGCTTAGTGAGGGCTGCATTCAATACCTAAAGCATTGGTCCCAGGACCTCTTTGTGGCTCTAAGACATGAGTGCTAATTCTCAGTAGATCTACCCTGTAGGCAGATGCAGTCCCAGAGGCCAGATTCAGATAGTGGGAATTCTGTGCAAAGGGAAAGATACCACCTTCTCTGCAGGGGGAGCAGACCTGCTTTAGAGCGTCTGCTGGATTCCAGGGCAAATGCTTCACAATTGGACCAGGGGGCCAGGATTTCTCCCACCCTTACCTCCCTCCCCATCCCCTTATTGCCTGCCTTGCAAATCCTGAGAATTGACTCATCTTTAAGAATTGATTCAAATCTCCCTTTCTTTGAGAAGCCTTCACTGTCTTCTCCACCTCCTGCACAACGACAGAAGTTTTCTCCTCTATGAGCCCACAGAAGCTCATGCCTGTCTCTTAATGTACCCCATTCTGTTGTCACCATATCCCCATCACATCCTTTAATTTCCACCTAGTAGGACCATTGGCTTACTTGCTGTTTCTCTGCAATAAATCATAATCTCCTTATGGGTTAAAAAAAAAAAAAAAAAAAAGGTCATAGTCATCTCTACATGGATTGCCTAGGACAAAGTCTGTTCACTTGAAGTACTTAGTAAGTGCTTGCTTAAAGGAAAGTTTGCCTTACGAGTGTTCAAGCAGTTCTAGCATTTAAAATCTGTAAAACCAAACAGCTGAAGAGTAGAAAGGTGTTAGCTCATAGTCCTAAATATGTCTCTTATACACAGCGATTTTTCTTCTCAAAGAAAATGAATTAACAAATTACATCACTTCTTTATGAATTGGGGTGAATATCTCTTTTTCTTCTAAAAATTTCAGAAGTACAAAGTATAAAATAGTGTTCAAATATTGTTTTGTATTCTTTCTCCATAAACTTCCCCACTTCCACAACCTCAAAACACTCTATCATTTCCCCCCAAAATGTAAATCAACCAGATTCTAAAATGAAGAACTGATCCCTGTTGACTAAGAAAAATTTAATCCTTCGCACAGGAAAGGAAATTCCCTATTTCCAGAGAGGAGCAAACTAAAATGGACACAAATCATCTGCTACCATGTAGCAGGAACCAAGGCATCCACTAAATTTGTTACATAGTGAGGCTTAGTTCGGTGTTTCTCAACCGTAACACCAATGTCACTTTGGACCAAATAATTCCTTATCTGGAGAGTCATCCTGTGTTTTGAGGGCTGTTTAGTAGTATCCTGGCCTGTACCTACTTGGTACTAGTGACAGCCTCCCAGTTATAACAACCAAAAATGTCTCTGGATATTGCTAAATACCCCTTGGGGGCAAAATTGCTTCCAATTGAGAACCACCACTCTTAATATACTTAGTAGATATTTTATAGCTAGTCATATGAGTACAAACACCAGCAACACCCCTTAGGAGCCACATGACCTCGAGCAAGTTACTTAATCCCTCTAAGCTTTAGTTCCTTCATGTGGTAAAATGTAAAATGGTACCAGCAAAACCCATTTTTACAGTCCTTGTGAAGACTAAATGGGACAATGTACATGACATGCTTAGCACTGTACCTGGTATATTGCGAGCTCATAACAGCTGTTAGTTGCTATTGTTACTTGTAACCATAGAGTATCAATTTTGCTGGAATGAAAATACCACAAAATATGAATACAATTTGAATGTTTTTTAAAGATCAGAACTAATCCACGATTTCACTCTTCACTGTGAACACCAATGGCTAGTGCTGTGTAGTTAGGGAAAGCTTACAAAAGTTCCGGGCAGTAGAATTAAAGAGGAAGCACATTGCTTTAGTTCTAAGAAAGACTCTAGTCATCCTCTAATATCTATTCCCCATTCTTCTCCAATGATAAGAATTTCAAACCCCAGACTCCTTTCCAGGTAGAAAGGGACATAGGAGGGGCGCCTGGGTGGCTCAGTGGGTTAAAGCCTCTGCTTTCGGCTCAGGTCATGATCCCAGGGTCCTGGGATCGAGCCCTGCATCGGGCTCTCTGCTCAGCAGGGAGCCTGCTTCCTCCTCTCTCTCTCTCTGCCTGCCTCTCTGCCTACTTGTGATCTCTGTCAAATAAATAAATAAAATATTTTTTAAAAAATAAATAAAAAAAAAGAAAGGGACATAAGATATGGTTCTGTTCAATGGAATATAAGCAGAACTTGTAGGTAGAGCTTCTGAGACGCGTATTTAAAAGAAGAGGGTCTGTTTCTTCTTCCCCATTCTCCATCTTGCTGCTTGGAATATGGACACAATGGTGGGAGCACCAGTTAGGACCATGTCAGGAAAACTATACCCAAGAGATGGTGAAATGGGACCCAGAAGCAAGCGGGGTCACAGGTAACTGTGGGTTAGCATGGCCATGACAGCTCTAAACTGCCTACATCTTGACTTGAAAGAGAAAGAGGGAAAAATCCTCTCCCGTTTAAGCCACCATCGTGTCAAATCTCTATTAGTCACAGCCACACATATCTAATGATTTGCATTAGCTTAAAATTGTGACACCCAGTGTGTTAAGCATAGAGACAATGGAGACCAGCAACCCAACCCAACCTACGCAGCCAATCCAATTGTAGTCCTAGGCCACATGGCTGAAAATTCAAAATGCTGGTTCTTATCTCCTTTGGTAAATAATCATGAAAGAGATTAGCTCCAACCTAGAACTAACCGGTTGAAGAAATGGGAGTGAATTCAGTTTTGCCTATGGTTTGTAAGTTACTGGAAAGGCCTATTAAATTTGGAGCCTTTAAAGAATGAAAAGATAACTGCTTCTGTATCTTAATGGAACCCTTTTAAAAGCAAATTGTAGGCTTAGAGGGAGATAAATCCTGTTTTCAGCGAACCACCTGAGAGTTTTCTGGCAGACCATGGAATCCAGCCTAGCAGCAAAGGTCATGTTCCAGGTGTTCCCTTCCCATCCAAGCCCCTGCTTGAGGTAACCGTGAAGGACAGTGTTACAGGTTGACTTGGATTCCCCAACATTTACATGTTGAAATCATAATCCCTAGTATCTCAGAATGCAACTGAATTTGGAGATAGGGTATTTGTAATGAAATGAAAATAGAATCATTAGCATGAGCCCTAACCCAATGTGACTGGTGTCCTCTGAAGAAGAAAAGATGAGGACACAATAAGCAGACACAGAGGGAAGATGGTGTGAGGACACAGGGAGACAATGGCCATGTACAAGCCAAGAAGAGAGGCCTCAGAAGGAATCAACCCTGCTGACACTTTGATCTTGGACTTCTACCCTCCGGAATTGTGAGAAAACAAATATCTGTCGTTTAAGCCACCCCATTTGTGGGGCTTTGCTGTGGAAGCCCTAAGAAACCAATTTGGGTAAACAAAACACAGCAGTCAAGAAGTAAAAGATAAAGACTTTGGATTGAAAAATCATGTGTAAATGACTTCCTGGGTTTTGCTTACTCAAAGGACTACCAACCAGAAACAAATAGATCAGACACTTACTAATTTTGTGAGGGAATTGTATTGCTAAAGAAACCACAGGCCTGG
This sequence comes from Lutra lutra, assembly GCF_902655055.1. Lineage (NCBI taxonomy): Eukaryota > Metazoa > Chordata > Mammalia > Carnivora > Mustelidae > Lutra > Lutra lutra. The sequence continues at coordinate 113,933,398 of NC_062285.1, forward strand.
CCTGGCAAACCCTGTGATCACTCAAGCCCTAAAGCAACCCCGGGAATCCAGACCCCCCACTAGCAGGAAGGAGGCCGAGAATGAGGGCAAACTGTCCAAGGTCTGTTTCCGATGTGGTAGAGGGGATAACGGAAGAAGAGAGGTCCTTCCAGAGAGTCAGAACCAAGAGCCACCAGATGGGAAGCACAAGACTTCATCTTCCTCACTCCTTCCCCAGTCTGGTCCAGTGGGATTGGTAACTACTTCAGCCTCATGACTGGCATGGATTTGCATTCCCTCCTTTCCCAAATAGGAATTTTTGCTACAGTTATTCTGTGACTGTTCTGCTGAAGACTATCAGGTGAGATGGGCCCAGAAAGTTATGGACCTAAAAGAAACATTGTTCTGATCTCACAGAAGGGACTGATCATTACCCAGAGATCCTGAACCGTGAGTTTATTGTGGTCACTACATGGAGTTTTGAACCGAATCCCTCAAGAGAGGCAGTGAGTGTATTCTGAGTGTGAGAAGGAGATGCACGGAGCTATTTAGGTTTCCACCTGGACAGACCATGGTAGAAATTGTTGAATATCCTAAGTTTGTTTTCTACTTTTTTCTCATTATTGGAAGTCCAAAATTTTAGCTGGGTACCCACAACTAGGTATGGCTATGGGACCGATGAGCTGTAAGCAGAGATGATGTGTATATGTAGCTTCTGAGATGTGTTTTTAAAGGTAGGGAACATCTTTCTTCATTTCTCTGTCCTGTTGATTGGAACTTGAATGTAGGGCCTGGGGTTGAGGGTCACGTATCCAGCTCACCAAGCCCCCATTTCAGCCTTTCTAGCTACACATTTATATCAGAGAAGAACAAACCTATGTCTTACTGAAACCATGGTATGTGGGGGTTCCTATTATTCACAAGAGAACCTAGAGCCTGACTGAAGGCTGAGCTCAAGTGTTTCTTTTTCTCTGCAGACCTGAAAAAAATAGTAAAAGAATAAGAATAAAGTTAGGAAACTATCATCTGATTCTTAATTCTGATTCCTCTGACCCTTGAGAAAAGGCATCACTCACATTCTGTCTCTGTGTCTTGCAAATGAGTCTGAGAAAAGCAAAGGGAGGAAGTAGGAAGTTGGGTGAGAAATGAAGGAGAGGAACAGAGACCTGATGAGCGGCTTAGGAGCACGTCAGCGTGACTTGCCTCCCTGAATGCCGTCTTTATGGTGAGTCCAAAGGAAAGATGCTGAGAAAGAAATTCAGACCTCCACCCTGACAGGGGCTGTGCCAATTTTCCCAATCATCCAGGTCCATCTTTTTTTTTTTTTTTTTTTAAGATTTTATTTATTTATTTGACAGACAGAGGTCACAAGTAGGCAGAGAGACAGGCGGGGGGCTGGGGGAGCAGGCTCCCCACCGAGCAGAGAGCCCGATGTGGGGCTCGATCCCAGGATCCTGGGATCATGACCTGAGCTGAAGGCAGAGGCTTTAACCCACTGAGCCACCCAGGCGCCCCCATCTTTATCCATAAACGATTTTAAAGTGAAATGACGACCTTTACACATTTTTTAATTGGTTCTTTTAATTTAATTTAACTGGAAAGAGAAATGGTGTCTGGTGTGAAAAGCGCTCATGGGTGCACACGTACTTGCCCAGGAAGACCATGGGTCTTGCCCACACAATTCCCATTTCTATTAATGAGAATCGTTTTGCTTCAAGCCCAGCCGACATACTCCATCTTTTAGTGAGCCTGCTAGCCCATGCGGCGCTCAGAAACCACCGTGAGGACAGCACAGTGATTGTTACAGCAAAGAACAGGAGCCCTTATCCCTAACAGACTTTCACAACCACAGACCCCCTCAGCCAAAGCATTTTGAGAGACATATTGCTCCAGCCCAGCATTCTGGAAGTCGTCGCTGCATCAATCAGTGAGTGGTTGGCTGTAAAGTTCTGGAGCTACAGGTAGAGGGAAGAGAAGGATAAAATCTTTTTAGGAGAAGTGACTTGACTCCAATCAGATGTCACTGAGATGACCCCGATGAACAAACTTCTCATTCTTGCCCACTTCACTCACCACATTATTTCTGTCCCTAGCAGCGGGGCTGCTGAAGGCCTTATTTAAATCCCTTATACATTATACTTTTCTGGTAAGTGGGGTAAAAGAGCACATGGTCTCAGTCACTTGCTACACACATGACATGGGGTGTAAATTCATTTATTTGAACCTTCGTATTAAAGGACCCTCTTGAATTTAAAACATTGGATACCATGTTATGACTTCAATCCAAAACAGACATGCCCTGGAGAGTTAGGAGACCTTTTCAAAGACAAAGAAGCCTTCTAACCTGCTCACAATTAGCCATTACATGGTACTAGGGGCTGTTTAATTGGGACTGCCACTCTCAATTAACCAACGACAAATGAACAGAAGAGTAATCAGAATGAGTTACACATGTTACCCATTATTTCCATTAGGGATTGTAATCAAATTGTATATTTTGCTTTGATTTTTCTGTCTTCCTAGCTCCAAGAAGGTATATAAATGAAAGTAGTGAGGGAAGGGACATTAAACCTAACTTTCCTTCTAAGTGTCAAAGAACCACTGCATTGACACTCCTACAAGTCTTCAGCAAGGACATTTTAATGTGACTTCAGTGGAATTTATCAGAATCCCATCTGCAGGCCTCAAGAATAACCAGCAGAGGCTCTTTGTGATTCAAACACGAGGATTTCCTTTTTTCTTCCCTGAGCAGTAACAGACATTATTTAGCCAAGAGACAGAATTTCCCTTTTGCCCATTAAGAAGCAAGAATATTGGGACGCCTGGGTGGCTCAGTTGGTTAAGCAGCTGCCTTCGGCTCAGGTCATGATCCCAGCATCCTGGGATCGAGTCCCGCATCGGGCTCCTTGCTCGGCAAGGAGCCTGCTTCTCCCTCTGCCTCTGCCTGCCATTCTGTCTGCCTGTGCTTGCTCTCTCTCCCTCTCTCTCTGACAAATAAATAACATCTTTAAAAAAAAAGAAGAAGAAGAAGAAGAAGCAAGAATATTCAGTCTCTCGGCTGTAATTAACTAGGTGACTGATTGGCAGTATTTTACTGGGGAGGTGGAAGGGGAGAGAAAGGGGACAGACACCTCAGTGTAAGATAGAGGAGTATTTCATGCATTGCATTGAGCTGAAGAGATCCTTGGCTTAAATCTGCACCTGAAGCTAGTGAACAGAGCTATCCCCCAGAACGGCACTTTAAATTTTAATTCCTGGGACAAGACAGCATTAAGGTTTCTATCAAAAGTGTGTATATTTGAATACACATTTAAATGTACATACATATTGGAATACAAATAATTTTTAAACTTTTGGGTTGTACAAAGCCCTTGATGTAAATTAATCATGAATGAAAAATTAACTTTAAAGAAAATGTGTACAGGAGCTTGACTTGATTACCATTAAATATTAACCCTGTTTCATATTTTACTTGTAGTAAAAAAAAAAAAAACCTACAAGAATCCAGACATATTTGGAAATCATAAATTTTTCCCCCTTTAAATATCATCCAGCTCTTTCTAGATTCTATTAAAATAATTGTCTTCCTATGGTTGTATTTCTGGCGGTTCCCCCTAAGGGAATTTATATGACTTTAAAGTGTTCCTTGGAGCATGGAGATTCGATAATGTGCAGCTGATCCAAAAATTAAATAACTTTCCATGACAGGTCCTTCTTCCGCTTACTCAGAGTGCTGAGAATTGAGTCTTCCAGTTATGAGCAGGGCCAAATCAAGAGCTCATGCCTTTTTCAAGCACACAGACAATTATGTAAATCAGCAGTCTGCAAACTTCTTCTGTAAGGGCCAGATCACAAATATTTTAAGCGTTCTAGGCCATAAAGGTCACTGTTACAACTACAACACTCTGATTTTGTACTGCAAGTGACCATAGATGAGGTGTAAACTATTGAATGTGGTTGCATTTTAATAAAACTTTATTTACAAAAACAGAGTGTGGGCTAGATTTGGCCCTTGGGGTCTGCAGTCACTAGCTGATTCTCATTTTAACTCTAAAACTTTGATTCTCTCCAATCATTTTTAATCTTCCATCTCATCACTCTGGAAAATAATCAAAGAGATTTAGATATTAAGAAGTAAAAATTCAGGGATGCCTGGGTGGCTCAGTCAGTTAAGTGCCTGCCTTAGGCTCAGGTCAGGACCCCAGCGTCCTACACAGGCTTCCTGCTCAACCAGGAACCTGCTTCTCCCTCTGCCTGCCACTGCCCATGCCTGTGTGCTCTCTCTTCCTCTGACAAATAAATAAATACAGTCTTTAAAAAATAATAATAATAAAATAAATTTTTAAATTTTAACAATTAAAAAGAAGTAAGAGTTCAGAATTGAAGGGAATGATCTAGAACCATTTGAGGAAGTTTGATAAAAACATTGATTGGTATGCCTTCCCCTAAAGTTGTTAGTAAATCTTATGTGGGTCCAAAAATGTGAATATTTTAAAGCTCTCCCAATTGATCCTGATTCAAAGTCAGCGTTGTGATTTCTGGGTCTAGATAACAGCCCCCGTTTCTCTGATGACTTTCTAACATTAGCAGTATCACCAGTTACATTAATCAGGGCAATTATTGCTGGCTGCTACAATAGCAAACCCCAGATCTCAGTGACTTAATCCAGTAAGAAGTTATTTCTCTCTCTTACCACCATCCTCTCTTAGTGCTATGCCATCTGGAATGCTTAGGAAAGGAAAAAAAAAAAATGGAGGAAGCACACGAGCTCTTAGATGTGTCACACGAAAGTGACACAGAAAGCACTTCTGCTCACCATTCATTAGCCAAGACTCTTCCTATGGCTCCAACCGACCTGCAAGGGGAGTGGGGGAGAAAAAGGAGCAGTTAATACTTGGTGAGCGCTAACAGCCTCTGACACACTGGCCATATTTTTATCTGACTCATCATCCGTAATTCTGTGATTCCACCTGTGTCTTCCAGATCACACAGAAGGCACAGACGCTCAAAAAATCCTTGCCCATCAATTAATCTTGGCAACTCTGGAATAGACAACATCCAAAATATTACTTACATCTAGCTTTTGGCAAAGGTTTCGTTCTTGAAATTCTGGAGTTCATACAAATCTAATTCTTGCTTTTTATAAATCAAATGAAGTTGCAGGGTTTTCGTTTTGTTTTTGTTTTTATTAATCAGAAATTCACTGTGTGGGACTAGGACTATTGTGATCTCTGGCTTCTGAATTGGATTTACACAGGTAGGTGTTCTAGCAAAAGAAAACAGTCATTCACGGCTTCATGGATCGTCCTCATATTTGCAGTTAAAAAGATTGGATGTTGGCTCATTTAGGTAATACTGTGTGTCACCATGATAGTCCCCGTCAGAAGGGTCAGAAGTCATGCAGAGATTGTTAACTCCTACCCAGGAGCTCACAGCTGGTTTTCAAAAATAGCGAGAAATACCTGTATGGGAGTTATCTGTGGAAATGTTTAGAGACACAGATATTATTTCAAAAGTTATAGCCCTCTTGGGTGCCTGGGTGGCTCAGTGGGTTAAGCCTCTGCCTTGGGCTCAGGTCATGGTCTCAGGGTCCTGGGATCGGGTCCCACATTGGGCTCTCTGCTCGGTGGGGAGCCTGCTTCCTCCTCTCTCTCTCTCTCTCTCTGCTTGCCTCTTTGCCTAGTTGTGATCTCTGTCAAATAAATAAAATAAAATCTTAAAAAAAAAAGTCATAGCCCTCTTAAGGGGTGGGAAGGTCTCCCCCCTCAAGAAGAAAAAGATAAAGAAATGCTATAGATTTTTAAGCTCTTCTGAGAGTAAACAGAGATTTCTACCCAAGTAAAGTAAAATTTCAGCTAAACACTAGAAAAACTGCCTAGAGATTTAAGAAGGCTGCGGCCTTCTGCCCACAGAAACTGAGCTAGCTCATGAAATCACTGCCTGAGGAAGGTTTCAGGGTCCAGGAGGAAGAACTAACGAAGTACTTAGGAAAATCACAATTTCTGACCCAAGATAACTTACGGCTTGAATCGTCTACACCCACGATCTGCTCATTCAGACTAAAAAGGAGCTCTAATCGGTAAAAAGGTATTATCCTTCAGTGCACAGTCCTCACGATAAACTGTGATGTCGAGTACTGCACAAGAATGTTCTTCTCTGACAGACCTACGAGTGATAACAAATGAAGTGGCTATTGAAACCCTGCCTTATAACCTTTCATCCCAGAGTCTGTCTCTGAATCCCTTGTTTATTAACCTGATAACTCCCTTACCACACTTATCTTTCAGTTGCTCTGAAGAGTCTCGATTTTTCTGGATAACCAGGCACCTTGGAGAGAGTGCCAAGTGCCTGGGGAGCTGACAGGCTGGTGTTTGACGGTTCTTCCATTCCCCCGAGGATCTTGGCGTATGTACGACTACAGATATGACAAGGCTGTCTGTAATCATTTAAACTGTTGGACTCATTATCTAAATTCTGAAAAACCCTTCACAATTGTACAAACACATAAAACCAGGCAAATAAGCTGCCTTTTTAAATGTAATGGATTCTCTCTGATCCATTCCCCAGGAAACTGTACATTACAAATAACTGTAACAGCACCACAGCCGATAGCCAGTGGCGTCTTTTGAATCTTCAGTCCAATACCTTTTAAAGAAAATAAACAAGATTTCTAGAGTGTTATGCTGGGAGGGATATCCTTATTTGTATAGGAAGAGTGGAGGTTTTGTGAGATATTTTTCCCCTTTGTTTCTTTCTTAGAATATTTATATACCTGTAAACTCTTTATCTCAGAATTACAGAAAGGTTACATGTAAGTTTCATTTCCGATAGAAAACAAGTCAATCATCCTTCCGTAGATAACCATTTGAAAGTAAGCAATTATCTAATAGAAGTGTTTAAATTAAGTTGCTAATTAAGACTAATTTACTTATAGGAATCAAGAGTTTATCATTCATCTCTCACAATGCCTAGAACAAGTATATCATAATTACATAGTCTGAAGGTATAATTTGTTGACTCACATGTATTATAAACAAATGCCCTTTCCCCTGATTTTAGGATCAACAGGAGGGTTCTGTGATTTTACCACTTACTTATGGCCATTGGGTTCGTAAGTCACTGATGTTTAGAGCAGACATGATCTTGAGAGATTATCAAACAACAGATGAGGAAAAAAATCTTGGAAAAAGGACGAAATCAAGCTGGATTTCTCTAGTCTGACTGTACCTGGCTGGCTTCCTTCATCCCCCGTCTTCCAGCTTCACATCAACAGGAGAGGGTGGTTTATCTCTGTATGCTTTGGGAAACTGGTGACTAGAAAGAAGTTTGAATGAAGGAATTCATAAGCCCTCCTAAAGAAGCAGGAATTCTTGGCTCCAAAGGGACCCAACTGCTATTCACAAGAGCTGATTGACAACTTTTTGTTCATCTGCTGAAATGCAGTTATCTTAAAAATAACATTTTCCACTTGTCCCTAACTCGTTCTTGTTAACAGTGACAAATGACTCATTGAGAAATGACTTCTGGCAGCTTCCAATCGCCTGGTTAATTTCTTTAACTGCCTTTTACTGGGTCGAGGAGCAGCCGTGTGTAACCCTTTGGGGCCATTATTGGGTGTAAACGCTGTGACAACTGCACTTGCTACATCATTCATTTAATTGGCTCCAGTCTAATGCCAGGAAGACCCAAGTTAACACGCTCACAGACAGGATGCCTCATCACAAGCAGGAAAGAGAAACACGTGCCCTTGGCTCCAAGGTGAATCACATCAGAGAATGCCTAGATAGATGGGAACACATCCCTACTAATCTTCCAGCTCAATCCCCAGAGCCTAATTTACCGACTACGGAACCCTCACACTTTGACCTCTATGTACAAAAGCCTGCGTACACGGCATTATACAAAATAGAATCCTTTGAGTTATAAGATTTTTTTTAAAGATTTTATTTATTTATTTGACAGAGATCACAAGCAGGCAGAGAGGCAGGCAGAGAGAGAGGGGAAGAAGACTCCCCGCTGAGCAGAGAGCCCAATGAGGGGCTCGATTCCCAGGACCCTGAGATCAAGGCAGAGGCTTAACCCACTGTGCCACTCAGGTGCCCAAGTTATAAGTTTTTTGAAACTCCCATGGAATTATTTCATAGTTGAGAAAAGAGATCCAGGAAGTCACAGTATCCACTCAAGATCACACAAGGATTTGACGGCAGATCTCAGACAAGAACCCATTTCTCCTGATACCCATTTCAGGTGGTTATTATACTATAGTATAATTTAAACTATAGTGGTTATCATTATACTGTGGTTCACAATAATCCTCTACTCTAACAGGTTTGTGTGTTAAAACAATCTTACATGGTGACAACATTAGATTCCTAACTGCATTCTAATATAATCCATCTATTTTTGAAAATTCTCTTCTGTTTGAACAGTACTGTTGTGGCTTGTTGCTGTAACTTCTCTTCTTGTCTTCACTAAAAAAGCGACTTTAAAACCGAGTGACAAGTGTGTTGCTATGCCCCATAGTGATAATAATGCCTGAGCTAAAATAAGAATTGTTTTGTCAGGGGCGCCTGGGTGGCTCAGTGGGTTAAGCCATTGCCTTCGGCTCAGGCCATGATCTCAGGGTCTTGGGATCGAGTCCCACATCGCGCTCTCTGCTCAGCAGGGAGCCTGCTTCCTCCTCTCTCTCTGCCTGCCTCTCTGTCTACTTGTGATCTCTGTCTGTCAAATAAATAAATAAAATCTTTAAAAAAAAAACAAAAACTTTAAGGGCGCCTGGGTGGCTCAGTGGGTTAAGCCGCTGCCTTCGGCTCAGGTCATGATCTCAGGGTCCTGGGATCGAGTCCCGCATCGGGCTCTCTGCTCAGCAGGGAGCCTGCTTCCCTCTCTCTCTCTCTCTGCCTGCCTCTCTGTCTACTTGTGATCTCTCTCTGTCAAATAAATAAATAAAATCTTAAAAAAAAAAAAGAATTGTTTTGTCAGAGTAAAAGGAATAGAAGAGAAATATTTTTAATTTCCTTTTACAATGTTTTAAAGCTGATCTCAAAATGATTACCTTTTGAAATACAGTTTACGCTCTCACTTTGAAAGTTATTATGGGAATCTTTTGAGAAAGAGGGGGGGCCTGAATTGAAGATTAACTTTGAGTTAAAAAAGAAAGGCAGAGCGATAAGATCAAAGGCAAAATCGCCGCTAAGGGCTTCAGGATCTCTGGGGAAAATTGTTCTCTTCCCCCAAATCTCATCAATTAGAAGAAAGCAAATGTACAGTTCTTTACTCAGCCAGATACAATCAAAGCATGACATTCTGTATCAATGGAGCAGGAATTTCCACAAATTGATAAGGACAGTCTGTTTGGATAGAAGGTCAAAGGAGTCCTTTTTAAGTTTGTTAGAACTTCTGTTAGTGCAGTTTTCTTTCCCCAGCACCCCCCCCCCCCCCGTTTCCAGAAAGGAGATGATTAAGAGTATAGTGCTGAAGAAAAATGTCCTACTGAGTCACAAAGCTAAAAACGTCTGTAGTCACTGTCCTAACATAAGTTTTTTGGGGAGGGGGGGTGGGTGTGAAGATTTATACTTGTGCTGATTCACAGCTTCCCACATACTGAGGTGGTGGGGAGAAAGAGTATCCTCCTCTTCCAGTTAACTATAAAACGCACGAACCAAAGGGGGGGGAAAAAAAAAAAACCCATACGGTTATTTCAGACCAGTTGGACTCTTTATATTTATAGAGATTAAGATTCTCCCAATTAAATATTTTACAGTGAGTCATTTTTGGATGGGGAAGATAGCATTGTGGAGAGAGGAGAATACTCCCCCTGGTTTCATATTTTTAAAAAAATCACAACAAATGCAAGCTAAATCACACAGTTAAAGATCATCCCGAAGGATGAATGAACGGGCTGGCAGGGAGCCCCCGCTGTGATGAACGAGTAGACGGATTGCTAGTTACCATTCTCTCTGCTTTACAAGCAGCGATTTCTCTCAAGAGGAAGGGAAGGGGAAGGAATATCAAACGGCCTTACTAGGTTCTGTGCCAGAGCCTTTCGCTCACTGGATGCCGTTAACCTTCAATGCAAGCCTATAGTGTCTGATTCCCTCCACCGTATACAGATAAGAAAGGCTCAGACACAGAAAGGGGAACAACACCTACTAACTGCATTAGGGACATTCATTCAACAAATATTATTTCGATGATTAAGTCCACCCAGAGTCAGGAGATTTTAGAACAGCCTGAGTTTGCTTTGTTTTTTGGTTTTATGTTTGTTTGTTTTTTGTTTTTTAAAGATTTTATTTACTTATTTGAGAGAGAGAGAGAGAATGAGAGAGAGAGAGAGCATGAGAGGAGAGAGGTCAGCAGGAGAAGCAGACTCCCTGCTGAGCAGGAAGCCTGATGTGGGCCTCAACCCCAGGACTCCAGAATCATGACCTGAGCTGAAGGCACTTGCCTAACCAACTGAGCCACCCAGGCGCCCAACCAACTGAGCCAACCAGGCGCCCCAGCCTGAGTTTGCTTAAAACAACATCGACAAACCAAATGCGCATGACTCGGAGATACCAGGACTAAGGGAAGTCTAAAACACGCATTTCAGTTTACCACCTACAGCACCCAGGATTATTGATCATGCAGAGAGTACATAAAAATGAACCGGTTCAGAATTCACATCTGTGTGTGGAATCACCCAGTCTTAGCCACTGTGCATTAAGAGCAACAACTAATGATACATAGCAATTAAATAAAATTATGTCAGTCAGTGCAATTTATTTTTTTAAGATTGTATTTATTTATTTGAGAGAGAGAACATGAGTGGGGCAGAGAGAGAGGGACAAGTAGACCCCTTGCTGAGGAGGGAGCCCAACACAGGGCTTGATCCCAGAGCCCCAAGATTATGACTTGAGCCGGAGACAGACGCTTAACCCACAGAGCCACCGAGGCACCCCAAAAAGTCCACAAAATTGAAAATCGAGTTCTTCGGTGACAGGAGCTACGTAGCAACTGCTTGGTTGCCACATGCATTGAGTGGCTACTGCACTAGCCAGCGCAGATGTGGAACACCATCAGTCCAGAATGTTCTACTGGACAACATTGTTAGATTCCAAGCCTTCTACATGAGGAAAAGAACTTCGTATATAACCTTGTTTTGGAGTTATTTTGAAAAATGTTGCTTTACGTTTTTGTCGCCCTCTGTGTTTTCCAAAGACTGGGAAAAATTATTTAGCTGGTCCATGTTAAAACTGCCCCCCATACTGTGGTGAAGGAACATGAAGCCTGAAATCTAGGGAAGGTGAGTGACTCATCTATCAGCGCCTGGGAGCAGAGAAGAGAGTCGAGGTCTCCTAGTCCAGCATTTTCAAGACATGGTGCAAAAGTGCATACTCAAAAAGCCAACGTGGCTTAGAATGCCAAGCTCCAATACATAAGGACCGGTCTTGTGGCATGGAACAATGTTTAGCTGTTCTGGGCTTCAGTTTACTCATCTGAAGCAGTGGGATGGTAATGACAGCCTTACGCAGAGTAGCGTCAATCACCAGGCGTTGACGTGGTCTACTACCCAGTGAGACAGAGGCCCTCCTCCTAAACAGCAAGCGAGCTTTTTCCTGTTAATCTTAATTTAAATTTTTTTTCAATGCCCTATGCTACAAATAGACTCAACAGAAGTGGTTCACAATTTAGGAAGCTGATTTTGAGTACATTGACATTTCCAATGGTTATATATACCCTCCTCCCAGCTGCTGTATGTGTGTTACCTCAGAATTGTTGTCAAGACTAAAGGAGAGTTTAAAAAGCCTATAAATCTGACATGTAGATGTTCAATAAATGCAAGTCCCCTCTTCGTCTTCTTCCCCTACCCTAACTCCCTTTAAGGTTTCTGGGTGTCCACACATGGCTCCACACGATTTAGGGAGCCTAGGTTCTATCCTGAATGGTCAGATGACTCAGGAAGCTATGTACAATCTGATTATGTAACATATAGTTTCTATGAGACTGTATGTTACATATTACACTAGAAATCAGTAGTAAAATAAGATCAACTCTTCAAAAATTCATTTTCCAGGAACCTTTAAGAATATACCTGTCCCACATATTGATTATCCAGCTAATATGGTTGTCTATTCTAGAATGTTTCCTCTATTTGGCCTAGAAATGCATCACAGGATGACTCTAATGTAGAGTTATTTTCTTAAAGTCTGGGACATTAAACTTGATCTGCATGTCCTAAGTCAATGATTCGTAATTCTAGGCCAGCTCAGAATTTTTCAAGCAGCTCTATTTTAATTCACTTTATATTTTCAAAATAGATTAATCCAAATGTTAGAGAAAACAAAGGTGATCGTGAAGCTGGAGGGATGGAGCTAAATGACTTTTTATCTATTTTTTCAAAATAGATTGCTCCTGCAAAAAGTCCCTACACAAAGAAAAGAGGAGAGAATGGTCAACCTTAAGGAATAGATGTTTTAGGCATCTTCTGGCTGGTGCTGGGACCAGCTGGCCTGAGAATAGGCTAACAGATGTGAATCTTCAAATGCCTGCCAACAATCTGTCAGACAGCACTAACATTTTGCCTCTATGGAGGCCCCACAAAGACATTTCACTGGAACACCAACTGATACCCACTCAGTAAAGCCTGGAGTAGGGCAGGTATTATCCCATTTTCTTCAGGTGAGAATTCAAGCATTCAAGACATTATTATTACACAGATAATTATAAAACCAGGACTAGAATTCAGGTTGTTTTCTCGTCTGATGTTTTCTCTACTATTGAAACCACCAAATTAACTGACGCTTTCATTAGAACAGGCCTAAATACGGTACCTGCTTTTCATCTAATAAGGTGAAACCGGTGTGCAGGGAATGGCCACATGGACCAAACCATAGATAGCCAGGAAAAATGGAGACCAGAGAAACCCACAGGGGTCAGACAGGCAGGAAGAAGACATCAAATTGGGTAAAGTCATTTAGTTCCATCCCTCCAGCTTCACGATCACATTTGTTTTCTCCAATATTTGGATTCATCAATGGGGAGATACAGAGCAGAAAGTAGATTGAGTTTACACATGACACCTACTTAGAAAGAATGGTATGAATGCTGGTGAACAAAATCAGCCTTGAAAAATCCTCAATGAATGAACAATACATCATATTTAACAAAAGGGGAATTTTAGGGAGATAAATGTGTGAACGGGCTATTAGGGGCTGCATCGTGCCCTCCCTCTCCCCCCCGGGGATTCATAAATTGAAGCCCTAATTCCCAGTACTTCGGAATATGACATATATGAAGATGGGGCCTTTAGAGGGGGGATTAAGTTAAGAGGAGGCCATTAGAGTGGGTCCTACCTCAATCTTGACTGGTCCCTTACAAGAAGAGATTAGAACACAGACAACCCATAGACTGAGGGGTGAAAATGTGAGGATATGGCAAGCAGGTGACCAGGCCTTCTGAGAGCCAAGAAGAGAAGCCTCAGAAGAAACCAAATGTCCTGATACCATGATCTTGGACCTCTGGCCCCAGAACGGTGAGACAATGAATTTCTACTGTTCAAACCATGCAGCCTGTAGTGTTTTGTTGTGACAGCCATCATAAACTAAGACACCTACATTTGGGCAAGAAACAAATATATCTGTTGAGTAGAAGCTGAATGATATCTTGCTTCACGATGTGCAGTGGTAGGGGAGAGGGAGGGGCTTCCATCAAGAGTAAACTCTGCGTAAGCCTGCGTGTTTGACCGCCAACCCCAGGATCCATTGGTAAAGGTCAAACATCACAGGCAGCAGGTTCTCTGGTGTCAGACACAACAGTCTGTTCCAGCCCTCTCACTTCCTCGTTGTGTCACCTTGGGCAGGTCCCCTGTCTCCATGTTGTCAAAGGAGAATACTTCCTACCTTCCAGGATAGTTGAAAGGGTCTCCATGTTGACATCAGCACCCAGCGTGGCATGAGAGAGGCAATAAGGGAAAGCCACAGGTTTTTATAAGTATCATCCTTACCATTGGTGTTGGGGGATGATGGTCTCACTCTGCTTGGTGATGGTTAGACCACACCTGAGCATCAGTGTTGGCTCTTCAAACCCCACTTGTAAAAGCAAGATGACAACAAAAGTAACAGCAAATAACCCTTTATTTGAGTGTCTGCCCTGGGTCAAGTGTGGTAGTTCACCTCTTTACTTTAATCTTTACAACTCCCCTTTAAACTGTTGGTCATTATCAACATGTGACGAATGAAGAAACTGAAACTGAAACACATAAAGCCAGTAAGTAGGATTCAAAGCTGGGTGTGTCTGACTCCGAACGATGTTCTCTTCCCTTTCCTATATGCGCAGACCAAAGGGACTTGAAACAATATCTAATAAGAAAAATGACCTGAGGATGGATACTAAGAACACTCATGAGAACATAGCCTTGTTTTTAAATATTATCAAGTCTGTTACTGAGAAAATGGATTCAGTTTTGGATAATCCAAACTGGGAGTGGAAGTTATAAGGACACCTCAACATAGAATGTTCTAGTAGAACAATCAAAAGATGGAACTGATTTCCTCAAGAACAGAGACATCACCACTTGGCAGGAGTGTTGAGAAGTTGTTGCCAAGGATCAGCCAAGTAGTTGTAATCAGTGACTTTTGGGGTCCCCCCCAACCTAAAACAATTGACGAATGTATATGCACACATCAGTGATACATTGACAATAGGAATATTGAGAGGCAGAGATCTAAAAACCTGCCACTGCTCAGAGACCTAGAAAGCAGTGACCAACAAGAATATGCTCTAGATATTCAACCACAGCAACTAAGACCTACAAACCCAGACGCAGAAGAATGGGAAGGCTGGACGGCCACAACATGAAGGAGCATGGCCCAGTGCTCTGGCTATCGAGTTATATAGCCCGTGGGCTGAGGAAACAGAGCAAGGTTCCCTCCGAAGCAGGATGATTTCATGGTTAAAAGCACTGAGTGCTGCACCTTCAAATCCCTGTCTCACCACTGACAAGCTGGCTGCTTCTGGCCACATTCACACAGTTGCACAGTGAATGCCCGTTAAAGGTTGGTTCACATTATTATTATTCCTGAGTATAGATCTTGTCCCAGGCTACATACAGAGCAGGGCCAAAACTCATCATATGTGACCCTTTCTCAGAAGACGATAGCAACCCAGAAGTCAGGACTGTGGTGAATCAGGGAGACTTCTACTTTAAAATGAGAGAATGTGAAAAAGCTCTACTTATGAGAACCGATACCTACTGACGAAAGTTTCTGAACTTAAGAAAGTATTAAGCTTAAATTGTGGTTAAAGTTTCCTGTCATGGTTCTTCACTTATGTAAAACAGTGTGTACGCGTAGTTCAATTCAAGAAGCATTCACCGATAGGGCTCAGTAGGTATACATTTGGGCTCCCCAACCATGTTTTCTGTGTTCAAATTTCCTGTGGATCATTAGTAACTGGGTGATCCTACCAAGTTATTATAAGATCTCTGGGCCTCAGTTCCTCCATAAAATGGAGATGATCGTAATACCAACCTCAGAGGACTGTATAAGGATTTGTAGAACACTTATAAAAGTGCCTGCCTACACAGCAAGAATTACTTATAATCCCAATTATGGTTAATTTCCAGGCAACATGATAGGCACAAGAGACACAATAATAAATAAGGCAAGTTTTCTCATCCTAGAGGAGTTCCTGGGCTAGTGAAGAAGGCAAGTTCATAAACAGGATTCCAACAAAATATGCCAAGTGCTACAAAGGCTTCATCTACTACTGGCATAGTGGTGGCAGAGGGAAGAGATAGCTAATTTAATCTGGGAAGGCTTCCTGAAGAAGGGGATACCAGTACTGTCTTCAAGGATGTGCAAAAGGCAAAGTTTTGGGAATCTTTTAGTCAAAAACCATTTCACCCAAAATGTGAGCAAATAAAATCCTTTTCACTTGCCCTCACTGATTTTTAAATAATAATAAGAAGAAACCGCCAGCAGGTTATGAGAATTTGATCATATCCGTTCACACAATCCTTTTGTCCAACTTCTAGCTAGTTATTGCCCAGTGATTAGTGTGAACAAATTTCAGTTGCCCCAATAATTAAAAAAGAAAAAAGTCACTTGGAAAACAGGTACTAAAGCTGAAATCTCAGAGTTCTTGAGAAAGGAAAGAATATAAGAAACAAGCTCATTTATCAGTGGGTGAATACAAAATCGGTAATGACATGTGACCTGTGACTGGGCCAGTAAACCGGATTCCCTTTAAAGATAAGATGTCTCTGACCCTCTTTGCAGCCCCCGTTCCTAATGCAGTCCTTGGCAATAAAGGTTTGATTAATTAACATATAGACAGATAGAGTTGAATCACTGGCTTTGAAAAAAAAATGAGAGTGATAAATCATCTTCGAAAGGAACATCATAATAATGACCAACTTTTATTAGCCACTTCTAACATGACAGACTCTATGCTAAGACTGCACGTGGGTTGTCACGATTTAAGCTTGTGAAGTCAGTACTGTTTTTATTCCCACTTTGTAAATTTATTCACTGATTTGACAAATATTTATTGGGGGACTAATACTTTCAGGCACCATTCTGGGAGCCATGGACAGAGCCATGAACGACGGAGATAACGTACTTGCTCTCACGGAGGTTACATTCTAAGGAGAGCGACAAACCATAAGTCATACAATATCATGTAACCTATAAGGCAATGTAAGGTAAGGCAATTAACATAACAACACAGCATAATGCAATATAAGGTAATGTAATTAACATAATGTAGTACAATACAACACAATGCAGCATTGTTTCATGTGGGGTTCCGCAGGAAACAGACCGAGACAGTGGGAGAAATCGAAGCAGAGCTGGGTAGCGGGAGAGTCAGGCTGAACAAAGTCCTCAGCCAACCCCACAGGGAGCCCTCAGACTGGAAAGGCCTTGAGTCTAAGCATTTGGACCTTTTTTTCTCCACAGTCTTCAGATGCAAGCTGCACTAGGAGAATACATGACCTTGGGTGAGGTAGCTCTCTCAGCCAAGGGCAATTCCCAAAGAGGGCTGACAGCTGAGGGCAGACATCTGGCAATGCTTTCGGCAGCTGGAGATAAGTCCTTCAGTCTTAATTACGATGCTCTGGATGGAATGTCAGTCTCTCGTCCGCTAGAATATAAGCTCCAAAAGGGCAAGGATCTGGTTTCTCCTCTGATGTGGCCCAGGTGCTTAGAACAGAATACCTGCACATGATGGGGACTTCGCTGTGTTTGTTAAATTAAGAACTTAATGTTAATAAATTAATTTTATCATAGAACATAAACCTAAACCAGAAGTTTCTAAAGATAAGGTCAAGTTGGGACATAGGATATTATTAAATAATTTGTATTTATTATTGGTACCAAACTTTGAAAAATATGCTTCTTTTTAAAGTCTTGGTTTAGGGGCACCTGGGTGGGTTGAAGCCTCTGCCCTCAGCTCAGGTCATGATCCCAGGGTCCTGGGATCGAGCCCTGCATCGGGCTCTCTGCTTGGTGGGGAGCCTGCTTCCTCCTCTCTCTCTGCCTGCCTCTCTGCCTACTTGTGATCTCTGTCTGTCAAATAAATAAATAAAATCTTTAAAAAATAAATAAAATAAAATAAAATATTGGTTTAAAAAATGTGATCAGTGATTTGAAAATCTGTTTATAAGTTCAGTTTATTTTTAATAGTTGACTTTAATGGCTATTGTTATGGGCTGAATTATGCCCCCAAATTCGTATGTTAAAGTCCTAAACTGCCACCATCCCCCCTGCCCATTAATTCAGAATGTAACCATATTTGGAGAAGAGGTGTTTAAAAGGATGAAAAAGTTAAAATTAGGTCTTTAGGCTGAGTCCTAATCTATTATGACTCGTGTTCTTATAAGAAGAGGAAGTTTGGACAAAGACATGCATGCATACAGGAAAGAACCATGTGAAGACAGAGGGAGAAAACAGCCATCTGCAAGCCAAGGAGAGAGGCCTCTGAAGAAATCACCTACGCAGATATCTCGATCTGAATTGCCAACTTCCAGAAATGTGAGGAAATACATTTCTGTTGTTTAAGCCACCCCATCCATGGTCCTTTGTTATAGCTCACGTAACTAAGAACAGTACCTAACCAAGGCCACAAATACCCACTATACACACACACACTTTCGGGGAGGAGCTTCACAAACAGAAGACGAGAGAAGATGAGCGTTGGCGAGGATGTGGAGAAAAACAAACCCTTGTGCCCTGTTGGTGGGAACGCAAATGGGTGCAGCCCCTGCGGAAAACAGTATGAAGGTTTCTCGAGAAGGTAAAAATAGAACTATCGTGTGATCTAGTAATCCCACTTCTGCGTGTGTATCCAAAGGAAATGAAATCATGATGTCAACGAGATCTCTGTACCCCTGTGTTCATAGCAGTATTGTTCACAACAGCCAAGACGTGGAAACACCCTAAGTATCTGTCGACAGATGGCTGGATAAGGAAAATGTGGGATCTGTACACATAATGTAGTATTATTCAGCTTTTAAAAAGAAGGAAATCTGGTCATTTTTGACAACATGGATGAACCTAGAAGGCGTTATGTTGTTGAATGAGACAAGCTAGAAAGAGAAAGCCAAATACTTTTATGGTATCACTTTCATATGGAATTTTAAAAAACTGAACTCAAAGAAACAGAGTAGAAGAGGGGTTGCCAGGGACTGGGGGTGGGGAGTGGTAGGAGAAATGGGGAGCAGTTGGTCAAAGAGTGCAGTTATAAGATGAATAAGGTCTGGGCGCCTGGGTGGCTCAGTCAGTTAAGCATCTGCTTTTGGCTCAGGTCATAATCTAAGGATCCTGGGATCTAGTCCTGCATTGGGGTGGGAGCGGGAGGCCTTGCTCAGCGGGGGATCTGCTTCTCCCTCTGCCCCTCCCCCTGTGCGTTCTCTCTCTCTCTCTCTCTCTCAAAAATAAATAAATAAAATCTTTAAAAAAATGAATATGGTCTGATGATCTCATGTATAACATGGTGACCGTAGTTGATAATAACACTGTATTGTATAATTGATATTTGCTAAGAGAGTAGATAGAACTTAAGTGTTCTCACACGCACATACACAAAAATAGTAACTATGCAAGGGCATGGATATGTCACTTAACTTGTTGGGGGAGGCCTTTCACGCCATATACATATAGCAAATCATCACCTTGTATGTTTTTAATATCCTGATTTTGTCAATTATAACTCAGTAAAGGTGAAAAACAGTAGCTATGAGTCCACGTTTTAAACAATATTCATGATCAAAGGGAAAAAGTTACCTTAATTCTTTTTTTTTATATTTTATTCATTTATTTGACAGAGATCACAAGTAGGCAGAGAGGCAGGCAGAGAGAGGGGGAAGCAGGCTCCCCACGGAGCAGAGAGCCCAATGCGGGGCTCGATACCAGGACCCTAGGACCACTACCTGAGCTGAAGGCGGAGGCTTTAACCCACTGAGCCACCCAGGCACCCCAAAAGTTACTTAATTCTTAATAGATCTGAAATGACCATTTTCCCTTGTCGTGTAGCTCACCTCAGGACAAGGGGAAGTATTGCTCGTCTCTGCAGCACTATCATTGTTGACTTGCGCTTACACTGAATAGTATTTTCTAATCTGTCATTTCTTCACAAGGGGGCATTTTTCAAGCCACCTAGTCAGTGAGCATCCATTAAGTTAATACAAGATAATATAATACGAAAAGCCACTTGCTGGATCCTACTTTGAAATATTCTGAAAGGAGACAAATGAGTGAGAGTAATGGCCCCCCTCCCCATCTCCCCTTTGTGGCATTCCATTCCCCGCTCGGTGAAACTTCCACACTTTCCAAGACCCAAGGCTGTCCGACATCCAGACCCAGGAAGGGTACGGGGACTACCAGTAACAACCATTCTACAGTTGCTAGGAAGCGGAATCCCTTTTTTACATTTTTAGGTAAAAGTAAATAAGAGTTCTAGTATTGTCTTCCCAGACTCCGGATGATGTCTTTAGCCAACCTCTGGGATGTGTAAACCCCCACCTTGGAGACCAGACTGCTTGAGTAAACGAAGAGGACAGCTGCTTCTTGAATCACTTCTCAGACAAAAGCCATCTCTGCCTTATTCTTCGATGTGTAGAATTACTGAGGCCCAGAGTGACCTGCCGCTCTCTGAAATGCCTCTCCATCAACAAATACCAGCTTTGGTGCTTCTCATTCAAGGGCATTCATTCTCCTGTGGGTTCTGCCACCTGATTGCTCTGAAGTGTGTCCCTTCCTAGCAGACACAAAATTGTGAAATCACTCAGCATTCCCTAAAGAAAATCTGGGGTCGAGTGTTATTCTTTGGTATTTGAATCTCTAAGTTCAACCCAGAGGATGCACGATTTAGAAGCAATATAATTGAATTTCCTTTCCCCAGCCTGTCTGGGCTTGTTGTCTGTCACTCATCAAAGCCCAATGTCTTTGTAAAGGGCTTTAGGAACCACATCTTAATGTCACTGAGCAGATAACACATTAACTGTTAATTGACACAAGAAAATGTTCCAGGATCGTGTTCCTGTCTTTGTTAGGAGATAAGTGACTTATTATTCACCGGTGCCATTTTTTCTCAGAGTTTTCAGCAAGCTTATAATCTTCATTCCCCTCCCCCCCTAAGTGTTGGTTTAAGTCAAAGTGTCTCTGTTTTTGTAGCAGGATTGGTTTTATTATTAAATTATACTAATATCTTTCAGAGTTGAGATGGTTTTTAAACTAATTTTCCCTTGGGGTAATGGTGTTTTCTTTCGCTGTGTTTTGTTTTGTCCTTAAACCACACCAGCAAAATATTCCTTGAGGGAAATTTTCTTAGAATTTAAAGAAGACACGATAAAAAATGTTTAAGTATTATTTGTGAACCATTTATATTTTTTCAAATAATCTCCCATCCTTCTTAAGGCCTACAGATACATTCATATGTGATACTATTTAAAGTATACATGCACAGTCTTGTTTTCAGCTTTTTTCAGTTAAATTTATATTTTTATGTAAATATCAGCTAACTGAATGAACCTGGGCGCCCTCCACTTCCTCATGTTGAAAACACAAAACTATCTGCCTCTCCAGATTGCTTTGTGGATTAAATTATGCTAATGTAGGTGAAATCATCCACAAAATCACCCACCCTGATTAAATGTGACCTTACTGTGAATGTATGGATAGAGCCCACAAAATTGTGATCTTAATAATAATTAATTCCCTCATTGTTTCTGAAATAATTTATTTGGTCATTTCAATGTCAATGCCTACAAGTAAAATTGCTAAACACGTTTGCTGTATTCATAAATTATATTCCACTTGCTTCTGAAAAAGATACAAAGTAGAGAAATTTGTCATCTTTCTTATTAACCTGTCAATAAAAACAGGAAGAAAAACTCACATTTATGCAATGAATTACCACTAAACCATGTCTTATTCACTTATTTGAGCCTCTTACAAACCTTATAAGGTTGATAACTATCATTCGTGCTTTACTGATGAGAAGATAATTGAGCCTCCGAGAGGGCACAGTCTGAGGTACATTTCCGTTTCCACATTCCAAAGGCAATATTCTTTCTACCATCCCATATAGCCTGGACACGAGGCTCACCAGAAATAATTGCATTTGAGTGTCGTCTTCTTATTGCTTACTTTTGTGAGTTTGCTAATATGCCTTTTACCTTTTGTTATTTGCACACAAGTCTGTATAATTTGCCACATGTGAGTCTACTGAATTTTCTAGTATGCAAACTGTCTCTTCGCACTCTTGGCGAACACAGGAAGTAGAATCTTTCACCACATCCTCTCTTGCTTGCGTCTTCGGCCTTAGAGTAAACACATTCTTTTGCTTCCCCTGTCAGTCCAGTTCCCTGACAATTATCTCCCGATGAGATTAAATTGTTGGAAAAGGTCTTTCTCACAAACCGAAGATGTGCAACAAAGGTTGTGGGAACCAAAGCAATGAACAATGCACCCGGTATGCTGAATCCCACAGATGAATGACCCTGAGGGTTTGGCTCCTTAGGAAGCAGAACGCCTCTGTCTCTACAGAGCCAGCCAAAGTCCGCCATGTTAGCCCCATTTCTGACCATTCGGGCATCGCTCTGAATACCCAAAGGTTTCCCACATATCTCTCAGAGAGGGAATTTCCTCGAACCACAGCTGACTTCCACTACCCCTGAGTGTCCACGCTCTCGAGGTTTGTCTGGAGCCCATCTGGCCTTTGAGACGGGGGAAGAGGGGGCAGTGGTCAGTTCCCCAGGGCTTTTGTTCCCTACTGTCTGATCCAGGGAAGGACTTTTTTCTGTTTGCTCCCAAACCTGCAAGCCCTGCCAACTTTTACTTTAAAGCAGTTAAGCCCAAGGAATGTTTCCCAAAGGGAAAAGAAGGGAAGACTGTGTCAAGAAAACTCTTTTGTTTCAACCACTGATGTGATTAAACATTTGGGAGAACAAAAACTGTTGACAGTCTTGAACATGTTGAGTACAGTAGGCCAAAATTCATTCTCAAAACGGAGTCTTGACTCTGACTGAAATGACTGGGTCATTATCTTTTGGAAAAGGCCAACATGAACCACTGAGTAACAGTAGTTCACCGAGACCTAGAAAGAAACAAAGAATTTTGTCAGCAAGAGAAGCAGGCATTGTAGACCAACACCTTTCTGCCTATTACTGTATACATTTCTAGCACGATAATAATAACAGTCATAAATCATTTATTTTTTTTAAGATTTTATTTGTTTATTTGAGAGAGAGAGAGTGTGTGTCTGTGTGTGAGGGAAGGAGCAGAGGGAGAGGGAGAGAGAAAATCCCAAGCAGACTCCACACTGAGTGCAGAGACCCACGCAGGACTCAGTCTAACGACCCTAAGCTCATGGCCTGAGCCGAAATCAAGAGTCAAATGCTTAACCAATGGAGCCACCCAGGCACCCCCTCATAAACTATTTCTTAAATGATATTGGTATATTACCAATACATTTACCATATGCTGATATACATCCTCTTATCTGACATTTGTAGGAAGTGTCAGGGGAAATATTATGATTCCTCTTGACTTTTTTAAATGAAAAACAGACTTAAACAGATGATTTGCCTAAGGTCACAAGGTAGGCAGATACAAGACTAGAGGCCAATTATATTCCTCTTAAGGTGCTTTCTGCTTCATCTCCTACCTACTAAAGGGGAAAATGTTCATATAAGTATGAATATGTGTCCTTAAATCTATACAATCTCCATCATAATAGCAGCTTCCTTCTATAGAGGTAGTTTTCTTGTCAATTTAATACCTTTTGGTTTTGTGCCGTGGTTTTTGGTTTTGGGTTTTTTTTTTTTTTTTTTTTTCAATTCTCATCGGGAGCTCTTCTTTACGAATTTTTTTCACCATCTATTAACACCATTTTGCAGTGCTAATAGCATTCAGCGAAAAGCACTCCTATTAGTTAAATAAGCAAACAATTTGATTCTAAAGCAAAGAGCACAGTCCTAATTGATGAGTATGATGTGGTTACACGAAGGATTTAGGTGGTCATTGCACAAGAAGCAAACACATTCATCACTGCTATTTGAACTAAGCATGAATTATGAAGTATACGGTTTCAGGGACCAAGCTTTCCGCTTGTATTGTCATCGCTCTGTTTTTAAAGTTTTGCCTGTCTTGCTCTAAATGCGGTCTTCCGAGCTGCTCTCTGCTGCTTTTTCCATTCCTATGTGAAAACTGAAAGAAAAAAGCAAAGTCCTCCAAGTCGTTCCACCCTAGAAATTAGAGCAATTTTGTTCCATCCTCTAGCATTCAAATTTTGTTCCTTCCTGTTTAAGTTGGATGACTTTTCGCTGAGAGGAACTGGACATATGCGCCGAGTTCTTCCCCTGCATTCTGCAGCATGTGTGGTCAATTAAATCCCAGCAGAACGGAGTTTTCATTTAAACTAGTGCACTTCCTGGGAAACAGCAGGGTTTATATCCAGCTTCTAAATATTGTTGGATCCTGATGGGGACAGTTTCTTCAACACAGAACACGTCGGGTTAGACGTGACCTCACCTCTCTCTAATTTGGCGGCCAAACTTTTAAGAAACCTCACTGTTCTCATCAAAGATCTCAATTGCTCCTGCTACTCATAGGATTGTATTTTCTATAAATGCTTTCATGCAAATATGCACCTGGATTTTAAAGTAGATGCACCAGCCAGAAAAGCCTATATAAAATTACCTCGAACGGACAAAAAAAGAAAAAAAAAAAAAAGTCCCACAAAACAGATGCCTGGGAAGGCAATGATGACAAAAATGATGAAAGATAAATGTAAAAGAGATTTTGCACTTATTTTAGAGGAGGTTTTGTTGATGGTAGTGGCCACGGTCGTGCTGGTTAGTGTCAAAACATCAGAATCAATTTCTAAATGATGATAGAGTAATGCCATGCTTTGTGGGTCTTTTGGGGAAGTGTTCCTTAAATCTGGTCATTGAAAAGTATTTTCTTCTGGCTTTCTGCACTTATCTAAATGTACCTAAAATAAACTAATTGTCGTTAGGGTACACAGAGAGGAAGGAGGCATGTAATTTATAATGGAAAGTATTTTAAAATTGTTCTTACAATAAAAGTGCATTAACATGGATTTCTCTTTGCCTATATGTAGCCATTCATCCTGGAGATGCTAGCATCTAATAATTGCTAACAAATTTAAGTATAAATTATAAGTTAGTTTTCAGGACATCTGTTCCCCTACTTAAAAGAGCAAACTGTATTTAGACTTTGGGTTTTTTTTTTTAATTAACATTTAAATATATTTCATTTCATTTGTCACTTTTAATTTTGTTTTTATGCAGAAAAATTATACTCATTGTACCAGAGGGTCTGGAATTTCAGCTGCTGCAAAAACAACCACCGTGTTTTAGTAACACTTTATATGTATGCATTTTGAAGCAAAATTATTTTTCTGTTAAAATCACATAATCCTCCTAAACCTTCACTCTAAAGTGTTTCTGTTAAGGAAGGTGTATTGTACTTGGTTGAAAATGGCAAGAACAAAGCCAACACAGGAGAAACATCAGCTTGTTACATAATTCAAAACAAACAAACAAACAAACAAAACTCAGCTGAATTACAATTGCATGTCCTCCCACATTTAGGTTAAAAATCATTCAATTAAAAAGTGTCAAATTTGGACTGATATTCCCAAGCAGTGTCAGAGCTTTAGGGGAGAGGCCCTTACTCCATCATACAACGACAAAAGGAATGTCTTCTATACTGCTGATCTGAAAAAAGTCTTTCCAGAATAAACGATAAACGTTTGTAAGGAGCTAAAAAGAATCAAGCTGCTTGCTTTTTTTTTTAAAGAATCGGGCTTTTTGAAAGCCCCTATTGCTTGCTATGGTCCAGCAGCATTGGCATTTGGCATTCCATCTGTTCCTCAAATAGGCCCAGCTCTGTCCCAGCCAGACATTCATAAAGTCTATTCTTCCTAAGGATACTCCTATCCCTTCTGCTCGCCCAACCTGATCTGGGTCCTTCTCTTTCCTCAAGTGTAAACATCATCTTGTCCAGACAAATTCCCACACCCATCAATCCAAGGTAAGTTCCGGGTTCGTCTCTGCAGTAACACTTTCTCTTCATTGTATTGGGCATAATGTATGCACGCAACATCTCATCAAAGTTAGAATGCCAGCCATTGTTAGACACGCCACTCTATTACCTATCACAAGGGGGGTTGTGCCAATTAAGCTATGACACTGTCTCAATTTTAAGATGTTTCTTAAACATCTTAAGATGTTTTAAGATATCAGAATACATTAAAATATAGAGTGAAAAAATGTGTCCCAGCACGTTGTCTAGCACATGGTACCTGTTTCACGAATAAGCAAGTAAACGGCCAGATGGCTGTGAAGATAGTTCGTTGTGAAATAACACGTTAATATGAGAAGGTCTGAGTCTCGTTCACACGTCTGTATTTTTCATGCTCAGAAATGTGACCTCAATTCATGATAATAAAAGATATAAGACATCAGGGGCACCTGGGTAGCTCAGTGTGTTAAAGCCTCTGCCTTCGGCTCAGGTCATGATCTCAGGGCCCTGGGATGGAGCCCCACATGGGACTCTTTGCTCAGCAGGGAGTTTGCTTCCTCCTCTCTCTCTCTGCCTGCCTCTCTGCCTACTTGTGATCTTTGTCTGTCAAATAAATAAATAAAAATCTTTAAAAAAATAATTTAAAAAATATGACATCAGAAATAAAAGGATTTCCTGGAACCACTTCTCTTAACAAACAATATCCCTTTATAACATGGACCGAATGTTGGCCAATGCTTGCTCATCTTTAGCTCAACTCATTTCATAAACTTACAGAACCTGATGATCAAAAGAGATCAGAAGGATGGCGGGGTTCAACCCCAGTTAACTTCTTTAACCACATACCACCCCATTTGTACCAAGAGTAGATTCAAGTAGACAATCCCTACTGTCCCTCTGAGCTGTTAGACACTGGGTGGTGGAGAACTGAACGTCCTACAGTCTGTAGGTTTACCCTCTATTCCACGTTGTCTGCACCGTCTTAAAAAACAGAGAAAGGAAAGATTATTCGGCCAGCCAATAATTTAAACTCACAATGGCCTGTGGGTCCATTTTTCATAGATCAGTTCCATTTTCTTAATTACTTGGGCAGGTTTTACCTGGGAAGTGAATATCTGATACAACCATAGCCCCAGAGGAATTCTCCAGGGAAGCTGAAAAGAAGTATAAATGCCTATTTTAGCTTATAGCATTATTCCTTTAGCAAAATAAAAACGCTCTTGGTGAAAATCCAGCATTACTGAAACTATCATTAATGTGCTCTAGGTTTTACTGCACGTAGGTATAAAAATACATATTAACAGGAGATCAAGTAAGTCCTAGTAACAGCAGAAGGTGTGTGTTTTGGCATCCTCTGTAATGATGTATTAATTGCTTCATGGCGGTATGCCTCTCTTTCTCCTTATTTTCAGTCCATAAACCATGACCTCAGCTGATCTAGGACAGTGACAGAGGCAATGCCTTGCTAACATAATGAGGACAGCAGCAATGAAGTTGCCTGGAAAAGATTCCAGGTTACTGGACCGGTTCGACTTAATGCTAATTTGGGGCACAGAATTATCTTTTTAAAGCTCTTCAGTATTCTTAGCTGAAGTACAGCAATTCAAGTGTTACTGCTCCATTGCATTTTTGCTAGGTGTGAGACAACGCTTTGCCCTGTTAAATCAAAGCAAATAAGGTTATGGAGTCATTTCCAGATTTATAGCTCAACCCAGAAGGTTGATGCTTATTGGGAAGTTTCCAGAATTGGATCAAATTTTCAATTCAAATGAATAGAGCAACTATGCGTCCTATGCCTCATAAATCTCCAAATTTAACTTCAAGCCTGTTCCCTTCTTCCAGATGGTTGGGGGAAAGAGGGAGGATTAGCAAGCAAACCCAAAGAGACACAGTTCCTGTGTGTTCCATAAAGCCTCACTCCCAACTAGCTTGTATTGGAGTTAGCTTTACTAAAGAGAATTTACCCAGATAAACAATACATTTTTTTTTTTAGATTTTATTTATTTATTTGCCAGAGAGAGAGAGAGAGAGAGAGCGAGCACAGGCAGGCAGAGTGGCAGCAGAGGCAGAGGGAGAAGCAGGCTCCCCACCAAGCAAGGAGCCCGATGTGGGACCGATTCCAGGATGCTGAGATCATGACCTGAGACGAAGGCAGCTGCTTAACCAACTGAGCCACCCAGGCGTCCCTAAACAATACATTTTAAATATGTGGAAGGTTTTAACCCCTTAGGCAGTAGCCTTCATAAAGCCATTAAACTAGAGGATTTTTTTCCCTTCAAAACTAAAAGATTAGGTGGACAGAATTAACAACAAAAAATCATTTGCCCTGAAGATACCTAGTTTTCCCTCTTCTCCATTATAAGCCAGTACTTACCTTCTTGGGGATGGCTTGTGTCCCCTCAAATCAGGGACCTACCTCAGGCCTTTCGGATTATGTGGGGTGATGAACAATGTCTGTCCCCCTTACTTCATGTCCTGGGGAAAACGTGTGTTAGGAAAAGGTTGAAGAATGTATGAAGGAAAAGAGCAAAGCAAAGAGGAGGGAGAAATCCGACATGGCCTTTTCTCCTCTTCCATCTCCAGATCCTTTTAGTATCAAAAATATGTCATGAGGATACATTTATGCATTAGATGGAAATAGCAGACAGTGAAGATATGCAGGAGAATGTACAAAAGATAGAATGCTTACTACTTGCTCTCTAGACTCTTCCAATGAGGTCCAGATCTTACAAAAGCTCTATTAATTTTTTTTTTCTGTATTTGCTTACTGTTTTTATTTTACTTACTTTTCACCCATCATCATGTCTTTATAACTCAAGCAATCAGAGCCTCAAATCAGGTGGAGGAGACTTCTTCTCAAAGGAATGGAATTTCACTTGGCTTTTTCTCAGGGTGGGGGTGGGGGATCAGAATGCTTCAGAATTCCCTCAGCTCGCTCAGATAATCCTCCCCGTCTTTCTTTTGCCTCGTTCTTTGTCTTCTCTTCTTAACCTTTTTTCATATTTTTTCTCTGTCTTTTCTATCTCCAGAATTTTCATCGATCTCAGAACGCTGTGTCTTATGAACATGGCAGATGGCAAAAAGGTATGTGTTGAAGCTGAGCACAGGGTGAAAAATAAAAATATCGCATGTTTACAAACATGTGGAGCAAAGGAGATCCATTTACTGAGGGTTATCCAGCACGTTGGTACAGCTACTTTAGGAAACTCTGTCACTCTATCTGTTAAAGCTGAGCATATGCATACTTCCTAACCTAGAATTATATTCATACACACTAACAGTAATGAACATCTATCTGTACCAGAAACAAGTGAAAGAATGTTCGTAGCAAACTTGCTCATAATATCTAAATCCTGGCCATCACCCAGTTGTCCTTCATCAATAGAATGGATAAATTCTACAATGGGGTATTATAGAAATATTAGAAGATGTTATTGTTTCACATAACAGGGGTGAATCTCACAACTATGGTATTAGATTCAAGCAAACAGGAAAAAACAGGATTATGAAGAGAGAAATTTCAAAAATTGGCAAAAATAACCCATGAAGATAAAAAGTCAGAGTAGCAATTATTTTGGAGGGTAACGACAGGGCATAAAGAAGTTTCTAGGTTATCGGTTATGCAGTACATCTTAAACTAAATGTTGGTCACCTGAGTGTCTTCACTCTCTAAAATTCATAGACCTTAGTATCTGTACCTATTACTGTGTGTAAATTATACCTTGATTTTTTTAAAAGCCATATTGGCTTGGATTCTGATTTCTCCACTGTAAGAAAATGCATTTTGTATCCCTTCTTACAGATCTTCAAGGTCTAGCTCTCGAATAAACTCCATTTACCTCCTGAATAACTCCTAAATTCTCCCTAAATTGCACGGGTCAGAATTCAATCTATTCTCTGAATGATCGGACTAGCATTGAATCTAACTAGTACAAATTGTTAGATGATATCAGTTGACTTCCCAAGTCAAGCCTGAAACTATGCATGGTACTAAAAAGTAGAGATGATATATGGTACCGAGCTAAAAATTTTGTAAGTGGAGAGGAGAAAGCAATCATCATAGCTATACTGTATTTAATATATATTAGAGGGATAGCAATCATACCTATAGATTGAGTCAATCTTCTGGCTCAAAGCAATGGAACCAAAACTTCCTGAATGATGTTCCCCTCAAAAAAAGGTTGAGAGGATAATGGTTGATAGATAAAAGTGAGAATGGCGATATGATGATGATTGCTAACGTTAATTAACTTCAGATGCCTGTGTTTATCCACTGTTATTCTGACTCCCCAACATGCAGAACTGTGGTGTTATTCTATTCATGCAGGGTCCACACTTAATATTTATATATCCCAGTGTGTCATGTTTGACCTTTTTCAACACCACCGCAATTTTGACTTATGCTCAACTTCTCATGTCAGATCCTTTTCCAACAGAAAGTTACTTTTCCACAATGAATAATATGAAAAATTAGTCATCAGAGTAGAATGCAGTACCGGTATGGGTGAAATTAATTTGTAGTTTATTTTTATAACTGTTGAATGTACTTTGCTATTATGCAGATATGGCTTGCCATCCAACATGGGACTGAGATGACACAGACCACTTTGACTTCTATAAGGAGCCCATGAAGACACAGTGGGCGGGCTGGCACACAACACATTCTTGAACGATGCATATCGTGGGGAAGAGCCACAAGAAATTTTAATCCCAGAAAAAAACTCTGCCCACCACTATCACTCATTCTACGGTTTAAGATATAGACCAACTAATACTGACATTAATCTAAGAAAAATATTTCAAAAGAAAGCCTGCTAACATATATGTTTGCACACTATATGCTTGTGTATCCAAAACCAAATGGAATGGATTTCTTAAAATCCCCGTGAGTGAACTACTATATTCTTATCACTCCTATAAGTCACTAACCTAGATAATCAAAACAAGGTCAAAATGGCTGGGATGGTAAGAAATTTTTCTTTTTCCAATATCTTCTGGGTCCTCTAGATTCTGAGTTGTTATTCTAAACCATAAAACAGGAATCACTTTATTCGTGTTTCCAATTCCCATTGGTGGATATACTCTATTCTTAGAACTAAATATATGACCCATATATAATACTCATCATGTACATTAACCCCCTCTGGGCTTCATTCTGCTTTCTTAACTTTATTTTCCTATTTCCTAATTTGCTATGCATATTCTAAATCTCTCATCATATTGCTGTGTAAACCATGTTACAATCTTTTCTGGAAAATGGTAGTTGTGCCAGCTGGGGTTCTCTGAGACGCACACGGCAAGATGTGGTTAGACCGGTAAGAGATTTGTCCGGGGGGGGGATACTGGGGAAAGATAAAGAGGGGAAAGCAGAAGGAGCCAGGGAGCCACTGTAAGATGAAGATAGGATACTTCTGAAAGCGAGGGAGAAGGAACACACATGGGGGAAGAAGTGTCTCGGGCTGCAAGGCAGATCTGTGAAAGTTTCAGCCAAATGAGTGGGGAGTTGCTGAGCCCAAACCAGTCTTTAGGAAGGTTCTAGATCCCACTGCCGAGCTGCCACTGACTGCAGATTCGAAGGGAGGGTGGCTGTGGCTCTCCTTCGCTGTGCTCTGCATGGCAGTTCCTCTTGAAGGAGAGGCCAGTGGCAAATTTCCACGGCCATCACAGCAATATACAAATAAAATAAACACACAAGAAGATATTCACAGACCAACGCGTCTTTGTCATTTCAAAGCTGTGATGGTAACTCTATCCACACTCCTATCTCTTTAAACCTGACGTTTTTATGGTTTCAGGCTATCAGAGATTAGAATCACAGACCGAGGTGTATAGTGCCAAACCCTTTTGGGAGTGACTCCCCTTTGTACTGGACAGAAATCCCCAGGTCGTGCCTTCCTGACACCTGGGATGTTGAATTTGCTGCAACATGTAATGTTCTCAGCTATTTCCACGGTAGTTATTTTTCACTATGCCACGCGGCAAGATAAAAAAGGAAGGGAATCTCAGGTTTTGCTTTCCCTTCTGTTTCCATGGACACAAGTTTATAATTTTATATGAAAGTCAAAATCTGTCACTCTCATGAAATCTGCTCTTGGAGCTACTTTGCTAACAGCTTAGACTCATGCAGTAAAATAATTAGGAACCGGCAAAGAAAACACACAAAACAAAGGGAAATAAGCCCCTTCCTAAAGATGAACAACTGGAGGGCGGAGGTGGAGTGAGTGCCTGTGTCTTGGGAAAGGGGTGAAAAGGCAACTAAGTACTTAAAGAACGACGCGCATGTTGCAGAGCCTGGGATGAAATCTCAGCATGCAGCGTGGATGGGGTTTGCTTTTGAGCCAGAAACAGTAGAATTAACGTTCCTTTTAAATATAACGGGTCCCAATGGTTAGCACCATACCCACCTCCCACTGGATCTTACATAAACAAGAATGTATCAGCAGAACAGTTTCAAGAATCTTGCCATCAACACATTTACCATTCCAAAAAATTTGTAATTATCTTCAGCCTCATTGATTTTGGCTAGTCTACCATTTTGCTTGTCCCAGACCTATGGAGCCCAGTCTTATCATTTTTATCACATAAGGCTTACTAAGTGTGTGAGGGGCCCTGGCAGACGACGAGGTTACCATAAAGAACCTGAGGGAACTTTATTCTGAGGTAATGTTATATTAAAAAATAGAATTTTTGTTATATCCAAAACTATAAATTTTTTTATTATTATTAACTTATGATGTATTATTTGTTTCAGGGGTACAGGTCTGTGATTCATCTCAAAACTATAAATTTTTAAAAGCTATAGGAAGGAATTACTAAATTATAAAGAGCTCCTCATTTCTCTGGGAGGATTTATTTCACTCATATCACATTAAAATGATTAACTTTGTGGGGACGCCTGGGTGGCTCAGTGGGTTGGGCCTCTGCCTTCGGCTTAGGTGGCAATCTCAGGGTCCTGGGATCGAGCCCCGCGTCGGGCTCTCTGTTCAGCGGGGAGCCTGCTTCCCCCTCTCTCTCTGCATGCCTTTCTGCCTACTTGCGATCTCTCTGTCAAATAAATAAATAAATAAATAAATAAATAAAATGATTAACTTTGTGTGCTACCCCTGTCCCTGAAGCGTTTGGTGTGGAAGTAGGTTGTGTTCTTGTTATGGGCTCCTAACTTCAGAGCTGCCCATCTGATTAGGTCAGAACCACCAAAGATCTCCTTTGTGAGTAATTTCAAGTCAACAATGTTCACTTTGGCTATATAATGCAACCTAATCACAGAACTAAAATCCATCATAGTCACAATCCCACCTGCCAGCAAGATTTGGGGATTACACAGGGTATGTATAGCAAGGGCTGAGAATCTTGGAGGCTATCTTAGAATTTTGCCTGCCGCAGATGAAGGGTAAATCTTCTCTTGATAGATAGTGATAGTTTTTTATTACAATAATGTAATCATAGCTAGATTTAATTATTTGTCCAAATACTATGCCAGATGAGCACTGTTACATATTCTTAGCCAGATTTAGGAGCTCCCATACGTATAGGCTTTGATTAAAGGTAGCCATGGTAACTGGAAATTTCATCGTAGTCTTAGTACCAGCATTTTTTCCCTCTATCATCCCAATCGTGAGAGAGTATGTTTATGTGTGCACCATTGCAAGGGTGAGGGGGCGGGGGAGGGGAGGGAGGGCAAGGGTTAGGGGATATATTTTTTCCAAGTAGAAACATTGTTATTTAAAATTAATCGGAAATATATCACCAACTGCTTGACAGGAGACAAATGTTCTTCAGACAATATTTTTAATGTAAGAATCACTTCAACATTTCTTCTTCAGAGAATACAAATGATTTCATTCTCCATATGAATATGAAGATATAAATACATATCTCCTATATACCATATGTATAGGGTGTATGGAGTGTGCCTGTGCACGTGCGTTTGTGCGTATGTACGTATGTATTTTCTACGAAGTCTGAACACTACTCAAGGATTGGTCTTCATTTTAAGTTAGACGGTTAACACCCCTTAGGCCAAGATTATCTCTCCATGGGAAATCTCACTCTAACAAAATTTCTCTGACGTAAAATTTGCTGATCTAGGCAATGGAATTCTCTATTAAATTAAGCAACATACTTTGCAACAAGCTTTCAATTATCAGTCAAAAGCCCATCAGGAATTATTTTCAAGACCTATTATGTGACAGGCACTGTTTTAGGCACTGTTTTAGGAATATAGATCTCTATTTTCTAAAGAAGAGTTTAAGCAAGTTAAAAAATAATAACATAAAATCTTTAATAATAATAAATAGGAGAGTTGCAGGAATGATACACGCCATGAAGAAAATGAAGTAAGCTGATGGAATGGGACTGCGTTAGGAGCAGCTGAGATGAGGGGAGGTTAATTTAAATTATTTATGACAGAAATTCTCATTGAGGACTTTACCTTGTAAGTGGGATGACAAAAATGAGGCCAGTGAAGAGAAAAGCTGAAGACAGGAGCTTCCGGTAAAGGGACCAACAGGTGCAAAAACTTATGGTGGAAACAATCTTGGTGTGTTCAAGGAATAGAAAGAAAGCCAGTCAGGTCTGGAGTCCAGTGAAGGAAGAAAGAGGAAGAAAGAAGATCAGATCATGGAGGTGATATGTGTTCTTATAAGTCAATTATTTTTTGTTTCTAGATACAATTGGTGACCATTGTAAGACTGATTAGAATTGCATTGTTTCCAAAAAAAAAATCACTCTGGATGTTGTATTATGAGTGGTATTTGATCACACCTCATCCGTATTTGTTGATTATAACTGAAAACATAAACGTGTTACTTGTCCTAGGGAAGCAGTCAATTATTTTATTTTCACTATTTAGTATTTAATTTTGTTTTTAACTTATCTCTCAGTTAGCAAGATATCCTTCTATTTGGCATAAATTCTTTAATAATAGTTATTTCTGATTAAAATCTTAAAAGGGAACTGTCAAAGAAATGTTAGAAATATTTTTTTCTCCGGTGGCTATTATTTTAAAAAATCCAAAGGAAATGTGAAGTCCAAACTTGTCCCTTCATCAATTTGTTCTTTTTTCCTCCATTACTACGCTATGGTTTATTATTTTAGAGCTGCTAAGGGATACAAATTTGATAATATTATGGCCTTCATTTTAAGTGAAAAAACCAACATTAGTGCACCTATTTTGCAGTGAAAAGGAATAAAAATTTTCCATGATACAGGAAAGTCAAATTTGACAGGAATCTTTTCTTTTTAATCATCTGTTTTCACCACTCATAACTAGTTTCTCCAACTCTATTTTGGAATGCATGAACATGTCCAGTTGATCTCTCCAACAAACCACTATCATTTTGTTCACTTTGAAGAGTTAGGATTTTTATATTCAAGCAACTTACTTTACAATGTTTAAACAAAACAAGCAAACAAACGATCCAACAACAACAATCAAACAAGATATGAGTGGATTTCAAAATTTTTTCATTCCTTCCAGCGGTATAGAAAATGGAGCCCAGGAAAGCTAAAGTCAAAAGTCAGGAACACAGGAGCATTCTGATTTCAGTAATGAGAGAATACATTATGAGGACAAGTTTCTGTGCTGCAAAGCCTTCTACTTAAAGGCATTGAGGAACCAACACAGTAATGAAGAAGGACCCAAGAGAAAGCAGAAACCCAGAAAGAATAATTCTGCATGACAGGCCATTTTTTGTGTGTGCTGATTCCAGATAAAGTAACTGAGAAGCTGGGAAACTGAGCCAGAGAGCTTTTGCAGGTGCCCCAGAGTTTGTGGGACAAAGTTTGAGGCCAGGGTCCACCAAGCAGGAGAGGCCAGGTGAACCCTCCTTGCTTTCTGTTAAGACCCTGAAAGACCCATCTAATGGATGAATCCAGAACAGACAGGCCTCTAAAGAATTGCAGCACTCCTGTACCTCACCCCCACACCTAAAACTTACCATATGGCAAACACAATCGGAAGCCTGGCAGAAAAAGGTAGCATCATCCAAAACCTCAAACTATTTCTATAAACAGATACACACAAATACAACAAAATACAACCAAAAATAACCAGGTACAGGAGAAATAAATAACATAAACTTAAGAGAGCAGGAAATAAAGAGATAATAGATAGCAAGTAACAAGGACATCTAAGTATTAGATGTCTAGACATAGACTTTAAAATGACAGTACTTGGGGCACCTGGGTGGCTCAGCGGGTTAAGCCTCTGCCTTCGGCTCAGGTCATGATCTAATGGTCCTGGGATCAAGCCCCACATTGGGCTCTCTGCTCAGCGGGGAGTCTGCTTCTCCCTCTCTCTGCCTGCCTCTCTGCCTACTTTCGATCTCTCTCTCTCTCTCTCTGTGAAATAAATAAATAAATAAATAAATAAATTACCATACTCACTTCTATTTTTTAAAAAAATGACAATACTTACATGTTAAAGAAGATAAAAGTCATGATTGAGAATGTGGGCAGAGAACTGGAAACTATGAACCAAAAGTCACATAGAAGCTCTATAAACTTCCCTGAGAAACACAACAATTGAACTTAAGAATTCAGTAGATGAGATTAACAACAGGTAAGAGAGAAAATTGTGAAATGTGGCCTAGATCAAACAAAATATTCAGAATAAAATGAGACAAAAAATGTAGAGATATAGCTGATGCTATGAGAAATTCTAACATATAGTAAGATTCATTAAAAAAAAGATACGGACAGTTGGGACAGAAACAATATTTGAAGGATAATGGCTAAAAACACAAAACCAATGACTCAAGAATTCCTACTTAATTGATGCAATATATAAGCTTTCCTTTTGAAGCAAGACCCAAGACAATGATGCCTCCTATTACCACTTTCATTCAATGCTGAATTAAACATTTTAGAGGAGAAGTGAGATGGGGAAATCAGAGGGGGAGACAAACCATGAGAGACTTGGACTCTGAGAAACAAACTGAGGGTTTTAGAGGGGAGGTGGGGGGGTGGTTGGGTGAGCCTGGTGGTGGGTATTAAGGAGGGCACATATTGCATGGAGCACTGGGTGCAACGATTTTTGGAACACTGAAAAGAAATAAAATAAAATAAAATCGAAAAAAAGAGCATCTAAAACAAACAAAAAAAATTTTAGCCAATAAAATAAGGCCAAAAATGATTATTAATAATAATAATAATAATAGAAGCTTTAAGAATAAAAGGAAGCAACATAGTTGGCATTGTTCTTAAACAATATGATTATGTGAATAGAAAATCCCAAAGAACCTATCCTTAAATTAGTAAAATTACTGTACCTACTCCAGGCTGAGCTGAAACAGCTACAAGCATTGGCTGAAGCTCTCGCGCTGATTCAGATGGTACCAGGCACTGGGCGGGGGATGGAGAAGTGATCAAAGCGGATCCTTCTTTACCAAGACCTCATCAGCTCTTTTGAGAGGACTATAGACGACAGTCTTTTACAAAACAGTTTAAGTTTCATTTATTCACTTGGGTGTTTGCTCATTCAACAAAGGAATTCAACAAAGGAATATTCCTTCCTACCGTGAATTGAGCATTTTTTCTGAGACACAAAGAAATATAAAGATGAATAAGACTTGTTAAATAGTTGAAGGATCCTTGTTTAAGATGGGACCAGGAGTGTTCAAAGAGATAGGCAACAAAACCTGGCAAAGACAGGGAATGCTTCATCAAGGATGTAGGACCTGAGCTAGGCTCTCAGTGGGGGACAGAACTGGGATAGACTCAAGACTGGGGCGGAAAATGGAAATAAGGATGGTGTGGTCACACCTTCAGTCTCCCTAGGCCAAAAGTCCAAAGGGAAATTAGGAGGAGTAAGTATGGCTTTGTTTTCTCATTAAGGAGCCTAGCAAAGGGATCTAAAATTCAGGCAGTATGGCAATGGGGATGAATTATGGGTTTTATACACATAAAATATGTCAAAGCACACGCATAATTACCTTTACTCTCCATTTCCTAACATTGACAAGTATTCGTTGCTATCGATTTTAGGTAGATGAGCGTAGCAGTTAGAAGCATGGATTCCAGACCCAGGAAAGCCAGGTTTGAACCCGCCTCACCACTTACTGATTGTGAGTGACCTAGACACTTTGCTCATATGGAAAATGGGATAAAAATAGTATTGCCTCAGAGATTTTTTTTTAAAAGCTAAATGAATTAGTCCACATTATATTCAACCAATGCCTGGCACAAAATAAACACTGTATTAATTCAGCTATAATAATAATAATTATTATTATTATGTTTTATGTCCAGTATTAACCTAAACACCATGGTAGGGTATTTTTTAAGTCTCTGCCCTCAAAGACCTTATAATTTACCTGGAGTTCTGGGGTTGGGGGAAGTTGCCACCAAAGCATATGATAAAGGATATTTAATATCATGAGGAAATGTTCAAATATATTGGGATGAGGAAAAGGGGGGAAAATAGTACATTACAGAACAGGAAGTATAATCTCAAATATCTTTGAAAGAACAGATAGGATTCCTAAAATTGCAGAAGATTCCAGCTACTGCCTCTGGGTACCGGGATCATAAGTAATTTTAAAAAGCATTACTGGATTATAAACTTGAAAGAGGCCATGGATATAACGGAGTTCACAGGCTTTGGGATTTTAACAAAATGGGTACATATCTCAGCTAAACCTCTTATCTGTTCAGCCTTGAAAGTGTTTTTTATTCCTTTCCTTTGTTTTTAGATCTCTTGGCCTCTGTTTCTTCATCTACAAAACAGGAGAGGGTCTGGAACCTTCTAGGTGCTTTACATGCTGTGGTTTTTGTACTGGGTAAACTAATATCATACTAGCATTATTGATAGCATTTATCACAAGTCATCCACCATGTCGCAATAAGACCTGTCCATGCCGTTGGCTATTCCCCATAACCAGTGCTTCAGCATGGTCAGTTGGTCTCAGACATTTAACAATATCCAGTGATGTCAAGGTAGCAGAAGAGTATATTTGTTTCTTATTCATCCAGAAAGAATTCATGTCAAATAACCTGAATTCGCAGTGCTAGGTGCTAGGTGGTGGATTTCGTAGACATCTTGCTTATTACAAAGTATGAAATTAATATTCATTTTTCAGTAACATATTTATTCGCTCAACAACTCTTCATGACTTGTGTTCACCATGCTAAGCAATGAGTATGAAATTAGTTTATCCCCAATTCATTTCTTCTAGCCTCTTACAGAAATTACATTTGGTTCTGCTTGTGGTTTCTAAAGGAGACCTTAAATTATATTTACCTTTGACTATAAATAGCATTGGAATAAGCACAAGTCAAATAAATTCCCACTGATCAAATCCTAGCAGTTCCTATATGACATTTCAATCCTACCATGCTGTTTTTGAGCTATTTGTGTTGAGGTATTTTGGGTTGTCTTATTTTAAAAGCCAAGATCAGATGCTGTCTCATATTTTGTCACAGTTTTAGGCAACATTGGACATTTTAAAAAAGCTTTAATTTAATCCAAAAGGCTCTTATTTAATAAATAGTCTTAATGCCAGATAATCAAAAGTTCAATGACGCAAAAAAAAGACATACAGATTCTTTTTCTTCACAGCAGTTTTCAGACAATATCTATTTCTGAAACCCATACAGAAATAGAAAGATCCAAGAAATGCTCCTCTTGTGAAAAGTTTGCCATCCATTTATAAAGATATTGTTCACAGAGTTGTAATAGCAAGAAGCTTAAAACAATCTAAATATGTAGAAATAAAAGACTAGTTAAAGGAATATGCAGCCATTGAAATGTAATAGAAAAAAATATTTAATGACATGGAAACTTCTACAAGTTAAATTGCTACATACAAATCAGATACAAAATAATATTTACAGGACATTTCAACCCCACCAATCTGACGCAGCTATTTTTGTCCCTGAGAAAATTTTGACCCTGAGGATGTTTATAATACAAACATGTTGATCAGATTAGGCCCATATTGATAAAATTTTCATCAAGAAATTAGTTCCCAGAGCAAACATCACTAAGCCAAAATATTTCCTTGATCAAAATAGTACAGTAACCATTTATACTTTTTTTCAATTTTCTTCTTTATTTAACTGAGATTATTTCATTGGCATTTGTTATTTCCTGTTTGAATTTAAAAATTGTGTTTCATTCATCAGTTAAAATTTTGTCTTATCAACTTTCACGGATTCCTTTCTATCCTTGTGAGTTTTACTTTGTGGTCATGATTTTTACCAAGTTCAGTGTTCTGGTGAAATTTTACTGATCTAAACTTTGCCTAGATCTTATGCTTCCATTAATTTTTTGCCAATAACAAAATTTGCCATCTGCAATTTAAGACGTTGCCAGTTTTCTCCATGGAGATTATTGGTACCAGTAATGTTTAATGCAAATATTGCATTTATGTCTCAGTTACTCAATATGAAAACTGCAAGCAATTCAATAGAAGGAAAGAAAGAGGTCAAAGAGAGGGGATGGGTGAAGGGCAGAGAGCAAAGGTGAATGGAGAAGGCAAGAAAGATAGAGGAAAAGGGAAACAAAGATAAATCAATGCATCTGAATAGTCTGAATAGTGGGATCCAAATGGTGATGTAGGATATGACTAAAATAGAACTTAATAACACTATCTCTTCAAGCTTAATCATGTTAATGCTTTCCCTTAACAGATGAATTCCTGAAAGACTCCTACAGAACAGTCCTTTATTTCTTCCTTTCTACCTCCCTATACACACACTGGTCTGCATCAAGGAAACAATGAGTTTGCCACATCAGCTACGGATCTTTCTACATGACCATATAATTATCAGTTAAAATATGTAGCATTTAATACTGTTTCTTCTACATGCTAAACAGTTAGCCTGAGGTTGTTCATTGAAATGACTGGATATTTTGACATTCGTCTGGGATATGCAGAGGTTCTGTTGAATACCTAATATCACATCTCTCAAAATAAAATATGGTAATTTCCAGAAAATCAAAGATAAGGCTAAGATCAAGAAAACAACTAAGTCAAATGCTGGTTGTCCTTCTGCAAGTAAGGGTCAAGGGCATGGAAGCGAATGAAGGGGTAAGGAGGAAAAGTACGATGAGATAGAACAGATGAAAGCAAGGATGGCATCCCCCTGATAGATTTTCTTCTCCCGACCACCCTGAGACCCAAGAAAGTTCTTGGCTTCTGCTCTTCTTTGTCCCCAGTCCCCACACATTTATCTTTACTGCTCCAGATTACTATATGGACCAATCATATTCAAAACCCTCACCCCTTTCCTGAAGATATAGACTCTTAAAATCTTCAGTAAATGCCTAATTTTTAAAGCAGGAAAAGTGACTCCTCTGGAACTATAATGGCCAATGGATGAAGCACGGCTGTAGAGGTGGTGGGTCCCACACACTCAGGTTCCCCGCTCCTCCCCACTGCAAACATCCAACAGTGACCTCAGATGGAGTCCCACAGAACCCGGTTGAACTCCAATGGCTTAGGCCTTATGTGCTGTTTTCTAGAATCTCTGAAGGTAAATTCTGTAACTAAAGGATTCTGGGTAAATTCTGCAAGGATAAAGATGCCTCTGCTTTCACAGAGCCTCAAGAGTTGAACCAACCTATTACTTTTTAGGGTTTGTTTGCTTGTTTTTGTTTTCTAGCTAAACACTTAAATCTTAAACATGTCTTTAAAATTCACCATGGATTTTTTTAAAATTTCATTTATTTGTCAGAGATAGAGACAGAGAGAGAAGAAGCAAGGAGAGTGGCAGGCAGAGGCAGAAGCAAACTCCCCACTGAGAAAGGAGCCTGGTGCCGAACTCAATCCCAGGACCCTGGGATCATGACCTGAGCCAAAGGCAGATACTTTTGAGCCATCCTGGCACCCCTCCCCCATGGAATTTTAATTCAGATTATTAAAAATAATGATAGTTAACATATATGGAGCACCTTCTTTTTTTTCTGACAATGTTCTAGGTACTTACATATATCAAGATATTTTCTCAACACTGAGAGGTTAATATTATTATTATTCCCCACTTAGAGATGAAGGAACTGACACAGAGAAGTCAATTAACTTATCCCAAGGTCATATACCTTGTAAGTGATGTGGAAATAGATTAAAATCATAATCTGATGCAATTTCCACTTGCAGGAGTTAGAAATTGTGCTTGAAACCAATTATGGAAAAGTTTCTGCAGTAATTAAACAAATTATATGAAATCTTCTTAATAGTCCTTCCCAAGCAATTTCCATAGAGTCATAGAAATTAATTCTACAGGCTTAAATCACGGAAGGCCTTGAAAATTTGGTCTAAGTGATTTCTGATCTCTGTAGGAATTTTAAAATTTTGGTAAATTCATTTTAGATATGAGTAATCTATGGCAATAATACCATTCTTCCTTTACAATCCACCAATGGAATGAAATATACCCCAAAATATATTTTTCCAAATTTTTACTGTCACAGGGGAAACTAAAGTAAGATATTGTCATCATCAGGGTGTAACATAGATCAATAGAGAATAATATGGGAAGAAATTGTTGCTGGATTACAAAATAGTAAGTCCAAGAGAAGATTAGTAGTATGGGTGGAAATTATCAATGGAAGAGGAAATTTTACTTGAATTTTGAAGAGCCTTTAGAATTTCATTGATTTCTTTAATAATTAATATTTATTGAGTATTTAGCAATGATAGCTTTAGCCTTAATTTTGAAAAACTATCAGAATTTTATTAATTCTCTATCCAAAAATCAACAGCTGTTTATTGACTAGGAGTACTAATAACTAACACTGTCCTTGGTAAGACAGAACTAAAAAGGACAGAAAGATTCTGTTCTGTTGGAGATTATATTCTATTGGAGAGGCCAATGATAAATGAATAAGTAAGAAAAGTACTGGAGAGTGGCAAGAGTATACAGAGATGGTGTGATATGATAGAATCTGGGTGCCTACTTTAGACTGAGTAGCATCTTTAAGGAACTGATATTTAAGCCAAGACCTGAAGGACAGAAAGGGCCAGTGTTCTGAAGATAAGAGAGGAAACAGGAATGGATAGTGGAAAAGCACTAAAGTGTGGTCAAATGGGCTTATTCATAGAACAGAAAGAGGGCCACTGTGGCTGGAATAACCCAGTCAAAGGAGGAGCATTGTAAGAAATAAGGTTGCAGTTGTGAGCCTCCTAGAGCAATGATGTATTGTAGGTAGTGAGAAAAACTGATAAGCAAATGAAATAATAGTTCCAAGGGATAAATGTTATGGTGCAGATAAATATGGACAGACTCCTATTTGAACATAGAAGCACCAAATCAAAACTGGGAAAAGGGCTATTGACTTTGAGCCCTAAAAGATGAGAGGAATGAGCCAGACAAGGGAAGACTACAAGTCATTCCAAGGAAGTT
The DNA here is from genome assembly GCF_902655055.1 of Lutra lutra. Lineage (NCBI taxonomy): Eukaryota > Metazoa > Chordata > Mammalia > Carnivora > Mustelidae > Lutra > Lutra lutra. Next base: position 113,976,255 of record NC_062285.1, read on the forward strand.
TCTAGGATAGCAAATAGGTAATTGCAGTCAGAGCCTAGACTTGGAGGCAAGAGTACGGTGAGAGATGAGCCTAGATGCATAGTCAAGGAGTCATGAGAACTCAAAATATCCTAAAGTTAATTTTTTAACTGAGTAGGTCAAACAATAAGCACAATGAATATGAATGTAATCCATACCTTAGAAAGTGGCTTTCAAGAACCTATTGTTCTAAACAATGAGACTTTCTATGGTATTTCTAGCCCCCCCCAAAAAATGAAAATAAAAAAGAAGATACTAGCTCCTTACCATGCTCAGTTATAAGATTCAGTCCTTGTCTGGAAATTTCTTTTGACATATTGTCAAATGAGAGTCAATGAATCCTCATTGTAGTAGCTTGTTTACCAAAAATCTAGTGCCCCACCCTGCAATGTCCTTCCCTGAGAGGACATATATCACGGCTCTGATAAATGCAAAAGTGTCCATGTGACTTGCTTTAGCCAATGAAATGCCGACAAACATGTGTATCACCTCCACGCCAAAGCTTTCAGATTTGAAATATGGTTCTCCATGTTTCTTTTCCTTCTGCTGCAATGACCAAGTGTTCCAGATGGAGGTTGTCCCCTAAGAGGACAGAGAGTAGAACAAGAGCCAATCTGGAAAGGATGTGGCATAGGAGATAAATCCAACTGTAAGTCACTGAAATTTGGGGGTGGGATGGGTGTTATTTGTTACTGCAGCATAAATTAGCCTATCCTGACTAATACATTCACAAGCACAAACTTCCAGGGCAGAAGGCATGAGGTAAGAAATGCCAAGTAACATCATTTACCTAACCCTTCAGTCAGGTGAGTACATGGGGCTCACCTTACCCAGAAATTTCCCCCACAGATTTCCCACCAGAACCACGGAAACGAAGCATATTTAATTTTAACATTTCACTCCCTCCCTGCTCGTGACCAAACAATTCAGTACTAATGACTAACTACTCCAACCAGAAAAAAAAAAAGTGTGACACGGGAGGTAGGCAGCCTGTCTGTGCTCCGACTCCACAGCCCATAGTTATAAAAAATACCATTAGGAAAGCACACATTGCCTTAGATGGAAGGCACAAAGAAAAGCACTTTCTCTGATAGTTTAGCAACACATTCAGATTTCATGTCTCTAGGTAAAAATAGGCCTAACAAATGAATTAAATTTGGAAGCTGAGCTGAAGTGAAGAACACTAGCATTATAAAGATGCCATAGGAGGGAAAAGAGACTTATAAGGTGCTGTATCCTCTCTGCTGGTGAACAGGAGAGAAGGGTGGAAAGAAAGGATTTTCCTGAGAAATAAAAATAATCATCAAGATTTTGAAGTTAAAAATATCATCCTTATTAACTGGAAGGAATTCTGAAAACCACACAGGCTTCAGCAAAGGATAAAATAAAACGTGACAGATAGGATTTTCTTCTGTGTACTTTCACATTAAGAAAAAAAGAAGAAAGCAGATCCAAAGAAAATAGATGTTAAAGAATGTCTAAAAATAACATAAACTTCCAACTCAATAACTCGTATGTTTGGATTGTTTAGTTTCTTGTTTGTTCATTTAATAAAACCCAAAAATTTCTATTATACTTTTTGGTGCTATTTTTTAAAAGATTTTATTTTTAAGTAATCTCTATATCCAACGTAGGGCTCAAACTTTCAACCCCAAGATCAAAGCCAGCCAGAAGGCCTTCAGTGTTATTTTTAATGGCTCTGGTATTTGAGCAAAGGAAGCATTAGGAGGTGTTGTATCTTCCAAAAGACACCCCCTCCCCAAAAAAAGGGGAAAAAAATAATCAATCATCAACCTTTCTTAATTCTGTAGTCCAAGGCAACTACACCTGTCTCTCCTATGACATATGCAAACAAAAAATGTCCTATTGTCTACCTACATCAAAATATATGCTATTTATTTTCACATTAAAGTCTGTCTAACCTAAGATCATAAGCTTCTTGAGGGTAAGAATCACTTCTTACTCTCTTCTCTCTCTCAGGGCCTCCTAGTACAGGGCCTGGAACCCAGTAAGTACATAACACACATTTTTAGATTGAATAGAGTGACTTTTCCCCATGAACCCTTCTTTGCTCTAAGTGGCCTACTATCAAGGCACTATACCCTATGTTGATAGAAAATTAATGTAATCTTTAAGCCAGTGAAGCCTCAGCAGATAGTAACAGCACATTCTCACTGTCTAAATCTGTGGCCTGAAATGTTCCCTAACCTGCACCGCTGGTATCATCAGATGGTTAGGATAACAATTTAATCACCTCGCTGAGCAGCTAGAGAACCGCCTTACACGCCAACAGTCCTGTGGTCATGATGAGTTGGCCAGCTCTCAGTTCCCCAAGTGTGAGCCCTGAACACAGGTGAGGCCCTTCCCAGAGTCAATTCTTGGAATGCCTTTTTCTAGTCGTTGTGAAGTGGCTCAACAACAGGACCTAAATTAAGACGAAATCAAGCAAACTGGGGTTCACAATCCTGGCTTTTGTGTTCTTTTAGAGGGAACACACCATGAGCCATACAACTTAATCTGGGGGTTAGTCACTTCAGGATCATTTATGCAAAGACTTAAAGCAAAGTTGGAAGTTTCAAACTCACTTTTCACACTGAAACAATTTAACGCACATTAACGAACGCTAACTCTAAGTCAGGTAGTTGGGTTGGGCACCGGGATATAATGATGAACAAGTGAATAACATCAGGAAAAGTACATAGCCCTTGGTGAACATTGCTCAAGTTTATCTTCCATGGATCCCACAATCAGGATACCATCCTTCCAACCCCAGAAAACAGACTCTTCACAAACCAATGACATTTCCAGGTTGCCTTTTAGTTTTCTTGGTTGTCTCCTTCCCTCTGCAGAAGCATTATCTTTTGATGTAGTCCCAATAGTTTACTTTTGCCATTGCATCCCTTGCTTCAGGAGACATCTAGATAACTGTTCCTATGGCCAATGTCAGAGAGATTACTCCTGCACTCTCTGCTAGGATTGTTATGGATTCAGGTGTCACACTTAAGTCTTTAATCCGTTTTGAGTTTGCTTTTGTGTGTGGTGAAAGACAGTGGTCCAATTGCATTCTCTTGCATGTGGTTGCCCAGTTTTCCCCATACCATTTATTAAAAAGACTGTCCTTTCCCCCACTTGTATATTCTTTCTTCCTTTGTCAGAGAATAACTGACCATATAATTGTAGGTTTATTTTCTGGGTTTCCTATTATGGTCCATTGATGTATGTCTATTTTTATGCCAGTACCATACTGTTTTGATTACTATAGCTTTGTAATCTAACTTGAAGCCTGGAATCATGATACCTCTAGTTTTGTTTTGTTTTGTTTCAAGTTTGCTTTGGCTATTGTGGATCTTCTGTGGTTCCATCAGAGCTAAGTCATCTCTATGATGGACAAAGGCTGTGTCATAAAGGAAATAAGGAAAGTTTATCCTGGACACAAGATGGGTGAAAAAGAGAAGAGGGGAGGAAAAACCAACTAACAAGTGAACATGCACCTCCAAATTCATCCCATCTTTGATTCCACCAGGAAAGAAGACATTATGTTACACAGAGGTGATACCAGCAAGACTCTGCCACTCAGCAGAGACACAGCCACTCAAAGTAAGCCACACAGTACCACGTGGTGAGAAGCCTTCAGAGTTAGCATTCTGAAGCACCCAAATGTCCTTGTTGCCTTGGTTCAGAGTGAAATCCACTAGGCCAACCATGGAGCTCACCACTGCAACGCATAAGCACTCTACTCCTAAGGAGGAATCCCCCCAGCCAAACAGCAGCCCAGATGGGGGGCTGCTAGAGATGTGCTGGTTGATGTAAAGCAGACAGAGTTCACCCCAGTAGAATTTCCTGAGCAGCCTACAGCCGGGAGAAAATTCAACAATCAATGACTGTGACCTTGGAGGCCAGAAAACATCACAACCAAAGATTCCCAAATCTCTCCTTTGCCTCAATTTAAGTGACACTAACCTCCCCATTCACAGCAACCCAATGATAGAGATGGGCAAGAAGAAATAGAAACTCTCTAGGACTGAATATTTCTATTCATATAAGAGACTGAGTATATAACCTAAAGAGATTTTCTAGAGCACGCGGAGGTGGCTCAATGGTTAAGAGACTGACTTTGGTTGAGGTCATGATCTCAGGGTCCTGGGATGGAACCCCATGTTGGGCTCCCTGCTCAACTGGAGTCGATATACTCCAGTTTGAGAAAGAGCTACTGCTGGCGACATGGGTCCAGACTATGCAGACATGACATATTTCTTTGCAGGATATTCAATCATTCTATTCAGAAATAAGTTAAGAGATTCCTTCTTTTTTTTAATATTTGTTATTTATTTGACAGACAGAGATCACAAGTAGGCAGAGAGGCAGAGAGAGATGGGGAAGCAGGCACCCTGCTGAGCAGAGAGCCCTATGCGGGGCTCGATCCCGGAACCCTGGGATCATGACCTGAGCCGAAGGCAGAGGCTTTAACCCACTGAGCCACCCAGGCACCCCAAGAGATTCCTTCTAAATACATAAGGCAGGAACTACTTTCTGAAGCCTAGTTGTTCAACAGGTGTTGACAAACATCTTCCAGAGATCAGAAAGTCAGGACCTTGTACATCGTCGAAGAGCCAGCATCTTCTAGAATAAATACAATAGATTCAGAAGCACTTGCTCATTAGAAAAAATAGATGGGAATAATCAGTGCTCCTCATAACAAGTATCTCTTTTCATAAATTTGTACCTGAGGTTATTTTCATTTCTTGGTTTTAAAAGATCACAAGCGAGTTCAACACATAAATAAAAAATAAGCTCTCAAGTATCAAACCTTGTTGCGCATGTTTCTTTTTAAGAGAAGTGTAAATGCAGTAATAAGTAAGGGTTAGCGATGTAGGTGTGATGTTAGGAAATCTCCTGACAATGAAAGTCCAAACACTCAGATAAAATAAGGTAAATGTTCCTATACTTAAGCAGAATGTGAAAATACTATAAAACAAGGATTTTCTGAAACTAAGAGATTTTTTTCCCTCTGAAGAGGAGGAAAGAAGCGGGTTCATTAAATTTAAATACATTTTAAAATATGTATTTCTATTTCTACTTTTTCCAAAGTTGTATGAAACAGATCTCTCTTAAAATAATTTCAGAGTTGCTTGCTGACCGAAATGAACCTTAGAAAGGAAAGAAAACAGACTCATAACCATTGTTCCTTTATTATTTATGCCTCACTGGGGGAAAAAAAAAAAAAAGGTCTGTCTCCGTTGGTCTTCTAACATCTTTTTATAACCAGCTTCAATGTGATTTTACACTACATCTTCTTTTTTTTTTTTTTAAGATTTTATTTATTTATTTGACAGAGAGAGATCACAAGTAGACGGAGAGGAAGGCAGAGAGAGAGAGAGAGAGGGAAGCAGGCTTCTTGCTGAGCAGAGAGCCCGATGTGGGACTCGATCCCAGGACCCTGAGATCATGACCTGAGCCGAAGGCAGCGGCTTAACCCACTGAGCCACCCAGGCGCCCACACTACATCTTCTTAAACAAAATAATTTATCTGTCTTTTATTCCAAAAATCAATCAGGTATAACATGGAAGTTACCCCAAATCAAAGTTTTCCTCTGTGGAGATCGCCAGTGAATTCTTACAAACTCAGGGAGAGTGAGTAAACATTGTTTGTTGTCAAGTAAGTCCCTTGAAAGAGCTTCCAGCTTAAGTTTTCAAAAACACCCTCTGCCCGGCAAAAACTTCCATACTTGTTAAATCCTATAACTTCGGGTAACCCTTACTGCTTAGAGGTGAGGAGGTCACTGACCACTCACCCTTTCCCAAAAAAGCCCCTTGCTCCTACTTGTCTGTAATAACATTTTAATATTGAGCTCAATCTCCTTGCTCACAAATTACAAGCCTATAATCATTACCTCAAGAGTGGCACCAGGAAACAAGAGTGTATTATTATGGCACCATCATCCCTTAATATTTCCAATTTACTCCTTTCATGCCAGGCCTTGGTGGGAGGCTTCATTTATTCCCAAATTCCAGGAACACAGGAGCTAAGAAAAGCTTTGTTGTGTGGCAGCAAGCTGCGGATCTGGCATTCATGGGAAGGGGAAATCAAAGGGGGCCATCCATTAGCAGGTCAGTCCGGAATTGTTACGAAACCCCCTGCCTTTTCAAATGACTGATGGGCCTCTTGTCCTTTCTGGGTCTTGGGCCTCCAGACTACAGGCTGTTTGCATTCAGTCAACACTCCAATTTTATAGGCCTGTGGAGCCAAAGATTACAAGACTTTTGAACTCCAGGCTGCCTTCTGTCTGGCTACACCCTCTGTTTCTGGAGCCCAGGTCTTTTTTAACAACCCCACAAAAACAAGCAATTAGGGTAAGGTCTGTTAATCCTCTCTTTTCGACGTAGAAGTAATTACGTATTTCGAATCAACCAGCAAGGAAGCAGAATGACCACTACCAAAGCTTGGAGCTACTTAGCGAAGAAGGGAACTGTGCCTCAAAGGGAACGATCGGTACTTACTGGAGTCCCTTAAAAATGTCCTCTGTGGCTACACAAGAAGTTACACACAACCCTAGGCCAGATTTTTAAAGAGAAGGAAAAATGCATACATTTAAATGAACAAGAAATGAAAAGAAAAATTCAGGGAGGCATTTTAAAAGGCCCAAAATATCCTGGAGCATCCACTGGTCTGTCTTCCTCTGGGCAACTGCCAGTCTGGTTTCTCCATACAGAATTTCATGCCCCTCTTCTTTTTTTCTTAATTTGCACCGTTAATGAACTTCAGTCTATCAACAGCTTTGAAATTTTGTCCGAGCAATTTACATTAAATCAAGAACATGATGGTCTTTTTAGTTACTCAAAATGATAAAACACTTAGGTCAGCGAATTTCATAGCATTCCTTTCAAAATGTGACTTTTAAAACTGCATTTTACCTCTAATGTAAATTAGTGCTTATACAATAAGCAAAGGGTCCTTAGAGAGAGGAAAAGAAGGCTTTGTATTCCTGCCAACAAATATTTTTATATAAAATAGGTTATGATCAAATCTGCACTAATCTCATATCTTTTCAAACAAGTTTGTAGTTTTTCTAGAAAGGTTTTACATGGATATGCCAACTGCACACTTCTTGGAACATAAATATCCTCAACTATCGTAGGCCTTCCACTATAACCAAAAGAACAAGGAGTTCCCAATTTACTAAATGGTTGTATTTCAAAACCTCATTTTTTAAGTACTTGGAACACAGAATGCATTTTCCCATGGCAACATTGTTATGACTATTCCATCCAAAGGGGTCTGCCTAACAGCCCTTCATTCATGTTCCTCCCAAGCCCTGCCCCTCTGACTTGACTCATGCAGCTCTCTCGTCTTTGAATGCCCTTTACCCCCACTCTCCCTCATATCCAAAGCCAACTCAGACCCTTGACAACCAGCTTAAATGTTACTCCATAAAGATTCTCAACAGATGGAACCAATCACTGGATCCTCAGAACTCAAGGGCCCTTCATGGTCCTTCTGTAGTAAACATTGTGGTTATTTCCCCTAACATCTGTTCTACCCTCCACCCCATCCAATCTGTGGTAATAATCACAGGGTTTGGGTGAGATCAATCCCATCCCTATTTCCTGGCGTCTATGCCAATAAGGATAATCCCATCTCTCTTGACCTAGACATTGGTTCAGGTAATCCAGGCTTAAACCAACAGGTATTTGGCATTTTCTTGGCCACGTGGACTGGTTTAGGTCCAATCAGCATAAGTACAAATCTTGGGACATTTTACCAACGGTTGTGAGTGGGAACATTCTCTTCCTGGATTTGAAAGTTGGGGATTATATGGCTCCCTCTCCAGTGGCCTGGCATTTGGTTCCCATGAAGGAAGCCAACATGTAGTCGATACCCAGAGGAAGGCAGAACTGAGGGGATCATAAAGAAATGGGAGCCAGAATACTGATAGAACAAGCTCCCTGAGCTTGACCTACCTCTGAACGTTACAATTACATAAACCAAGAATTTCAGTCCCTCCTATCATTTAGGCCACTCTGAGTTGGGTTTTTGTTCCCTCCAATGAAATCATCCTACTGATACAGTCCTTATCTCTTTCTACTTCGTATCATTTTCATACCAGCTTCATATTGCCCATTATACCTTTTGACTTTATCTGTGCATCCGCCCAGGGGGTCTAGCATATACACCTGTATACGTAAACATGACTGCGGGTTGAACTGAGCCAGCTAATTCAGTATGTCTCAAGTGAATGCCACTTACGTGGGATGTTAAAACATTTTAGGGAGGGAAATAATTCTACTTTTAAATAGGATTGACAAGCACTGGGTTTTTTAAAAAGGGAATAATTTCTTTGCTACCATATTTATTAAAGTCCTCAATATACTACACTCATGTGCATTATGACAAAAAGTGAGATCTAATCTAGTATGTGTCAAACGTATTTAACTCCTTGTCTCGTTCATCCTACATGTCCTGAGGGACTAGTGTTACAAAGAACACATGAGGGAAAATACCATCGTACGTCATAACGTACCCAAACTACGCTAGGAACTCCAACCTGATAGGCTTTGAGGAATAGAAAGGAAGAGGAAAAGGAAGTTTTCTCCACAATTTCAGAAATGAAGTCCAGCCGAAGAATTTACCTTTGACGCCCTCTCCACACACCTTCTCATAAGAAAAAAAATGCAACTATGTGTGTTAATGGATGTTAACTGAACTTATTGTGGTGATCATCTCACATATATACATTTATCAAATCATTATGTTGTATACCAAAAACTAATACAGTGTTATATGTCAATTAATCGCAATAAAAATAATAATAATAATGGTAATTTTTATGCTATTCTTATCCAGTAGGCATTGTTTTCATAATTACCTCAATCATAACTTGGTCATATTTTCTTAAACTGTCCCACACTGTCTTGCAAAGTTTCTCTATTTGTATATGGTTAGTTTTTATTGCAAAACAAACCACTCCAAAACTGAATGGCTTAAGCCTTTTGTGACCCAGGAGACTTCTGACCCACCAGTTCCAGGGCTATCCCTGTAGTCCTTCTAATCCTTGTGTTCTCTGTGTGCTAAGCCGGGTCCTTCTGTGTCCCGGGAGCTACCTCACCCGGCAGTGCGTGGTGTGTCGGGGGCATGGCTTTGTTCTAGAAGCTGTGCACCACCACAGAAGGCTCTTGGGAGCAATAGTGAGGCCCTGGAAAACCTTAGGCAAAACAAACACTTGCTTGTTAGATCACAGTCAAGGGCATACAGCGGAGAGTATTTCTTGTGGATTTTTATGGCACCAACATCTGTCCAAAGCAAAAGGTACTGTTTTTCCCAAGACATTGATGTGATTAGGCCTAACAAAAAGACTCACCAAATTGCATCTTGATTTTTAATTCTTTCACCCATGAACACTGTTAATCCAGTTTACGAACTTGACCTTGATCCATTTAGAAAGGTGTTGCAGGTGCCGCTTGATTTTTTTTGAAGGTATGTTTAGCTTTTGAGCCCCTCCGCCGGGAGGAGGAGATAAAACAGCCTTCTTGGAGCCTGCCCGTAATCCCTGGTCTCAGAGGATCGCTCTCAACTTCCTTTGCATTGATTAAATTTCTTCGCCAGCCGGACCTCTTTGTCTTACAAGTTTCACAGCTTTCCGTCAGGCAACAATATCAATAACACCATTCTGTGGAACAAAATTTATTAAAATTGCCTTAGATTGCTAGCTAATCGTTCAGACTGTTGAAGCATGCAAAAACAGATTTTTTTTTTTCTTAAATCCCTGTAGTAGATAAGCCTTTTGATCTGGGTGGTAAAAATGACACTCGAAACAAACTAACTAAAAAGCGAGTATTAAGTGGCGTATAGGGCCAATAATTTATTATTTCTCTCAGCTCTTCTGATGGGACGCAACCTGCCACAGACTGAAAAGGTCTAAGCCAATGGCCTCACGAGTCTGAGATCTCAGCCAGAAAAGCGGAGATGACTGGCCTCTTTCCAGGAGCTTTCTCGTCCAGGAAGTTAGTTCAGGCTTCCTCAGAAGGTGGTCTCTTGGTTCCCAGCAGCAAGACAACAAGCCCCAGTGCACTTTTCAGATATCCGCTGAGTCACACATGCTAATATCCTACTGGGCAGACTAAGTCCCAAGGTTAAATTCAAATTCCAAGAGGCAAGGAATACACTCCCTCATTTGATGGGAGAATGGCAAAGTCACATTACACAGGGGCAGGTATGAAGGGAGGGAGGCAATCCTCACGGCCATTTGCAACCCATCCATTTTTCTCCCTCTCTGGCCCCAGTGAAAGCTGAGAGGAGCAGACCCAGCTGAGCCCCGCACAAACTGCTGGACCCCACACAATTGTGAGCAAATACAGGATTGCCATTTAGGCAGCAAAATCTGGGGAATATGGTTTGATGCAAAAGCTAACAGAAACAACTTCTGAATCCATAAGGTAGGTAAAAGTTCCAAAATACTTTTCAGTTTCCTTTTTAAAACTCCTCTTATATTTTTATGTGGAAGTATTTTAGAGACTTCATGTGACCTCCCCCTGCAGTTTCTCCTAGGCAGGTTGGAAAGCAGAGGGTTGTTCTCTCATGGAAGTCAAGTATAAATTTGGTGGTTGAAATTGGGGGCAAGCCTCTCCCTGCCCCTTGTGCATCCAATGTGCCCATGAAGACAGAAGTCTGAAGAGAGAGGGTTCAGTGGAACTACCACAAAAGCAAACACACAGTTGACTTAAGAAACGACGTAGGAGAAAGCACCATGTGCCTTCCTCCTCAACATGACCTATTAAGGCCAAACCATAAGCAATGTATTTCCTTATGAAAGCTCTCAGAATTCATAGAACAGATTGAACCGCAAAGGAAAAAGCAGGCAAATAAGAGAGGCTGGGAACTCGGCTCTAAGTCTGAATTTTAAAAGGAAACATTCCCACTTTCCCCACCCACCGTTACTCAAACTGTGTTTCCAAACTAGGCCTCTATCAGAATGTAACAGAAGAAATGCTGAGGAGAAGTAGGACACCCGGATTCTCATTTTGCCCCTAAGCAGCTATTGAACCTGGGTTAAGTCATCTGACCCCTCTGGGTCTGTGCTTTCACAACCATTAGTCCGAAAGGGTAAGACTAGGGATTGTGACTAAAAGTTGCTCTTCTAGAAGTTAAATGCTCAGCTCATATTGGAAAGCTGGGCAGTAAAGCTTTGTGGTCAAAAACATGAACTCTGTTATCAAAGAGAACCAGTTTTAGGTTCAGCTCAGCAGCTGACGAGCTATAGAATCCTGAGTAAGTGTCTTGAATTCTCAGTTTCCTCATCTGTAGAATGAGAACAAGAATTGTATGAGAATCTGCTAATTATGAAATACTGCATATCACATAGTTAGCCAAGTCTAGCACATTAGGAAGTGTTCTTCGTGTTGTTGACAAGAACCTACACCATGTCAGTTAACACTGTCCAGTCTGTCATAAAAGACAGAGATCGGGTCACATGTTCCACAAAGGAATCCTAAAGCGACCCCCTCACAGTTGCCTGAAAGTCCGCTCTGCCTGCATGTCCTAGCGACGAAGCAGAAGTTGACCATCCAAAATCAACAGAACATTCTGGAACTACTGCTCTCCCTGCCCAAGCTGTTTCACTTCCTTTTTTAAAAAGCTAATATCAAGTCTAAGAAAGAAAAAGAGATTCAGGATCTGAGTTTAAAGAAGCAAAAAGCAGGTTGTGCGGACAACTTTGACTTCTGCCCTGATTTGTGAAGGCTCTCCTAGCCCCAGTTCCCAGAGTATCTTTAACTTCCAGGCATCTGCTTGAAACAGGATACTCAGTGGAACCAGTAATTCTGGTCTCTCCAATTTTCCCCCTTGTGTATAAGGCATCAAAGGAGCAAATAATGCTTAAAACACCAAAATATTTGTATTCCTCAGCTAGAAACAACTGTATCATGCACAAAATGAGAAATGATCTAGAGTAAACTTAGGCAGGAAGGCTGTTATTCAATCCTGAGGGGTCTCTGCTGGAATTACGAAGGATAATAACAAAAAAACAATAGCAATGTGGGGCCCAGGGGCAATCTTATCACCTCCACCTTCATCCAAGCCAATAGAGCCAAGGAAGAATTTATATGGAAGCAGGTCCAAGGCAGGAAAATGAAGGAATGCCCATATACCATATAAATAAATAATTAAAAGCTATAAAAACAGCTGAAGAAGTAGGTAAATAAAATAAATTCTATTTTCCTGCTTTGACAGCTAGACCCTTACTAGCAAAGAAGACCAGGTTGCAATTTAGAGTTCCACACTGACACGTGGTGACCTGGGGAGAGATGTCGCCTGACCCCTGCCCACCCCATATCCATTTCCTGGCTCTATCCAGCACTACAAGCAACCCAAGGCACATCTGGGGGTCACCAAGCCCATGTATCCAAGTCATTCAAACTCCCTCTGCCAGCTGGCCTTTGGCAACCACATAGGCCTAAAAGTACACAACAGTCTGAGGCCAGGAGGACAAACTCAGGACAGATGCCCATGCAGGCACTAGGGTCAGGCCTGGGGAGGTCAAGAGCCCTGAGGCCATCTGGGATAGGTTCTCTAAAAAGAACATAAACTTTGTTTTTATTTGAAAAAGAGAGAGAGCACAAGTGGGGAGACGGGTAGAGAGAGAAGCAGGCTCCCTTCTTTTTTTTTTTTTTTTTTTAAGATTTTATTTATTTATTTGTCAGAGAGAGAGAGAGCGCACGAGTGAGCACAGGCAGACCGAGTGGAAGGCCGAGGCAGAGGGAGAAGCAGGCTCCCCACAGAACAAGGAGCCCGATGCGGGACTCGATCCCAGGACGCTGGGATCATGACCTGAGCCGAAAGCAGCTGCTTAACCAACTGAGCCACCCAGGCGTCCCAGCAGGCTCCCTTCTGAGCAGGGAGCCTGACGGGGCTCGATCCCAGGACCCTGAGATCATGACCTGAGCAGAAAGCAGACACTTAACTGAGTCCCCAGAGGCCCAAGACTATGAACTTTTTAGACAGGTGTATGTCCCCTCGACCTCTCAGACTCCTTGCTCAGTCTACCCCAAGGAAGCCAGATGGGACCTGCTGCATGTGGCGCTCAGGCCAGAGACACCTCTTGCCTTGTCCAGGGAGCAAAACTGAGGAGAACACAGCCTCCTCAGAATCTCCTCAGACGTTAGCCCCAGGGGCTGTTCCCCCAGGGAGAGTCCCCTACACTTTCTTCCACGGACATACGGCCTCTGTGAAAGTTCCCTGCCCTTCACCTCTGCTCCCAAAGCCTCTGCCATAAATCAGAAACAAATGTCAAGCAAGAGGCTTCTTCCTAATGTCACCCTTTGGACATTATTCTTCGGTCTAAAACTGAAACCCGACTTTCTCATTTTCTGCAAATTCAGAAAGCTCATCTTTCCTTCACATTTTACCCTGCTCTAGGGTATTCTGCTCGTTCATTACCTATGTCACAAGACAGACGCCTCACACAGGCACCAGGACCATCTTAAAGTCGTCACGTCTCCCTCGCTTCCCATGAAAACAGGAAATCCAGAGAAATAAGAAATACGGAGACTAAGGCCTGGTTCCTTCTTTTCAATTAATAATGACTGATCTCCAGCTTTGCCTCTTCATTTCTGGGCCTTGGTTATTTCCTGATTTTATTAGTGTCCCCTTCCCTATAAGGTTATCCCTCCCAATAGCCCTAAGACTAAATCAGTTCAGCCCGAAACAACGAAGGTACGGCTCTGGCTTGCCTTCCTCGGAGCCCGGTGGGTGCTCCTCACCCTTCTGCACAAAGGCCTTCACAGACCCCCCAGGCAGCTGCCTTTGCCATAAGTCTTTTCCCCTCCTTCAGCCACTGCCTCTGCCTCTCCCCGACGGCTTGGGGCCCCTTTCACGCACTCTTGTTAAGTGGCCTTTTATCAGTGTCTCTCCTGTTCCTCCATGCGCTCCGGCAGAACTCTCTCTGTTTTAAGTACCATCTTCTCGGCCAGGACCCATTAAGATCCCTCCTCACGGGCAGTACAAATTGTCACCAGGCCGAGGCATAGGGAAGGCGCCCAGGCAGCAGGCTTATTCTCTTTCCGTCAGCCCCTGAACATCTCCCACACAAACACCAGGCCAGTTCTAGAAAGAGTGGAATGAAAAACGGGGCCAGTTTCGTGAACGTGCAGCCCGTGCTTTCTGGGCCATGTGCTAGATTTAAGGCTCCGCTGTCACCATCCTAAAATTCTTTGTAATCTTATCTTTGAGATTTTCTTGTAAGTGAAGTTCAAGGGCACCATGAGGCATTGCTCGTGTGAGCAGACAGCACCTTGCCTGTCCGCCTTCATTGCCACCCGAGTCACAGTTTGCCGTGCCCCAGGAGCCCAGGATCCCTGTGACTCTATCGTGTTTGGGAGACCCGCAGGACTGGAAGCAGGTACGAGGTGAGAGCGTTCCTTCTGTGGCTGCATAAGTGGGAGTATAGACCACACCTGGGGGGACCATGCTTTTTATTCTACCTGGAACTTGCTACAAATGCAGGAAAGCAATGGGGTTGGAAAAGACCCAGCAACCAAGGAAACCATCACATCTTCTGTTACTCCTGGTACTTCCCTGTATGAACCTACCACCTACCCTGAAAAAGAAGACATCAAAAAAAGGGAAAGGTAGGAAGACCAATAGCTCCTTTCTCTGTCACCCCTTCTTACTCATCAATAAGCAAAAGGTAGGGTGTTGGTACATGTTGTGTATCAAGAAACAGAAAACAGTTGGGTTCATTTTGTGCAGCATTTCCACTGTTCTGGTAGGAACAAAATCCAAATGCATGTATGAACTACAAAACATTGAAATGTCATTTTGTGATGCTGGTATACAAGTAAAATGATCTTATATTTGCATTTAAAACTGGAGTTGCACAATACAGAAATGAATGGTAAAGTTAATGCTAATAATTTTAAATGTTAATGTCTCCTTACTTAGAATTGTATTAAATGGCAAATCTAAAACACTATGATAAATTGAAAGAGAAGCTGCAAAAGAAAGGGAAAAAATTATATTTTTTTATCTTTAGCAGTATATTTTTTCTTGTTATTCGAGCAGAAGGCCCTATATTTTCTTTCTGGACTAGGTCATGCAAGTTACATAGCCATCCCCAATAAACAGTGAAAAGAGACAGTGGGACAGAGGCTGGGCTAGAGGGTGTCAGAGCCGGGCCACTGCCCAGCTGCATGTAGACATTTGTCTAAATGTGGTCTTTGACACCAGACCCCGGACTCCAACTCCTCCAGTGTCCTATCTCATTCAGAGTGAAAGCCAGCATTCTCACTATGACTCTATACCTCCAATGTCTTCCCTGCCTACCTCTCTGACTACATCTCCCATCCCTCACCAGCTCTCACAGCTCCAGCCAGGCTATCCTACTTGTATTCTCCCACCTTCTGGGCATTCTCCTACCCCAGGGCCTTTGCATATACCATCTCCTCCCCTAGAATGTTTTGCCCCCCAGATATCTGGAACATCCACTTCCTCATATTCAGGCATCTTATCAAATGTCACTGTGCCAAAGAAACCTCCCCTGACCACCTCATCTAGACAAATAATACTTTGTTTACCTTGCTTTATTTTCCTCCTTAGTACCCATCATCACTGGGCCTCTCACATAATGTATTTATGTCTTCATTTAAATTCTTGGTCTCAAGGCTCCTTGTAGGCTCATTTGGCAGGGCATGTGACTTTTGATCTCAAGGTTGTGAGTTCCAGTCCCACGCTGGGTATAGAGAATATATTAATTAATTAGTTAGTTAGTTAAATTCTTGGTCTCTTCCACTGGACTGTAAGCTCCAGGAGTGTAGAGACTTGCCAGTTTTACTCACTGCGATCACTCAAACTAGAACAGTAGAAATAGTTGTTGGATGAATAAGGCTAATACAATTCCTAAAATCTGAAGTCATTTAGATTGTGTTAAGAAAACTTATTTAAATATGGAGACATAAAACTGGATGAGCTTTCATATTACAAAATAATCTCTAACATGGATCTACAAACGGTGTCTGATGTCCAAAGTCAGGAGGCATTCTCCTTAGGGAAAAGAAAACCACCCAGCTAGGGCGCCAGGGAGCCTGGGGCTGGAGAATGGACTCGGTCTTTAATGAGCAGTGCCATCATAAGCAGTAACTAGAACCTACCAGAGCCTCAAATCCCTCAGCTATAAAATGCACATGATTTAATAATACCTGCCCTCTTTATCTCACAGGTTTTTGCCTGTGATGAATGAGACAATAAATGTAAACATGGTCTTGCAAAGCTGAAATGTTAAGAAATGCTAGGGCCTTGTATTTGCCTGGCTAAGTAAGGCAACAGGGGGACAAGGGGAAGAGGGTTTGTGGAGGGGAGACCAGGACTGTTGGGCCATTGAGCAAGGACTGGTATTTAAAGACCCACATGAAAGAAGCAATCCAGAAGAGCAGATGCCAGGTCCTTGTTGACCTTTCACTGGGCGACCCCCATATGTCTCCAGTTTGACAGGAATGTCACTTAGCCCAATTAGAATTAGCCTTTCACATAACATTCAAATTCCTGGACTTCCGAGAACAGCCATATAAGGGAGGAACAGACAGTGTGGATAAGAGGAGAGGAAAGGAGAGGCAAAGGTTACGGGAAAAGAATGAAGAGACTTTTGCATTCCGCCACACTAAGAACAAGATGTTTCAACAAATCCTATAATTCTGGAAACGATTTAACTAGACTATTTACCCAAGTTGCCAGCCATTCTCTTTCCCAGCATTTTTGTGGGGTTTGGGGGGCGGGTGTTTTGTTTTGTTTTGTTCTGTTTTAATTAGTTTTTACTTCCAGGCCTTATTTTTAGTTGTTCCATTTATTTGTTTTGTTTTTATTTATTTGTTTAATTTTCATTTCCTTTTGCTGCCTTCACAACGTAAGCTGGTAAATTCCCGTCACCAAAGCCACTCCGTGTCCCCCAACCTAGTCTGCTTCGATATGGAGCAGAATTTGTCATGTCAGGGCACTCGCCTTCGCTAGATTATATTTTTAAAATTCATTTTCATACTAACAGCGCCCCTGCAAAGATGGTGAACCATAACAAAGCAAATTGTGCGTGATTCTTTGTCAGGAAACAGAAGCATCTTTTAAAAAAGCACCCTTCAAGGCTTTAAGTGAAACTTTTTGGTCAAGGGCTCCAGAAAACTTGAGCTGAACAGTGTTTAAATAAAAATAAAAATGCTATGACATGTAACAAAGAAGGGAGGTGGAAGTGACTGTCAAAAGTGGGCAGTCTGAAAGCGCTCCTGACAGGGAAACCCTGCACTCTATTTTTAAACCAACCTATGTAATTTCGGAGAGAAGTTACCACATCTCCTAATAAAGCTTTTGGGGGCGGCTAAGAAGATAAGTTTGCAGTACTGGAAATGGCAGTGCCGCCCACACTGAGAAGTACGAGCCTTGAGATTCTGCCTTTTTGCAGCAGAAAGAAAGAAAGAAAAGGAAGGAAGGAAGGAAGGAAGGACTAAGAAAGAAAAAGAAAGGAAACCAAAGGTATACATTTCCTGAGTACAATGGAAGCAGCCTCTAAGAAGAGAAAACACAGGGGCGCCTGGGTGGCTCAGTCAGTTAAGGGTCTGCCTTTGGCTCAGGTCACGATCCCAGGGTCCTGGGATCCAGTCCCTCAGGAGAAACCTGCTTCTCCCTCTGCCTCTGTCCCTCCCTCTGTTCATGATCGATCTCTCTCTCTCTCTCTCTCAAATAAGTAAAATTAAAAAAAAAAAAAAAAGAGAGAGAGAGAGAAGAGAAAACACAGAAACTCCCAGATCTTGGGAAGTGGGTATGAACATCACCTTGTTAGTGTTGCTAACGAGCAAGAGATGCGAGGGCCACAGAGTTTGAGTGACATGGAGAAAAGTTGGTAGCAGGTCATATATAAATGTGGTTGTTGACCATAATTTCGGTGAGAAAGATGCAAATTTCGGTGAGAAAGAGCAAATAGGACAGAATTTGAATAGTAGTCCCTCGAATACTCCAATGTCTGGTCCTCAGAGAAATGGTGAGGATAGAAATTCGTCTCTACAGCAAGGGTGCCAAGTGTTTTGGCAGAGAGATCATGGAATCCCACCCCCCCAACTTTCTAACTGAGTGTGTACTTTTAGTTAATTAACCTCTCTGAGCCTTGGTTTTCCTAATCTATAAAACGGGACGGATGACATGGCACCTGACAGGGTTGCCTATTTAATGAGAACCACAGTGACGGGCACACCCTAAGCAACTGCCAAGTTAAATTCATCCAAAGGGGCAATTACAATGTGGAAACAGAAGGGGTGTTCTGGGGGCACTGGGCTGGCACAGTTGGAAGAACATGCCACTCTTGTTCTCAGGGTTGTGAGTTCACGCCCCACACTGGGTGTAGAGATTATTTAAGTGAATAAATACTTCCAAAAAGGGGGGGGGGGTGGCTTCTGGGGGATACCACACAGATTCTTTTTGGCCATCGAATAAATGCCCCGACTGCCTCCTCCAACTTCTGGAGAAACCAGTAAGATCTGACTAAGTCAGTAACCACATCCCCAAAGCCCCCATTCCAACACCGACTGTACTCTACACACACACACACACACACACACACACATGCACACGCACACACCCACACACACTCCCCAGGCCACAGCCAAGAGCACACACTGTGCCATTGCCTGGCCCTGGGTGACCGAGCCTGACATGGGCCCCCAAAGGGCAGTTGTTTGACTGAATGGACTCTCTTATTAAAAATTAATTTCTGTCAAACCCGATTACATATGAACACAGCCTCATTGTGATCACGACTGTGATTTCTGGAAACAAACATAGACTCCACTGTTGCCAAAAGCAAGGGGCAGTTTAGGACAATTCAAAGTCTTGATCTATGAACATGGGGACACAGCCAGCAGATTCCCTGAGGCTTACAAAGGCATTTGTCCCCCAAGGACAGCTATCTGCCTCATCCTCCTCCCCCTGCTCTACCCCACCCCACACCCACTCCCTCACTCCCTGGGGCAAAGGCGGAGAGATGGAAAAGCACGCTCCCTCATGCAGATAGATGGGTACTTAATCCAGATTCTATCTCTTCTAATAGTGTGTGCTTGCCCTTTAAGAATTTAGGGTTCTTCCTCTGTAAGTATAGGATAACAATGGCAACACCACTACCTAACCCATAGGGCTGTTGGTTGGATAAGGTGAGACAATGTATGTGAAGTACCTAGCACATAGGGAGCAGGAGCTCAAGAAATACCCATCTTATCTTCCACTGCCACCCTGTCCTCTACATTACTGTACTGAAATATTCTCTCCTGCAATGCTCCTTCTAAATTTAGGGCACAAAATTGGGGCTGTGGTTTTCTGAAGAGCAATGGGTTGAAGAGAACAGAGCTCTGTGGTTAAAATAGTTTAAGCCAGATTTATGCATCCTGTAGATCTCTAATAAAATTTGTGTTTTCCCCTCTGCAGTAATCATTTCTTCTACTTCCATCTCACGAGATCAAGGAGAAGTAAAAGGTAGAGGTAGAAAACCACATTATGTCCTCCTCTTCTTTACTTTATATGTCTTTATTTTTTCCCTCAACAACTTCGACCAGCATCGCATGATCTTCTAATGTGATGGAGAGAACCCAAACTTCTAAAATGAGTGCTATCCTACTGATTGAGAGTCAGTTAATAAAAGGAGTAACAATGTCCAATGAGATTAGAATGGCAAGTCTGAAAGAGGGCAAGCAGGCAATATGAATCAGATATAAAATGTGTGAGATCATTGAACCAGTCATTCCACTTCCAGGAATTTATCCAAAGGAAATAATTAAGCTAGTGTAAACCAATGGTTTTCATTATAGTATTGCTGATTATAGTGAAAAATTGTAAACAAGCTAGTGTTCCCTAATAGGAGGTTAATCATATAAACTATGTACATTCATACAATTGAATACAATGTAATAATTTGTTCTAAAAAAAAATGAAATAAAGCTATGCTTAGTGAAATGAAAGAAATCCTCTGTAAA
The DNA here is from genome assembly GCF_902655055.1 of Lutra lutra. NCBI lineage: Eukaryota > Metazoa > Chordata > Mammalia > Carnivora > Mustelidae > Lutra > Lutra lutra. The sequence goes on from NC_062285.1 coordinate 113,996,259, forward strand.
TTGTTGAAGTTGAAAAAAGCTGGGCGAGAAAAATATGTGAATATAATTCTGTTTATGTAAAGATACAAAAAGCTCTTGTGTGTATTTACATAAGCATTTGTAAAACTTAAATCATGCTTTTTCAAATTTTTGAGTGGTTATCTCTGGTGGGAGGATTATAAGAGTACTTTTAAAAAATATTTTATAGGGGCACCTGGGTGGCTCAGGGGTTGAGCCTCTGCCTTCGGCTCAGGTCATGATCTCAGGGTCCTGGGATCGAGCCCCGCATTGGGCTCTCTGCTCAGTGGGGAACCTGCTTACCCCCCTTCTCTCTCTCTGCCTGCTTCTCTGCCTACTTGTGATCTCTGTCTCTGCCAAATAAATAAATAAAATCTTAAAAAAAAAATTTTATAAACCTAGGCATCATATGAATTTTGTAATTTGAACCCCTACACATTTATAATCATCCAAACAAAATTTTTGAATGTTTCATTTTTTTCAAGCTGTTACAAAGTTCAGCCTTTCTCATCTGGAAAATAAAAGAATTGAGAGTATGTACTTAGTAAGAAAGCAAAAACTGACAGAATTAAAGGGAAAGATAGACAATTCAACAATCAAGTAGCCAATCTGAACATACCTCTCTCAGTCATTAATAGACCAACTAGACAAAAATGTCAGTAAGATATGGAAGATCTGAACACCATCAACTATTTTGAACTAGTTGATATTTACAGGACACTATACCCAACAATTGCAGAATACATATTCTCTTCGAGTGAATACAATATGTTCGCCAAGATAAACCATATGGTAGGCCATAAAATGAGTCTCCTTTTTCTTTAAAGTTTGAAATTATATGAAGTATATTCTCTGACCACAGTGGAGTTAAACTAGAAGTCAATAACAAACCAACTAGGAAAATCCCAAATGTTTAGAAATCAAGTAACACACTTCTAAGTAATCTATAGGTCTGAGAAGAATTTACAAGGGAAATTTAAAAATATTTTAATCATAATAATAATAGAAATAAAACTTATCAAACTTTGTGGGATGCGGCTAAAATAGTGACTAGAGGGAAAGTTATAGCTTTGAATGTTTATATAAAATAAAGTCTAAAATCAATTATCTCAAGCTCCTACATTAGAAGCTAGAAAAAGAAGAACAAAGTAAATCCAAAGTAAATAAAGGGAAGGAAATGATTCAAATAAGAACAGAAATCAAAGAAATGCAAAACAGATGAAACAAAAAATTAATAAAGTAGAAGATCACTTTTTTCCAAAAAGTTATGTAATTCTATGTGTCTTTAGAATATCAGATTCTAAAAGACTTTCTTCCTATCTCTGTTTGGGTGACCTATCATTCTATTTCGCAAACATTCATTAATTTGCATGTTTGCCTTAGGCAAAACCTGTGTAAGACTCATATACTGTTTGTGCCCCCTAGAACATAAGCAAGTATACATGTATGTGAATATATATATATATATATATATACTTAATGAAATGTAGGCACCCAGATCCTTTACAAACATGTACATTATAAATATTTATTAAGTATCTAAAAAGTACATGACACTGTGTTTTACATATGCATTGCATTAATTAATATGCACAACATTCCTATTTGTTCATGCATTCTAAAATATTTACTGAGCATCTGGTATGTACCAAGCACTATTCTAGGTGATGTGTTAACAAGAGTACTTATTAGCTAGGTATCATTGCTCCCACTCCACGGTGGTGGAAATGGAGTTTCAGAGAAGTTAAGTCAGTAGCTCATTATCCAAGAGTATTGGTTGAACAAAGATTCTCAACCCATCTCAAAGCCTAGTTTTCAACTACACTACAAAAATGAAGTGACACAGTTGAACCAACGTTTATAATGGAATATGAGGTACTGTACAATGGAGATAAAGACACATTGCCATGGGAGCGTGTTAAAAATCTACTGAAGGAATTCAGAAAGCTTTCCAGAGGAAGTGGCATTTGAGCTGAGACTTGAAGGAAGAGGAAAAGTTTGCCAAGAAGGCTGGCAAACACATCAACACATTTCAGCTACACAATAACCCTGGAGGGTGGCCATCATGGCTCTTTCGTGGATGAGAAGACTGAGGTCAAGATCAATGAAATGATTTGCCCCGGCTCAGACAGTCACTATGTATATGCCAGGTTCTGTGCCAAGCACCTCACAGCCATTGGTCTTACGACAATCCTGTGGTTCAGACACCCCACCCCACCCCCCACTGATAACACTGCTGCCACTACTGGGTCTTGCCTAGAGTTTGGCAACATCCTGTTCCTTAGTAGTGAAGCTGGCTACAATCCCAGCTCAGCCTGACTCCCAAGATCAACAGTAGGTTCTGTAAAAGTTTTCTGAATTATGTGTCCAAAGTCCTGGGTTCTAAGGAGAAGTGACTTTAGGAAAGAAAGAGAGACAATTTTTATTTAGGTAGATGTCAAGAACCTTGTTTTTCCCACCAAAATAAATCATAGATATACCTGAAGTAAAATAATAAAATCCTAAGAAAATGCTGATCATCACTTCAAGTTAGGGAATAGACTCCAAAATGTTAAAAAAACAGAAACAAAAACAAAACCAAAAAAACTCATTGCTTAAACCTCCCTTCTTCCCAGCAACTCCCCTACAAGTTGATTTACTCCCAGTCCTTCACTTGATCTTAGCCAAAAGGCTGAGAAGCAATGATTTACTCACACTCCTTAAGCTAAGTCACGACTGACCCAACTCTAGTTTCACTTACAAGGTGGGACTTGAAGTGACCGGAGCTTCCTCAGTCTTTTTGTGACCTACTGATGACCTGGGAGTCCCACCTGCTTCAGTGAGGCCTCTCCAGGCCTCCAATCTACACATCAGTGGGATTTATTTTTCCTTTTCCTTTAATGGTTCCTTAGAACCATTTAGCAATCCCACCCACTTCCTTTCTTGTTTCTCTGGCCTTCAGAGGCTATAACCCACCTTTCCTCGAAGCAGGCAGGCCCCTTGGAGGCCCATGGTGATGGATTGATTTACAGTTCTCCTTATGTTTTGGTTGTTTTGTTTTGTTTTTCCTTCTCCTGTGGGGTAAAAAGCCAAATTGTGTTTTCCTTTCACTATCTTACGACTTTGGGTGTCAGCTAGTAACCCTTTGACTTCTCTTCCTATTTGAGCCTTTGTTTTTTAGTTTCATTATAGGCCTCAGTCTACGGGACAATTGGGGATTAAATTGGACTAGGCTTAGGCTGAAGAAATCATCTTGAAAAGTCAGAACCAATACAGGCATCATGTTATTCCATTAACATTACTAAGGCCCAACACCTGAAGAGAAGATAATAAAAAAAGAAAATATTTTGGGGGGGCACCTGGCTGGCGCAGTCAGTAAAGCGTGTGACTCTTGATCTCCAGGATGTAAATTTGAGTCCCACACTGGTTGTAGAGATTACTTTAAAAAATAAGATCTTTGGGGCGCCTGGGTGGCTCAGTGGGTTAAAGCCTCTGCTTTCGGCTCAGGTCATGATCCCAGGGTCCTGGGATCGAGCCCCGCATCGGGCTCTCTGCTCAGCGGGGAGCCTGTTTCCTCCTCTCTCCCTGCCTGCTTCTCTGCCTATTTGTGATCTCTGTCTGTCAAATAAATAAATAAAATCTTTAAAAAAAAATAATTAGATCTTTAAAAATATGTTTTTTTTTTTCTTTTGAAAAGAGAGAAAGAAAAGGAAAAAAAGAATTGGGAAATGTTTGGCTCAGTTGGTGCAAGCCTGAGGCCTTCCTATCCACCCTCACAGGAGTCAGGAAAAAGGCTTTAGTGAACGGAACCACCAGCTGCAAAACTCTGTGATTCTGAACTAGAACCATGAGAAACGCCAAGTGTATTTGGCATAAAAGAAGCACACCGCACAGAAAGTTTTATTGTTGTGTAAAAATTCTACAAATTTAATAAACTACAAAGAATACGTGTGACAAATTTTATAATGAGTTTTCAAAAGCCTGACATCTCTCCATGGTCTCTAAAGTAATCAAACGTCCCTTACGGTAGCCTCCATTTCTCTCTTTTTTTTCACATTAAAAAAAATATATTTTCCTATTGGTTTATAAAAAGGTAGCAACCATTTCTATGATTTGAGTTTCTGCTGCTCTGAAATGATGGAATCTTCTATCTGGGGTAGCTTGTAATGATCTTTCCCGGATGATCCGGGAAGGCGAAGTCAGCCTCATCTCTCCCATCCCTTCAAGAACACGCCCTGCGGGGTTGCACGTTAGTATCCCGTCAACCAGGAAATACTTAGTAAACAGCATTTGCACTCTATTTACTCTGAGTTTACTTTAAGAAGCCACTTATCTCTTTTAGAAGGACTTCCCTTGCCAATCACCTTTTGGAAAAAGCCTGGGAGAGACATTCCCTGAGGACTGGGAGAGACACTCCCTGAGGACGTGCAGAATCCTAGTTCAATGAATTGTTTGGCAGAAATAAACAACGACATCTTGGGATCTTCCCTTTTCCTTCCAAAGACAATCATTCTTTTTAGAGCAACGGAAACCCATTCACAGGTGTGCACGCATGAACATGCCTGTACAGGCACACAGGTGTGTGCACACATGCAAATACACATTGCAGTGTCTGCTCTGACACATTCTTAGAAACATGCCTATAATTTCTTCTCTGATGACAGCTTATGCTAAGACACCTAAAATAAATAACAATGGGGGAGGGACAGAAAGGCCATTGAAAGCACGTTGTTCAACAGTTCATCTTGCAAATGAAAAAGCTGAGGCCCAGATATGCTAAATTTCTTCCAAAGAATTTATTTTCCCTGAGAAATTTTGAGATAAGATTAGAGTTTTTCCTTTTCTGATCTCTCCCACTCAGAAGATCAAAGGCTCTGAGGCCAGATGGGCCTGGGTTCAAATCCTGGATTTACCATTTATTGCCTTAATGATCCTAGATCAGTTAATTTGTCTAAGCCTCCATCTTCTCATCTACAAAATGGAGATGGTATGAGTTAGAGAGATCCAGAATACACCACTGTGAAGAGTTTTGTGGGTTGTTGTTGTTGTTGTTGTTTTTAACTCCTCTTATTTGCCTAAAACAGAGCCTCCCAAAAGGATTCAACAGTATTAAATGTCCTTGCTGGACTTTCACAACCAAGAAAGATTGATTCCTGTCACTGGAGATAAGTCATCAACAAGAAATCACCTCAACAGACATTGTCACAAAATTATCCTACCTCCCAACTATTCTCCTGAGGGCCCATTTATTTTCCTGAAAGTCATTTGCTTTCCTGTAAGTAATCTTCTTCCTCTCCCCTTCCCCTATGAAGATGGTATATAAAACCTAAATTCTAACCACCTTCTTGAGACATAATTTTCAATGAGTCCCACCAAACATAAGTGATTAAGAGTTTGTCTATTCTGGGGAGCCTACGTGGCTCAGTTGGTTCAGTGTCTACCTTTGGCTCAGATCATGACCCCAGGGTCCTGGGATTGAGACCCACCCCACCCCATGTCAGGGATCCTGCTTCTCCCTCTCCTTCTACCCCTTCCTGCCCCCACTCGTGATCTCTCTCTCTCTCTCTCAAATAAATTAATAAAATCTTTAAAAAGAGGGGTGCCTGGGTGGCTCAGTGGGTTAAGCCGCTGCCTTCGGCTCAGGTCATGATCCCAGGGTCCTGGGATCGAGCCCCACATCGGGCTCTCTGCTCAGCAGGGAGCCTGCTTCCCTCTCACTCTCTCTCCCTGCCTCTTCGCCTACTTGTGATCTCTCTCTATCAAATAAATAAATAAAATCTTTAAAAAAAAAAAAAATCTTTAAAAAGAAAAAAAAAAAAGCCCTACAACTAAGAGTTTGTCTTTTCTCTTGCCAGTCTGTTTCTGTTCAATTTAACCTGCAGGTCTCTGATTTTTTTTTTTTTTTTTTTGCCTCTTTTAAAAAATTTTTTTTATTTCTATTTTTTTATTAATATATAATGTATTATTTGTTTCAGGGGCACAGGTCTGTGATTCATCAGTCCTACACAATTCTGATCTCTGATTATTAAACCTAAAAGGTCAGAGAAAAAGGTTTTCCTCCCCAGCAGAGCTACTTATAATAAGGAAGGCACTGTTCTAAGAGCATTTAATGCATTGTTTCATTTTTTCCCACCACATTCTTATATTATTTCCGTTTTAGAAATAAGGAAACTAAGGCATAAAGAGGTTAACCAACTTACTTCAAGCCACACAGCTAGTAAGTGGTGGAGTCAGGATGTGAAGTCAGCAGTCTAGCCCCAGAGTGCACATAAGCACCGTGTGAAAGTCATCTCTACCTCACAAGAGGATACCAAATGCTGCGTATAGCATCCAGCCTAACACTAAGGAAGAGCTCAAAAAAAAAAAAGATATCATTGTTACTATGAGAAAAACATACTATGTGTCCATGTGCTGTTGATGAACCTAGAGCATTTCCTCTCTCTCATCAAGGGATTCGGGCAGAACAAGGAATCTAGTCTACCAGTAATATTAACTATTTTGTGTTTCAATTGGCTATAGCTTGACAGGCAGGGTGGAGGGTCCGGAGTTTCTAAAGAAGGACAAGGACAAGAGAGTCAGATAAAAACTTGTCAGGATTATCCAGCACCACTCAATGGACCCCAACATTCCAGTGACTAAAAAAGGTGTCGGTTTTGTTTTGTTTTCTTGTTTTACCACAGTACAGGAATATTTGTCTCGACCCTAATATAACCTGGATGAAGTAAGCCACAAACTCCCTGAACTGTGATTCCATGCTTGTCAGCCATCTTGCAATGACGGATTCAGCTCTCCCCGTGCCCTCATCCTGGGAAGGGAGTGGCCCATGAGATGAGTAGTATCCACATAACTGTAGAGGATTGGAAAGCAGATGTTAAGAACCTCAGGTTTTGAAGTAAACAGACCTATGAACAAATACCAGCTTCTCCACAACTTATCTGGGGAAATCTTCAGCAAGTTATTTCATTTAAACTCTGAATTTCTGTATAAAATCGATCTCCCAGGAGAGTTGGGTCAGCCTCATGGTAGTGGCTCAATGCATAGTCTCTGGTAAATTTATAAATTGGTCTCTGATTTGTCAGCCACCGGCAGGAAATCTTCCATGATTCTTTCCTTCCCCATGTAAAAAACCATTCCCTTGCTCCTCTGAATTCCTGCTGTATACTCCTCTGAATTTCTGTTCCCATCTCTTTTGGGGAAATAGGTGACATGGCTTTCTATGTGCTGAAGACAGTATACAGCACTTTACATGCATTTTTTTTTTCATTTAATCCCGATAACACTCTGAGGTTAGTACTATTATTATCTCCATTTTTTCCACAGATGAGAAGAGGAAAAATTTAATAAGGTCAAGAACCTGGTCTGGGCGCCTGGGTAGCCCAGTCAACTAAGTTCCCAACTCTTGGTTTCAGCTCAGGTTATGAGCTGACTTAAAAATAAATAATAAATAAAGAAACAAACAAATAAATAAATAAATTTTTTAACTCATTTTAAACATTTAATTACTTTTGTAGAGGAGCTAGAGAGGCTAAGATGTGAAACTTGGGGTAGAGATTAGTGGGAATTCCCAAATTTCCTTATAGGAAGGGTTTGGGAATAACAATTTTATTGCAATTGAGATGGATGGGGAGGGAAGGGCGAGGATTTTTTTTAATTAGCATAGAGCTATATTTTTATGGGATGCTCATTATTTTTTAATCAGGTTCTACTGTTGTTGTGGATTGCCAATGGATATTATAGGGGCACACAAAAGGGATAATTGCTCTTCTGTCTGAGGGTGTATTTTTAAATGTGTATTCCATGAATCTGTATGTGGACCCGTCTTGCTTACCACTTTTAAAAGTGATTTAAACATAAGTAATGTGAAGTCTCAAATTTATAAAAGACACCAAGACTTTCTGGCAATGGCAAAGCCACCCTGGAAAGAACAAACATCAAGAAGATCTCATGGAGCTGTGTGAGTGGGCAAAGAGCATTTATGCTCAGCAGAGGCGGTTCACGCAATGCCAACAGGAAAGGAGAACCCACCTTGTTCTCTGGAGACGAAGGCTTCTGAGTGCAGACGTGATCCAGGAAGGGGATGATGGCATCATTGCAAACCATTCCCTGAAGAAGTCGGTCCAAAGTATTGTGGCAGTTACAAAAGCAAGCATCATCAGGAAGGATGTTAAAAACAAAATAGAAAACACAGTGTTACGAGTGCTCGCACACACGCACACATCGGGACCAACGGAGACACCAGAATTCATCTGCTCCCGAAGCACTGGGTAGAGTTCCACTCATTCGACCTCAAAAAATGTCATAACGAAATTGGAAAGTATCCAAAGAAGGTCACTCAAAAGTAGTAAGGTTTGTAAAGAAACTAGACAGACTTTAAAAATACTTCAGCCTGAAAAGACAAAATGTGAGAGTTGGTGGGCCAGTGTCTATAAGGGAGCGAACACAGACCGGGACGCCGAATCCCAGCAAAGCAGACTTAGAAGCCCTGGTAAAATTAAAATAAAGTCTCTTTTTAGGGCAGTTTATGTTTCAAATGCTACTTTATAGAACAGGTAATAACTAGGAAAAAACTCAAAACTCTAAGAGAGCCTATGGTAGTAAGCACGTGATAACTTCTGATGCAGTTGTGGCTAAACTGTATCCTCAAACTTTTGATGTCCATGTTATGAGATATCCATCAAACTCCCTTTCAAGCTGGTCTTTGTAGACCCCAAGAGAGGACATGCTGGATAAAACAAACTACTGGTTTAATCCATACAGCATAGCTGGTAATTCCCAACTTGATAAGTCAAAAGAATCACAGGTGAATCTTTGAAAACAAAAGCCAAAACAAAACAAAACAAAAACCAGATTCCCAGGTCTAATTTAGTAGATCTGGAACTTGGCAACTCTAAGAGAAAATAATTTTTCCAAGAAAAAAATCCAGAGTGTAATCTGATTGGCTGGATTTGAATCACGTCACATCCCTGAACCAATCACTGAGAAGAGAAAATGAGATCCTCTTCTTGCCCTGGAGATCCTGTACATGGTCCAGGATGGTGGGAGTAGGGTTCTCCCAGTTAAGAAAGTGGGTAACAGACATTCAGTCTCCCTTTCCTCCCAAGTAACAGAACCTCAATTATATTAGGGGGAAGTAGATGCCCACCTAAATATTTATATTCCTCAGCCCTTGTAACTGCGGCCATGTGGCTGATTCTGGCCACTGAGTACCTACGAGGATACGAGTCTGGGATAGGATTTCCAGGAAGCTTCTTTAAGGGAACTGACTCTGCAGAGAAGTGCGCTCTTTCTCTCTTCCTTCCTCCTTCCCCCTAACTGGAATGTGAATACAATGGCAAGCATGGAGCCACCATCTTGTGACTGTGGGAATCAAAGCTAGAATAAGCTTGAGTTTCAGATGTTCCCATGTAGTTGTCCTACCAGGCCAGGCCAGGTTTTCCCACCTCTTGACTTTTACAGAAGACAACAAACCCTCATTAGTTTTGATGATTTTTTAGTCTTTGTTCCCTATTTTAGGCTTCTGAACCTAATTCTCCCTGAAACTATAGGATTCTGTGACCAGATGTGTGATACTGCGATTAATAAGCTGTATTGGTCTCTGTCCCAGTTCCTGACACAGGAATCCTGAAACCCTTGTAATTTTCTGGGTAATAGAAGTGTCTTTCATTCTAATGAGCTGACTCTGGGTGGGATCCTGGATGGCTGCTGGGTGAGGGCTGCTCCCTTGAAGGAACAAGTCATGATTAGAAGCCTAGAATTTTTAGTTCTATCTCCCATTCCCCTGACAAGGGAGAAGGACTAAAAAAAAAAAAAAAAAAGGAGTTAATGATCCGTCATGCCTGTGTGATGAAGCTTCTATAAAAAATCCCAATAGTTTCGGGTTCAGAGAGCTTCCAGGCAGGTGAACACATCCCTGCTGGGAGTATGACACATCGCAGCTCCATGGTTACCAAAGCTTCTGCACTTGGGACCCTTCCAGATCTTGCCCTGTCTGCATCTTCATTTGGCTGTGTAGTTCTTCATTTGTCTGTATCCTTTAACAGATCCTTTCATAACTGGTAAACGTGTTTCCCTGAGTTCTGTGAGCTTATCTACCAAATTAATGAAACCTGAGGAGAGGGTTATGGGAACCTCTGGTTTGTAGCCAAGTTGAACAGAAGTTGTGTGTAACCTGGGGACCCATTATTTGCTGAGGACATCTGAAATAGGGTGGCAGCAATCTTGGGGGACTGAGTACTTAACCTGTGGGCTCGGACACCACCTCCAGGTACATGGCGTTAGAGTTGAATTAAATTGTAGGATGCCCAGCTGGCATCAGAGAGAATTGCTTTATGTGGGAAAAACCTCCACACATTTAGTGACCAGAAGTGTCTGAAGAGAAGTTTTCTGTGTGAGTAGTCAAGGAGACACACAGAAGAAAGACTCACAGGAAGGAAGAACTGGAGTGTTTCCAGTTCCGGATGTAACTGAGAGGCGAGGCTGACCAAAACCCCAAGTATTTCTACACTCTGCAAATCCTCTTTAAATGTCATCCCCCGTAGCCCTGAGCATTCTCATTTCTTTCCTCTCTGTTCTATACCTTGAGAAATACTTTTGCCAGGCCTTCTAAGGAATTTGTCTTTTCCTCTTCCAAAACTAGACACAATTCATCACCTACAACTCTGGCATCCTTTTCGCTCCTCTGTGAAAAACCACCCTATCTTCCAAACTTTCCAAGATTTAGTCCACCCCAAAACATTTCTACACCAGCTCCACACTTAGTCTAAATCATCAAACATAGCTCCTTTCAACTCAATCTCTCTGACGCTGTTTTCATGAGTATTAATAGTTTCAATCAGTAGTTTTCACACATTTTTAGCCACAAGTCCCTTGATATAAAAGCCACGGGCCTCTAAGACATCCATGTAAGATTTTGCACGTTGGCGATGTGTTTTTGTCATTGTCTTCCTGATTGGCACCCTTTAGAATTATAGAGGGTACGACCTGCCTCAGAATGCAGCTATACCCTTCCCTGAGGAGGAACAGAGGAACAAAGTTTGAAAAGCATTGCACTGATATTTTCAGTGCAGGTAATCAATAAAAGACCCATCTTTAGACTATCAAAGCACTCCTTATATCAATACAAAAAACAAGCAAACAAACAAACAAACCCATAAATAACTCAATTGAAACCTTGGCAAAAGATTTGAATAGACACTAAACAAAATAAAATATCCTTTGGCCAATCCACATAAGACACGGACTCACGCTCTTGAGGAATCAGAGGGTAAAAATCTAAATCATAGTAAATAATCATTTCACATCCACCAAATAAGCAAAAGCTAAAAAGCCTGAGAGTATCAAGTGTTGACAAAAATATGGAACAATATGGAAATTCAAATACTGTTGCTAGTAACACGAATTGGCACAGCCACCCTGAAAACAACTCATCATTCTCTGAAGGTGGGGATCTACACGGTCTATGCCTATTTTACTTCCTTTATACCCCAAGGAAACATGTGCACATGTACATCAGGGTACATGCACCGAAGTCTTCTTAGCAGTATTGCTCATAGTAGTTAAAAATGGAAAAAACCCAAATGCCTGTGAAAGTAGGAATGGTCTACTGTAATGGAATATTATGAAATACTCTAGAGTACTGTTTGGCTTGAAAACAATGAACTTCACAGCACTCGATAACTTTGGTGGATTTATCTCAAACATAACATTTTCTCTTCCGAAATGAAAACACGAGTATTCTTTTTGAAAACTATATTATATTTTATTTTATGGATCAGTCCTTTTTTAAAAAGATTTTTTATTTTTTATTTATTTATTTTTTGGACAGAGAGAGAGATCACAAGTAAGCAGAGAGGCAGGCAGTGTGGCGGGGGGCGGGGAGAAGGCTCCCCGCTGAGCAGAGAGCCCGACACGGGGCTTGATCCCAAGACCCTGAGATCATGACCTGAGCTGAAGGCAGAGGCCCAACCCACTGAGCCACCCAGGCGCCCCTTATGAATCCGTCTTAGTGATTATTTTGGTATTGCTCTGTTGCAAATGTCAGAGGCAGATGAAAAAGGGCTGGATTGGAAAAATCATTTCAGCAGTTATCAACAATTATAATGTTTTTAAGATGGGGCCCTGAGACTAATTTGGGGCCTCACTATTGCTTCTTATGGTCTTACATTCAAAGAGTTTCCATGTAAGATGTGACAGACTGTGTTTCCCCCAAAAGGCTGCAACAGTATTTCCCGTCCCATGCGCTCCTCCAGAATCCTGCCCCTCCTGCGTCTCCTCTCTTTGAATGGTGGTAGATCTTGGCATACAGCCCAAGTAACCGTTGAGCCTACATTCTAAAAGTCAATGCCGTTTCCACCTGACTCTCACTCACACTTGGAGTTTCACCTACGGAACTTGGACACCGTACTGTGAGAAAATTTAGGCCACGTGGAGAGGAACCAGAGTCCCCGGCCCTAACCCCTGGCTGAGCGCTAGCGGACAGCCAGCACCCACTTGCCAGCCATGGGAAAGAGCCATCTTGGAAATGGAGCCTCTGGCCCACCGTAGAGCTGTCTAGATAATAAGACACTGAACAGAGATCAGCCTTCTCTGCAGAGGTCTGCTCAAAGGCAGACTTAGGAACAAAATAAATGATTGTCATGGTTTGAGGCCACTAAGTTTTGGGGTGGCTTTTAATATAGCAATAATGACTGGAACATAAGGTCAAGGGGCATTTCTGCTAAGGGGCACCTAGGTGGCTCAGTTGGTTAGCTCTAATTGTCCTGGGAGCTATGGGCTCCCCCCAAATCCCCTTCTGTTCCCTCTCCTCTTTCTTCCTTCTCCTGTTCATATTTGCTGTAGGAATTACACTGGACCTAATGAAAAATGCTTAATCTAATAAATATTTAGGTTGTCTCCAAAAGCAGGAAAGAGGGAATTCTAGCTTAGGAGAAGCAACTTTTCTCATACTTGCTTGATGCTTTTTAAGATGTTATCAAGTCAAGAATGATATTTTCTCTTTCTTCCTTTGTGTGTCCGAGGGTTCATTTTTGAAGATAAGGTGGTCCAGAACTTCTCCTCACTAAGAAGCTTTGGCAATATATACGTTCTCGAAAAATATTTTCTATGACAAAACAGGGAGGTGGGTGGGCCAAATTGCATACATGTGGCCTATTAATCCTCTCCTATATAAAATACCATGTCTCAAATGTTATTTTGACTACTGTAGCACGTAAGGACATACAAGAACCTGTCCCATAGTTCCTTGGGGGTTCTGCTTTGATCTGGGGCACGAGCAGAGAGATTAAGCAATCACGCTTAGAAGTGTGGCATTGCCGGGGTGCCTGCGGGTGGGGGGCGCCCAGTCAGTTAAGCATCCAGCTCTTGGTTTTGGCTCAGGTCACGATCCCAAGGTTGTGAGATCTAGCCCTGTGTCGGCTCCGCGCTGGGCATGGAATCTGTTTGCCAATCTCTCTCTTCCTCTCCCTCTGTCCCTCCCCACCACCCCCACCCTGCCCCCAAAAAGAAAGAAAATGAGATTACCTTCAGCCTTCAAGGGCTTGGTTGGTAAGTCTTCATTGCCGTTTATTTTAACCTTGTTTCATCGAATCAGTACAACACAGATCAAGGCCTGGATAAATATTTGTGAATTGTTTGAACTTTATTCTGTGCCCCTAAATACTCTTAGGAAATCAGTTCTGGACTTTAAAGAAGTTTGAGGATCCCAACTCCAGAATGAGATTGATTCAGGGCCAGTTGTGGTAAGAACACAGGAGAAGTAAGGGTATTTGAAAGTCTGCAGGATCTTCTGGGAAATGATTATTACTGTGTGAGCACCTACCAACAAATGTATACCCAAAGTAATTCTTTTGAAGCAGTTTAATCCAAAGAATGATTTTTTAAGATGAATTTTCGAGAATACTTAACAGCCAGCTACCGAATAATGTGCCCATGCTGTGTTTCACTTCTCCACTGATTTCTAATTTGCCTCTCCTCGTCTGCAGACCTTGCTGAATGTTCTCTCCCTCTCTCGCTCCCTCCTTCCCCATCTCTTCTGCCTCCTCCGCACTCTCCCTCTTTCTCTCCTCTCTCTCCTTCTCTCTCTCCCCCTCTCCCCCTCCCTCTCTCTGTCTCTTCCTCCCTCCCTCTCTCTCTCTTTCTCACTCAACCTCTCCATCATCTGTGTGTGTGTGTGTGTGTGTGTGTGTGAGAGAGAGGGTGCGTGTGCCACCCCCCTCCAACCAGCAAAGTGAGGAAGTGAATTTCTTTGGTGTCAGCTCACTGTGTAATCCTGAAAGGGTAGGTGGGCCAGGGGTCCGGGCCAGTTGGACAGCAGGCTAGCCATGCTAGAGAGCCTTAGGAAAATCTGTTTTGTAATTTATGTGCTCATGGGCCCCAAGATAGAGCAAGTCCTCCACAGAGAGAGAAGATGGAAGCCTCCAGGTGGACGCCACATCTCTCTGGTGACATAGCCGTGTGGGCTCTGTGGCTCTCTCATGATTTTAATGTTGAATTTGGGTTTGATTTAGCAGGTCACTTAATCTCTGCTTCCTTCACTTCCTCAGTTATAAAACAGGGTCACCACTTCCTAGTCGACATCAAGAGACCTTGTAAAGACGAGCAAAGACTGCTATTTATAACAAGAAGAGAAGAAGCGTCCAAGCTCAGTTCTACCACTTCCCATTAGATGACTTCAGGTGCTGTTGGTCTCTCTCTGTCTCAGTTTCCTCCCTGCAACCTAAGGATGGTAATAGGAACCACGCCACAGGGCTCTTCTGAGCATGAAATGAGCTGATATTGTGCACAGAGTTCAGTATCCGATACCTTCCATAGATGTCACCTGTTCCTCCTGCTCTCTACCTCATTTTGTCATCAAACCAGTGTCGCCAATCCATGACCAGAAGGCTGGAATTATAAGAGAATCTTGGAATGACAGGGGAAGGCTCTCATTTTACAGACAAGAAAGAAGAAACCAGTGAGGCCGGAAGACTGGCCCACGGCTATCCGGTGCATGGGCAAGAAAGCACGAGTCAGAGTTCAAGCCTCCTAATTGTTGGCTTGGGGGCCAGTCTCCAATGTTCACTCCTTTAGAGGCTGTGCTTATCTTTCTATCCCCAGATAACCCTTTCTCTGTCTGATTTTTAATCTTAAGACTAGTTGATCCCATAAACCCATGCATTCCCTAAGTGTCCTAGAGCCCCCAAGGAACCCCGAAGATGAGCTCCTCTCTGGAAAGGCATGTCCCAGCCCCTGCAGAAGGCCAGGAGCAGTAAGGCTTTCTCCTGAGGAAGAGACCTAAGGAAGCCACTAACGGGGACAGCAGGTGAGGAGGGGGGCTGGCTGGGGAGCCGCAGCTGCTGGGGAAGGTTGCCCTGGTAACCAGCCGGGCTCCATTCAGGAAGCGAGCCCAACTCCAAGATGCAAAATGATTGCCTTCCCCAGCCCCCTGCAGGCACAAAGGAGCCGGAGGGCTGGAGGTAAGGCCAGGAGAAAGGCAGGCGCAGGGCGAGGTGGGGGCCCACGCTGTCAGTTACAACCTTCCACCTTCCAGAGAAGAAAAAGAAAGCGAGAGAATAGCTCTTTGAATCTTCTGGCCCGAGTGAACCGTAAAAACCACCCATTTAATATGAGTCCTTTTGTGGCCATAGAGGGAAGCAGGCACCCCTCTGTTACCAGCCTTATGAAACAATATGCCAGAAAGGGGGAGTGCGGGGGGGGGGGGGGGGAGAATTCCCAAACACTGCAACTTTATGGGGGCCTAAACTCTTCTTGCTCCCGCTCCTTCATTCACACTGATGACAAAGACCATTTGCCACCAATTTATTGGAAAGTTGTTTTTTTTTTCCACAGCTTGAGCCGCTTCAATGCGGGGAGCTCCTTCTCCCCAAATCGCTGTCAGACACTTGCTGAATGGGCCAGGCTCAATTATGCTCCCCCCACAGGTTGAGCTCACACTGTGACCCTGCATGGCTTCCTGCTATTCATACGTGTTACTTCCCCTTCGTGGTAATGGCTTGTGGCACTAGGCCAGAAAACATTATTAATTTCAGAAGTGGACTGACAAACAACAAACCCACAGTGAAACGAGAGGAAGTGCTGGGAAGGCCAGCTGTCGGCTGGAGCCCAGCAGTAGGAACCCGATGTATGCAGGTTCCAGGAGGAAAGGAGATGATAATCCGCAAAGAGGAAACGCACTAAAATTACCCACCGCCCGGAGTAAAGAAAAAAAGAAAGAAAGAAGGAAAGAGAAAAGAAATCAGAGAAAAGAAAGGGGAGGGTGGGGGAGGAAAGCACGCAGCTACTTGAGCTGCAGCTGGACAGGAAATTGCAAGCGCTGCTTGCAAATCCCCACTTTGAACAGGCAGTTTAGGGAATGCCAGGAGCGGAAACCGTTCAGAACTGGATTAACAGCAGCCAAGTTGAATGGCAACCCACTTCTCCTTTCTGAGCTCTGACTGACTTGGTGCACCCAAACGAGAAAAACTGAGTTGGTCTTTTTCTGCACTGTTTCTGTTTGCTTTTTATGCACGCTTAGTTGCTCGAAGTCACTCTGGACGGTTTGATAGGATTGCTCTAAAATCAGAGCCATTTGCCTCCTAGAACGTAGATCCCTAAACCATCCCTTTGGCATCTGAACTTGAGCCCTGTGGGTGAAAAGCTCCTCTTTCTCCTCCGGGCAGGTAAAGGGATTCCGGTCATTTGAAAAGAGCCTGGAATATAGGTATGTTCTAGTTCTTTTGATTTCATACACCTGCCTTTTATTTTGGTGTGTGTATTCTTAAACTTGGGACAAGGAGAGGGGATGTCCCAAGAAAAATGACAGGGTATGAAGCCTTTATCTTGAAAGGAACTGTTCTAAACAACCTTGACATAAGGTTCGATAGTGGTTTCTTACCCACATGCTAAACCAGTGAAGCACAAAGCACATTAGAACGGGACTGGCAAAGTGTGATCTCAAGTGCTAATGTGAGATTTTAAAATCCACATCCAGGCTCAGTGAGAAATTTGGCTCTGCCTTGCCATGTATATAAGAAAGGCAAGTGGCGGGGGGGGGGGGGGGGGGCGGTATCATCATTCCTGATTCATTAGGTATTCTGACACCAGGATAATTTGAAGGTAGCATTGCCACGGAACAAACTGGGAAGGTAATTATCCCTCTGTCCTCCCTGGCATGTGTATTACTGTGTAGGAGACCCTGGCAGGGAAGGAGAGAGGTTAACACTGTCTTCTTATTCAGGTACCCCCATTTATGACCAGTCATGAACAGCCAAACCTTATACCTGAGCAAGCTGTGCTCTTTGGCATTTTTCTTCAAGAGCATTTCTATTTTCCTTAAAGAAGCTGTAACTGAACTCATAAAGGATTGTTGGGACACATGATACAGGCAGTTTATTCTATGATGTCATCTTTATTTGAAGCCAAAGCCACCTGAACATTCCTGGAGTTGCTAAAAACATGGGAACTCTGCCCCACTGTTTCTACAGGACTTTACAAGGCACTGGCACTCCCCCACTCAAAGATTCCGTAGAAGTATCATTTCACGTGTAGGTACGATGAAGGAGAGATGTAAAAAAAAAAAAAAATACACATTCAATAGCCAAAATAGTTATTTATTAATAATTTAAGGTTTTACATTCTTATAATAAATTTCAGCTCAAAACTTTACACCACTAACATATGGAGCAACCGAACTCTCCCTTTTCACAATCATGTGCACTTACTTCACCCATCAGACGGGGACCCATGCTCACACACACACTTCCAGTTTTATACAAATTTCTTTTTTTTAAAAAGGAAAGAAACCAACCCAAAGTATTGCATTTGAGGTGATACTCCCTGAAGAATTTTGTACAGAGGTAATATACTGTTTAGCACAGCTGAAGTTTAAAAAAAAAAAAGTGAGCCCATGATTTTGGTGTCTTTCCAAGATACCCCTTTGAGACAACACAAGCCAAAATATTTACAAAGGTAAGGCATAGTCAAACTACATTAAGAGAAAAAAAAAAAAATCACAAGGAAGATTATGAAAGAGATTAAAGGCTGCACCATACCAAGGTCTCAGTGATAACAGCGTCCATGAAAATATCAGAGTTGGTGAAGTCGAGCATGCTGCAAATATATCCTTTGGATTAGGAAAGAGCAAACATTTCTATTTTTTTGTTTTAAGTGGTATACTGCTCTTTCTCCCTTTGGATGATTTCTTTTAAACCCATCAAAGAAAAAACACACAGTTCAAACAAACACTGTCAAGTGATTGAAGATCAAATATTTACAATAATCAAATGGAGTATCAGATTCACTTTATTATTATTTATTTTTGTTTTGTATTTTTTATTTTTTGCAAACTGATACTACAAATACAGAGCTGAAACCTCTCTTTGGCTCCTCTATATGCAAAATTGAATCAGTCTTCACTGAAGACAATATAGAGTCAGTTCCAGATGCAAAAGGAAACAGTCACACAAGGCCCTAAAGAACACACGCTCCTACCCCTACCATTTGGTCCTACCCTATCTACCTGGAAACCCTCAAATTCCAGTCCCTGCATGGGTAGGCTGTACACGAAGGTATGGAGCAAACCTATGGCCTGGATCTACGCGGCATGTTCTGTTCTTCCAACAAGAGTGGAGCAAATCTCTCCCATTGTAATGACCAATTCCACATGTGGGAACCTTGTCTAATACAGACAACTGGACCCCTGGGACCACATATAAAGAAAGCAGCCCAGCTGATGCTGCCAGGAGACACGGCTGAAGGAACAGACCCATCCCACCAAGGGGCCTGGGGCCTTTCACGTGGACTGCAGGGAGTCCACCTGGTAGACATTCTGGTTCGAGGGTGTCGTGAAATAGAGCTGCTGCGCAGGGACCCGGTTGTCACAGGGGCTGCTGAGTCCAAGCGTCCTCTCGAAGTCCAGCAGCTGGCCCATGAAGTTGAAGTTGGGGGAGATGTTGGATTTCTTCATCTTGACAATGTCATAAGCATCGTTCATTGACAGATTGAGCTTCTGCATGAGATAAGCCACAGTGACGGTGACCGAGCGGCTAATGCCAGCCAGGCAATGCACCAAGACACCACAGTTTTTGCCCCGGGCTTCATCTGTAAACACAAAAAGGAAAAGCAAAATTTCAGTAGAACCAAAACCCACTCTTTGTGAATGATCAGTCTAAAAACTGAATTTAAAAAAAAAAAGACGATGAGGACGATGGAAAGAAAAAAGAATCGTGTGTGGCAGTGGAGCCCCACAGGCAGCAGCAAATGTATCGTTGCGATAAAACATGTACACTGGGTACAATTACATATTTCAGATATTTTCTGAAAAGGGAGCTTTTGTATTAAGTTTCTGCCAACAACAACAACAAAAAAAATCCTTAATGTGTGCATTCTTTGCCTCAGCATGTGAATCCCAAAAACCCTGCAATATGGTCCTGAATGCCTTTTATACAGACAAGCAGACTGCAAGGGTCTATTAAATTATTCTCCAACTGTTGTGCAGCTAACAATAGAGGTATTCAGGCATTTTAAAAGAGAGAGGGATGTCACAGGGGACAGCCCATTAGGAGGAACAGGATGTCGACATGGCCTGAAAATGAGTTCCTTTGTAATAGGAAATGCATTACAATGCCTGGAGATTCGCTTCTCCAGGCTTCCAGCCCACAGTCCTTCCTGCTGGGTTCAGGTTACCCGCACTGTCTCACTGCTAACCCGTATCACAGTAACATTCAACTGGATTACAACATCTAGCATTCAGAGCGCTTTCCAACAACTAACCCATGTCCTATAAAAACTCCCAGATCTTTTAAAAATTATAAAGCAATGCTAAAATTCCTGTCAGTAGTGAGTACTTCCAGCTAGCTGCCCCCAAGTCCAAACACTGAGAAAATTCTGTTGTCTGATCATGTAGGGCCTGCTTTCAAATGACTGAATTCAAAGACACAGGAAACCCCGTTTCAAATACACCTGTGGTCTGCAGCCATGTCAAAATGCACTTTTTCTTTCCTTGGTGAGAAGATAAACCAGAATTAAGAACCCCCTTGTAACAGTAGAGACCTGCACTCCAGCAGGCTAGCAAGCAACGAGAGTGATTAACAGCTTACATTCTAGGAATGGCTAAGAATTTTGCGTTTAAAAGTCTGAGGAAGGACTGTATGTTAGTCTCACCTATGAAAGAAATAGCCTCGGGGAAAAACTGGGACAGATTTTGACTCCAGTGATCCGAGATCGGGATCTGCTTGTATTTAAACTCTCCTGCGTTCTCGAAGAGATTCGGCAAATTGGGGGTGACGTTCAAGATGTACTTGATGCCGAACTCCTCCAACACGTCCAGGTTAGTGGAGTCCTTGGCACAGCCCAAATAGAGAAAGGGCAAAATCTCCACGGGGAAGGAAGGCTGGCTGTTGGACAGCGGGCTGCCATCCGAGTCCGTTGCGCTATTGGGGTCTCGGTCAAGGTCAGACTCAATATCCGAGGAGGAGTCGGAGCTGATCCGCAGGCCCCCGAGCCCCAGCACTGGCAACGGTGGCGAGCTGCTGCTACACGACCCGTCTAGATTGGTCTCGCAGTGCAGGGCGAACTCGGCTTGGAACTTACTGAAGCCACCTGCCAGGACGAGAAAAGCAATCGTGTAACCTGAGATCCCGTAGTAGTTTTCACAGCTTGTGAGAGCCGCAGCCTGGCGCAGGAAACACCACAGCACCCTACGAAACCCCCTACACCCAGAACCAATTATAAGAGAAAGACACTTAAATGGGTACCCTTGGGAGTGAACGAACAGGCCCGCCTTCCCTGGAAACCCTTAATCTTTTAAATCCGGAAATGCACAAAATGGCAACTTATCAAAATAATGTGAGTGGCTAGGGGATGCAATCTGCACCCCCAATGACCTCTGCTGTCCTGCAAATCGTAATTCAAAATCGAACGATAGGAAGCAAGGACGGGCAGAGAATATCACGGGGAGGCAGGAGGAGACCTCGTTAAAAAGAAACAACCCGTGCCTGCGGCCGGAAGCTGGTGGATTCTGCGCGAGCCTGCTCGCGGGTGCTGGACGCCCGAGGTTCGCAGCCCGGAGCGGGCGGAGGGCCCCCGGCCCGGCAGCGCGACTCGGAAGCACCAGGGGCGCTTGCAGTCCGCGTGCCTCGCCCGCACCCACAGCGCCGCGACCCCCGCCCGGCCCCGCGCGCGGGGCTCCCCCCGCCCGGCGCGTACCTTCCAGGTAGAACGCCCGGCAGCCCTCGTCCTTGAGCTTCTTGAGCAGCAGTCCAAGCACCGACTCGCCGCCAGTGTTCTCGTTCCAGTCGCTGCTACTCTCGTCGTAGAGTACTACCGTGTCAGTGCCGCAGCGCCGGGTGAAGCGGTCGCGGTCCTCGCCACGCGTGAAGAGCGCGCGCACGGGCAGGTTGCCCTTTTGCAGGCGCCGCAGCATGATGCCCGGGATGGCCACGTTGATGGCCGACTCGATGTGCGACGACTCATAGAGCTCCTGCGGCCGGCAGTCCATCAGCAGCAGCCGCTCGTTGCCCAGCTCCAACTGCTCGTTGAGCCACGCCACGGTCTTGCTGATCGCCATTTCCGACGCGAAAGGCACGGGTCTGAGCGTATCTATCATGGGGGTCGCGCTACCGGAGAGGGCGGGTGCCTACCAGACGCCCCTCCGGGCAGGCATAGGCCGAGCGCGCCGCACGAAGCTGCCGCTCTCCGAGCGGGGGTTTAATTCCACCTTGCCCTTCCCAGACCGGGTTAGCGGTTGGGGAAAGCGAGACAGAAGTGAAGCCGGCGGTTCCCTCTGCTCCCGGCTGCAGTCGCTCGCTCTTGGTGTCAATGAATCTCTGAATGAAGCTGCCCAGACAGTTTTGTTCCTCCCCAGTGAATGAAATCCAATTAATTCGGACTCCCTGCTACTAACAGAGGAGGGAAGGAAAGAAAAAAAAAAAAAAAAAAAAAGTCCAGCGGCTCCTAATCCCTCCCTTTAAGGCTGCACCTCAAATCCGCCCGGCGTCTTTCTCCTCGAATTATTCAAACCTCGATTTGCTCACTGTCCCTTGGACTCAGCCCTCGCACACCCCCTGCGCGAGGCAGCTCCTCAATGGATACAAACAGCGAGCGTCTCAATGGATACATTCTCTCGGCCAGCCAATGAGCGTGCTGCGGAAGGGGCTGTTGCCGTGGGGACGGGCCGGCTGGAACAGGTTGTGTTGATGAATTGTTAATGAGTTTGTCATTCACAAAAACGGAAAGGAATTTCCGCTCCGGATAAGCCCCAGTGCAAACAAGCTGCAACAGCGGGCTCGGCGGGAGGAAGGAGAAAGAAGAGGAGGCGGCGGCGGAGGAGGAGCAGGGCACAGAAACCGGGGCACTTCAGTTGTCTCATGTTTCCTTCTGTTGAGAGTTCACACTTCGCGTCGGAACTTTTGCGCACAAATGGTGCAATTAGCAGGCACAAAAGCCCTTGTTCGTGACGCCTGCGCTCGCAAGCTAGCTTTAAGAGAACTTGTGCTTTTTCCCCCTTTTTATTCCCTTTAAACTCATTTGGACTGGAGTTCGCCTTAACCCCCCTTCTCCGCCCTCCTTAGGCGGTGTGTGGCATTTGTTTGCCAGTTTAAAAAGCCCAGCTCTGTTTGCTCTGATGTTCTTTTAGCTGAGGCTGTGTTGGGGCTGGTGAACTGCCTGCGCTTTAGTGACCGATGAGGTGTTAAATGCTAATCCAACATCTTTCGAAACAAACTAGGATTTTGTTGAAACATTTTACAGCAAGCAAACAAACAAATGCCTGGTTGTCCAGATAATTGGAAGAAAGGGTTTTTTAAATAGCATTTAAATTATTTTGTTTTTAAACAGTGGAGCCTGCAGAAACAAACTGGTTGGACAGTCCGATGCTTTTATTCCTCTCCAGCAGCCTGGGGCGTTATGAGCCATTGTTCCGGGGATCCAAGTCCTCCCCCTCCCCCCCGCCTTTCCGCGGTCACCCACTGCGCGCTGGGGGGTTGCGCTCGTTAATCATTTCTGGGCAGCAAGCTCGGCTTCCGACTGAGGAGCAGGTCTGGCGGGACTGCCAGGGCTAGGTGCATTTAGGGCGCGCGGGAGCCTGGCGGGCTGTCCCCACCAGACGCTAGGCGTGGGGAAGACCGCACGCAAGGCTTGCGGGGGCTCGGGCAGGCTCCGCGATTGGTCGCGTTGCAGAGAGAGACCCGAGAAGAGGGGAGCCTTCTGTCCCACCCCCGCAACCCCCTCCCCTGCGGGTCGGCGGGCACTTGCGGAGCACCAGCCGCGCCTGCGCGGTGCGCTCCTTGACTAGCGCCCTGCCGCCCCCGCCTCCTAACTCGGCTGGTGCGGGTCGTGGGGCGACCCTGCGGAGGAGTGCGGAGCCAAGCGCGCGACTCTGGGTTCCGTCTCGTCCTGGGGTGGGTGAAGAGCGAGGAGAAGTGCCTGCCGAGACCCCGTGGCTTGAAGGGAGGGCTGGGGGCGCAGGGAACGTCTCCGACGCCTTGCAGGGCCAGCAGGTAACTGGGAAAGTGCCGGCCAGGCCCGCGCGCCGGGTTCCGCCGAGGCGCCGCGGGGCGGGCCGGCCGGGAACCGGATGGAGGCGTGGCCGGGCGGGGGCCGCGGCGGCGAGAAGGCGCATTCCCGGCGCGCAGAGCTCTATTGTTATATAAAAGTGCCGTGGCCTGCCCCTCCCGAGCGGAAAACCACCTGTGTGCGGCCGGCGCGGTGCTGGGGCCAGGGGCGGGGGCTGCGGCCGGAAAGCGCGGGCCCTAATCCGGCGTCCCCTCCCTAACCCCCGGCGGAAAAGAGGCCGCGCATTGTCCCACCGCCGCCGGGGAGGCGGAAGCGGGGGCAGCGGCTCGGCGGGGAGCGTCTTCCCCCGGCGCCCACCGAGAGTAGAGCAGAGGGCACCTGAGGTCGCGGGGTCTCCCCCAGCCAGACGCCCCGCACCCTCGGGTCTGCCTACTGACGCCCTGGCTCCAATTTGCATTTTTAGTCACCCGCCTCTTCCCTGGTTTGGGGAATGTAGGCTAAAAAAAGGCGGCAGCGAGGCCCAGGTTGCCAATTTTGGAGCTCGGCTGCAAGCAGGCCGCCCTGGAGGAGCGTGTTTGACGAAGGTGGGGGTTGCCGCGCGCTCTCCCCGAGCCTTTTTTGGGCATCCCTTGGAACAAAATCCCCATATTTCACTGGATATCATCTAGTTCCAACTGGAGGAGGCCTGCGCTGGAGTTGACGCCTCCGATCCGCCCCCACCTGTTACAGGCGTTCCCACCCCGAGCCAGGGCACCCTGCAGGGAAGCTGCGAAGACCAAGATCCTTCAGCCCGTGATCTCTAACAGAAGAGACAGGGAGGGAAATCCGTTGTTACTTCGCTATTTTGAAAGTGCACTTACCTGAGCCTATGCACAAATTTGGAGGGATTTTCGCAGTTGTTCTCAAACCTGAAGATAGAGACAGTTAGTTTGACCCATGCTTCTGAACCCTGCAGAAACGGAATGTCGGTCCTTCTCAGCACATTTTATCAAATGGCATTCAGACCCCTCCGTTCTAAGAAGTGAAGCCTAAGGGGCCCCTGGAACGGGGTGGCCGTTGAAATTGTGCCCCTGTCCCATCCTAAGCGTGTGTCCTTGGTTAAATCCGTTGTGAACTTCGTCTTCCACGTGCCATAATGAAGATAATGAAAATAATCTCTTCGTAGGAGCTCTGTGATGGTGGAATGGGTGAAGTGCTCTAGAATGATGTTTTTATTGTTCCGAATTGCCGAACTGCACACTGTTCTGGGTCCTTATCTAGATGCCCTATGAGGCCTAACAGCCCACCTAGAACTCCCCAGACTGCAGAGAAGCCCTCGGAGGAACTGCCCTAGGCAGTTTAAGCCGTCCCAATTCAGCTGTCACAGTAGGTGCTGTTACAGACCAAGGTCAAAGTCCTTTAACATAGTTAGGGCATTGTACCCAGCTACCCTTCTGACTTCTCCCTAACGGGACCCCTTTCAACACCCTCTTCTCCAGCCACACCAAATTATTGGAGTAGAAATAATACCTAAATTGGGCATTTACTACATGGAAGGCTTTCTCTAGATTTCTGTATTTACATGCATAATTTTGGTCTTCAGAAATCCCATGTAAATTATCCACATTCACAGAGATTAAGGAATTTGCATGAGGTCACTCAGTAACAAACAGTGGGGGTGGGATTTGAGGCCAGACCCTGTTCAGACCATTAGGGATTACCACATACACATCTTATAAGGTATCAGGGAGACCATGCACTGCACGGTTCCCCGCCAAAACTTGAAGGATTGAGTTCTGTGTTTTGAATTTTAACCACCAGGGCTTTTCAAGCTTCACATATTCTGTTGCACTGTCCCCATAAATGTCAAAGACCACAAGTTAGACTTACTTCCCCGCTCCTTTAAATCTGGTGATTTTCTCTGCGCGCACCTCTCTTAGTCAACCATTCACTAAATGCTTCATTATTTCTCTTCTTGAGAGTTCATCTTAGGTTTTAATCCTAACCACTGCCATTATAATCTAGTGCATCAGCACAGCACGTGGGCCTGGGTTCCAACCTTGGCTCTGCCACTTGCTAGTAGTTGGATAAGGGAAAATCACTTAGCTTTTCTGGGCCTCCATTCCTTCCTTCCTTCCTTCCTTCCTCCCTCCCTCCCTTCCTTCCTTCACTTATTTATTCTAGGTTCCAGGAAATCAGGAGGGAATAAAACGCACAAGAATACCCACCCCCCCTCCGAACCGCCAAAGCTTACGTTCTAGTGAAGACAGACAATAAACAAAATAATTATAGAGCATATTAGGAAGTAAAAGTGCTGTGGAGAAAAACAAAGCAAAGAAGAGTATTCAGCAGTATGTAAAATTAGGAATAGTTACCCCTTCTTCAGAGAACAAGGAGAATTAGAGATGCACAAAAAGTGTAAGACACAGATTCAAAAGATGAGGTTTTTATTTATTTATTTTTTATAAACATATAATGTATTTTTATCCCCAGGGGTACGGGTCTGTGAATCTCCAGGTTTACACACTTCACAGCATTCACCATAGCACATACCCTCCCCAATGTCCATAACCCCACCCCCCTCTCCCAAAAGATGAGGTTTTTAAAACTCACTGCCTCCTTCCTGCAGAAAGCTGACTCCCTGTTGCTGGTGATCTTGCCTCGAACCTCATTATCCTGGGCCTGTTGCCCGGGGTTTTAAGGAAAAAAGCTCAGAAGAGTTCTAGCTAGCATCAGGAAGGACTACGGACCTTCTCATTTCCGGAGGCCCCAGGTCCCTGCTGAGGGTATCATTCCTATCCAGAGAACTTTCCAGACTGGAGAGCGAAGCAGGTCATCCCTTACTCCTCATAAGTGTGCAGAATCAACGTTATACATCCTAACTTCTCTGTGTATATATATTTCTGTGCATACACCAAGCACCCGTGTTTCAATTCTTCCTTCTTTCATTAGGTGTTTCTCCCTGGAAAGCTCCTTAAAAGTTAAGTCTTTTGTTTATGAATGTTTGCTCGCCTATTGGAGAAGCATTTCAACTCCACAGAAATTTTCCTGTGTTGGAGGACACTTGCAATTTACTAGGACCCAAAAGAGTTAGCATGACCTTTAATCCTCTTGGAGTAATCTCTGTGAATACAATAACTTTTATTAACACATCATGTGAAAGTAGTTCAACGGTTTTCCATTAATAAGGAGAGAGTGTTTTGGAAGGTCTGACTTAAAATGTAGTCTTGTGACATATTCAGGATTCCCTCTCAGAAGTCCCAGGGAGCCCTCAAAAGTGACAGCCAGGGGCTTTCTGAGCAGCTACATCTCAGAACAGAATTTCAGTGCGGTTGAGAAATGTGTCTGACATAGTCTGACTTAAAGGGCAGATGGGGTTCACAAAACTCAAGCTGAGCTCTTCTGGCAGGTGCCTCGAAGTTATGTCTGAACAGCAGGAATCGTGGAACCCAAGAGGCCCCGAGGACTGTCAGTAAGAAACATGTGTTTCACATTTTAGGCTGTGCAGAGGGAACACCAAAGGGAGTTTCAAATATGAGCCCCTGGTTTGCAGTTGAACAGCTTGCCCCTTCGTGAGGAGCTACAGGGTCTAATTTATTAAGTGCAGGCTAACGATTTTCCCAAACAATGTGGGGGCTGGTGGAGAGACAGGCCAGGATAGACAGCAACTAACACGGAGCTAGACAGCAGCACAGCCAGAATGATGCAGCCACGGTCATGTCTAGGGAGTGGTTGGAGCTTTCCTATAAACAAGATGGCACTCTCACACCTTGCCAGAATGATAGGACCTGAAGAAAAGTAGAAACTATTGTGAAATTCAGACCTTGGCCCTGATCGGGCTAAGCTTTTAAAAACTATGGGCTTCATCAACTTTCTTGCGTTTTTGTTTCCCATCACCTGATGAAATGCCCATTAATGTACATTCAGGAAACCATAGAGACATCATCTAGAATTTTCTCTATTTTTAAGATTTTATTTATTTGAGAGTGAGTGAGAGAGAGCACAAGCAGGGGGAGAGGCAGAGGGAGAGGAGGAAGCTAAGGCTTCTTACTGGGCTCGATGTGGGCCTTCATCCCAGGACTCTGGGATCAATGTGGGGCTTGATCTGAGGACCCTGGGATCATGACCTGAGCCGAAGGCAGATGCTTAACTGACTGAGCCACCCAGGTGCCCTAGAATTTTCTTTTGAAGCTGGACAGTCCAGCAAAGAAATTCATTTAAAGATACTAAAGTTTATCTCTTCTTTCTTTCAGATGGTTTTGTCCCTTTCGTTCCAGTGGGAAAACATTCATTAATTCTTTCCTCGTATCTTTTATTTTCAAAAAGTAAGAAATCTGAAAGCATACGTAAATGTATATGTAGGAAGTCTTCAGGAAGCTGGCATCTCCAAGTACAGCTAAGCTCACTTACTATTTTTTTGTTACTGTTGTTGTTTGGAAACGGTACAATAACACCTTGTTTCCCACTGTATTATTCCCAATGCCCAGCAATATCTTCAGTGGGAGATTAGGCTTACATTGCCTTCCAGGAAGGCAAGGAAACTACCTGCAGTCATCCTTCCAGAAGCTCCCCAGTCACATCATGAGCATCATGGATGCTCCCTGGGCATTACCCATGCTGTCTCTCCACACAGAAGATTTGCCTTCTGCCTCCTTGTGTGGGCCACCATTCCTCTGGTGCCTTTTCTCCTCCTCTTGTGTTCCTTTATTTACCCAGATGTGAGAATGCAAATGGCTGTTGTGTAAGACAACGAATTATTTTTCTAAGTAGGTACTATTTTCTGTCAGCCCCTTTGCCTCAGCAATCAGTGAAAATGTGTATGTGTGTCCACAATACAAGGCATGCTTTAGCTTAATTGTTGAATTTAGAACCCACGGATCCTCCAAAATACACTGAGGGAACCCCAGGGGCTTCCAGACTCCATAAGCAGAACTGCTATAGGCCATTTGGTGCCTTAATTACAAAAGATATACTTGGATATACTGTCACACCAACAGATAAACACAATGGCTACAATCTGTTTTACATCCAGCTTTGTATGTGTCAAATCTAACTACTGCCACGATAACTCTGCTGAGCAGATACACCATTACCGTAGTTTTCTAGTGGGGAAGCCTGGTCTCAGGTGTCCGGTAATTATGCGGGAATCCAAACTTAACATCTCTTTGAAAGCCTCTCGAGTAAGTATGTTTTGCTCCCTAATCGGTAGGAATAGCCCTCAAGCATGTACCCTGTGCAGCCTATTAGAAATTCAACGAGTTATAAAATTGCAGCTTCTCCCTAACTTGTTAAATTTTATTTTGCTGCTCAAGACTGGGAATTCCAGAGTCAGACCAAGCAGGATTCTAATCCTGACTCAGCAGTTTTCTAATCACGTGCCTCTTGGGGAAATCACATAACCTCCCCATGCCTCAGTGCCCTCATCTGTAAAATGGGGATACTGTATTATAGGGTAATTGTAATAGATGACTTCTATTTGTAAAGGGGCAGGAACAATCCTGAGTCAATAATAATTCATTGATAGTTACCTGTTTTTATTATCAACACACACAGAGTTATGGGTGTTTTTTTTTTTTAAGATTTTATTTATTTATTTGACAGAGAGAGATCACATGTAGGCAGACAGAGAGTAAAGCAGCCCAATGTGGGACTCCAACCCAGGACCCTGTGATCATGACAAAAATCAAGAGTCTGATTCTAAACCTGGACTGAGCCACGCAGGTACCCCTCAAGCCAGTCCTGTTAACTTCCTGTGCTACAAGAGGGGACTTGGGAGTTTACTGGCCCAAACGATAGAACCACCATCTCTCAGTGATCTGGTTTCTCTGTCTCTGATGGCAGCCCTGTTTATACACTGGATCCTTAAGATTTTAAGACCTCCTTGCATCTAAGAAACCTCATCTTGGGGCTCCTGGACGGTTCAGTCTTTTTAGCATCTGACTTGGACTTAGGTCATGATCTCAGGGTCCTGGGATGGACTCCCCCCATCGTACCTCATGCTCATCTCCCTCTGTCCCTCCATCCTCCCACCCCTGCTCCTGCACACTTATGCGCTCTCTCTCAAATAAATAAAATCTTTAAAAATTTTTTAAAAGTAAGAAAGAAGCCTCATCTTATGGGAAGTTCCTTCCTTCCTCTGATTTCCTGCCCAGCAGGAGCTTTTCAGATGCGGGAGGAAAAGGGGGTGGGTGGCAGCCTGGTAAGAGAGCCACTGTCCTGTGATATGAAAGGAGTCTTCCCTCTGTGGGGGGAAGGATGCTCTGCTAGAGGATACATCATGGAAACACCCCTGGCCCTAAGTAAACAGACCAGCTGCTTAGCACAGTTTCTGCAGTGATTTTTGCACATGTATGATTTAAAGGTTATTTTTGTTAACCATCTGACAAGTGTGCATCTTTTGGTGTATTCCCATCAGGTTTTTCTGGACCTACCAGAACTTTTAGATTCTTTTTTTTTTTTTTTTTTTTTTTTTTGACAGAGAGAGGGAACACAAGCAGGGAGAGTGGGAGAGGGAGAAGCAGGCTTCCTGCCGAGCAAGGAGCCCGATGCTGCACTTGAACCCAGGACCCTGGGATCATCACCTGAGCCAAAGGCAGACGCTTAACCAACTGAGCCACCCAGGCACCCAAACTTTTAGATTCTTGACCCAAACCCCTGAAGTCTAAATGCTTACTAAGTCATGGCCTCCATTTACCCCCTTTCTTCTCTCTGATGTTTTGCCTAACCAGTTCCCAGGGGAAAAGCCTTTATAATGGGATTTCTCTGACTTCTGCTCTATTGTCCTTATGGTAATTTACTTTGGACTAACTCTGTAAGTTAGAGTTAGACTAACTCTGCTGCTCTCTAACGCTTTAGGAATGGATAATATCTGGGACATTCTTTAATATGTAGCAACACTTTCTGCTTAGTGACCAGAGGAGTTTGCTTTTGTTATTGCTGTTGTTTCCCTTTAGTGTAAGAGGTGCTTAAAAATTATTTCTAAAGAAAATTATTTCTATTGCTCAAGTTGCTGATTATCGGGGGAAGTGTGACCATGTGAAGTGTGACCATGTGTGACCATGCAGCCTCCAGCCCTGCACCCTGTGACCTTCCTCCAGCCCCATTTCACCGAGGATCCTGCCCCCATGAGATCACAAAACTGCTCATTTTGATTTTGGAACATTGCTGCCTTTCCTTTAGGACGGCCCCTTTCGTGCAGGGTGCTATGAATCAAAGCACTGAGGGTAGAGAGAAAGACCTTTCTCAGCCACATGCAGTTTCCATAACTGTACTTAGCCGCTAAAACATATATATATTTTTTACTTGTTAAATTTGGCAGGCACCTGGGTGGCTCAGTGGGTTACACACCGGCCTTCGATGCAGTAGGCTCCAATCCCGCATAGGATTCACTACTCAGCGGGGAGCCTGCTTCTCCCTCTCCCTCCACCCTTCCCCCCATGCTGGTGCTCACTCTCTTTCTCTCTCTTTTTTTTTCTCTCTCTCTCAAATAAAATCTTCAAAAAATTTTGGTACGAGACTTCCTTCTATAGTGAGAGTGAGGTTGAGAGCAACGTTAGTGGTCTCTAACCACTAGAGACCTTGAGTTTTGTCAGAGGAGCGTGACATTTACTCTGCCACCAATCTGGTTCAGATGCAAGGTTGCAAAAAACATAGATGCCTAAATCCCATCTTCAGTAGTTACGATTTAAATGATGTAAAGGCAGGGGTGGGGTGGGGAAGTCCTAGGTATTGGTAGGGCTCAGAAATCCCTTAGGGAATTCTCATATGCCACCTGAGCTGAGAACCACTGGATTACACGGGTCCCCACACCGTCCCCCATCAGTCCCCTTGCCTAGGGAGAGGTCTCCAGCCAGACCAGGGCTCTCAAGGGTTCATAAACACCTCGGAGGTACTTGCTCACAATCCAGAGGCCTCAGAGGTCTCTAACTCAAGGAATCTGATTCAGAATGTCTAGAGAGGGGCCCAGGCAACTGTCTTGTAATCCAGCAGCCAGGCATGGCTCATAGAGGTGGGCCAGACTTTGGAAAGCTGGGAATGATATCCCAGACAGCCAGGTTGCTCTCCCATCAGCTCTAGTTAGGAAGTATAGAAATGTTTTCAATGGTTCCCCAGAATCAAACATCATGCTCTCCCCATAAACATCAGAACTTCGTAACAGAAGAATGCAGTGTTAAACATCACTAACCTGCTCTTCCCCGAAAGCTCAATGCTTGAATTGGCATACACCCTGATTTCTTTTCACAAGGCCTGAAACTGTACCCAAAACTGCCTGTGGATTTGCCTAAAAGAAGGTTTCTCTTGAAAACAACATCACGTTCTTGAGCACCCATCAGCCGTGTGTCTGGAACTGAAAATGATTGCTAGGTCGTGTGGAAATCAGTCAGCGTCAGGCCGTGCCGTCATAAAAAGGAGGTCTGACTGGGTAGGTTAGACTCATGCTAGAAGTAACAATAAATATGATCATTGTGACAAAAAGGAAGCGCCATGGGAGGGAGCAAAAGGAGGAAATGGTTCACGGGCTTCGGATGTTGCGAAGCTTCCCAGAGAAGACAGTATCTGAGTTAGATCCCCATGGATAAGCAGATTTCCCCTCTCCCTCATCCCAGAGAGGCAGGAGAAGAAAGGCACTCTAGGCTAGATAGACAGGTGGCATGAAGCAAAGGTCTGGAGCCATGCACATGCCTGACAACCGTATGAAGGGCACAGAGCGGCAAAGAATATAAGAAAAGTAGTTAAAGCCAGATGGAAATGGACTTTGGATGCTATGCTAAGGAGTTTTGAATTTTTCATTAGGCAGCGAGAAGTCATCAAAGGTATTTATACAAGAGTGTGACAAGATTTCAGAATATGATTCTGATAACAAAGAGGTGAGTAGACTTCAGGGGAGAGAAAAACCAGGGGCAGGAAAGCCAATTAAGAAGCAGTTGCAATTGTCCAGGAAAATGATGCTATACCAGCACGTTCCTAAAATAACGTATTCATCATCCTGCTTCGTTTTATTCCTCTTATTTCTGGGGCTAGAAAAATCACTTAGCCCTTCTGTGACTCAGAATCCCTCCCTATTAATAGAAGATGACAAAATACTTACCTTACCTCACATAGGGAGGTATGTGAGATGCTTATAATTGTAGCCAGGAAAGAGGGGGCAATGTTATTCTAAATGCCAGTGGTATAATTCCGCTGCAGGAGAGAAACTGCCTTTTGCCTCTTGCTTTTTGTTATAAAAATTCCAGCCTCCCAGGCGCCTGGGTGGCTCAGTTGATTACGCATCTGACTCTTGATCTCAGCTCAGGTCTTAATCTCAGAGCTGTGAGTTCAAGCCCTGTCGTGGAGCCTACTTAAAAAAAAACATTTGCAGCCCCACAGAGAAGCAGAAAGCATCAGAAACACTGCACGGAGGGAGGAGGCGGCGGAAATGACAGGTGCTCACCACCCAGGAAGTGGTATTTCTGATAAAAGGGTCCATCAGCTTTAGGATGAAAATGCCAAGGCAACATGTTGGGCTGCAAAAGTGACATTTTGTAGAGAAAGCCTGACACCCCATTGTTTTTCATTACAAACAAGAATGTAAGGAGTGTTATTCCTATGTTTCCTATTGCGGCAGTGGGGGTGGGGAGCACCCGATTTTCAGAGATAGAGTTACACATGGTCCCTTAAGAGTTGGGATAAGGCTTTCCGATTGTGCTCACCTTCTGGCCAGAGCAAAGGGCACCTGGTCATGCCTTTTCCATCTGCCACCTGGCCCTTTCTCACAGCTACATCTCCAGTTCACCGCCCGGGACCACATCAGAACCCTTGCTTCTCTGGAAAAGTAACACGGAGGTGTCTATCCCAGAAAGCACTATAGACTGAAAATGCTTTAAATTTTGCCAAAATCACTTTGTCTTCTACCTTTAAAAAAAAAAAAATCGATGCTCGATATGCCTGCTGAGTTGATGCAAGATATTCTGGGGGATAAAATGATAAGCCACGTGGGGACACGCCCCTCCAAAAGCTAACATAAGTGGGACTGTGACATGAGAGAGAATATTACAAAGGTAACATCCAGCATGCTATGAGAACAGTTCAAAGTTCTATATCCAAAAGGATCGTCATGTTACGTGACTGACTAATAGTCCATCCATCCAGAGTCCTTCACTTTATATATGACAACAAAGTAGTTTCAGAGAGATAGAGTGAGGAGACCTGCCAGGAACACATAAAGAGAAGAAATATGTACTACTTCCTGATGTACCTTCACCTAAGTATTAAATGATAAGTTCTCTCTAACGAAATACTTGCTCTGGTACAGTAAATTATTCTAATTCTTTAATTCTCTCTCAACGTGAACTTCTTGGAAAAGTTACTGGCAAAATTCATCATGAAGAAATTGAGAGATTACAAATTACAGAAGACAAAGAATTTTTAATCCTCATGCAAGTTAGATCATATTTTAAGGGCAGTTAAAATACCACAGTATCACAGTCTACATTTATACCTGCTCCTCCACTACTTGTTAGATTGCTTTGTTACAAAGGCTCCAAGAAACATCTAGAAACGTGGCTGTACTGACAACAAAGAATCAGTTATAAAGCGAAAATAATGAAGATTTATCCATTTGTTATGAACATGGCCATTTGAAATTTAGTATCTGTTGCTGTCTTCAAAGATAACATTCACTTCTTTAAAAAAAAAATGTGGAAGCCACAGACTAAGAGAAAATATTTGCAAAAGACACATCTGGTAAAGGACTGTTACTGAACTATTGAAATTCACTGGTAAGAAAAATGAACCAACCTGATTAAAAAATGGGCCAAAGATTTTAATGGGCACCTACCAAAGAAGGTCTACAGATGGCATATGAAAAGATTCTTCACCTCCAATGTCATCAGGGAAATGTGAATTGAATTAACAGTGAGATACCACTATCAACCTCTTAGAATGGCCCAGATCTAGAACACTGACAACACCAAGAGCTGGTGAGGATGTGGAGCAACAGGAACTCTCACATCTTGATAGTAGGAATGCAAAATGGTGCAATCACTCTGGAAGACAGTTTGCAGCTTCTTAACAAAATTAAACATACTCTTGTCGTATGATCCGGCAATCATGCTCCTTGGTATTTACCCCAAAAGTTGAAAACATGTTCACACAAAAACCCACACGCTGACATTTATAGTGGCTTCATTCAGAATTGCCAAAACTTTGGAAGCAACGAAGGTGTCCTTGAGTCGGTGAATGGATGAACAAACTAATTCATCCAATGGACTATTTAGCACTAAAAAGAAATGAGCTATCAGGCTATGAAAGGACATGGAAGAAACTTAGCATACTGCTAAATGATAGAAGCCAATCAGAAAAGGCTACATTGTCTGTGATTCCAACTATAGGACACTCTTGAAAAGGCAAAACTGTGGAGATAAAAAAATATATATATATCAAGTGACTACCCAAGGTTAGTGGGAGAGAATGATGAACTGGAGGAACACAGGGGATCTTTACAGCTGTGAAATTCTTGTGTATGATATTGTAATGGTGAAGACACGTCATTATACATTTGTCAAAATCCATAGACTGTATACCATCAAGAATGAATCCTTATGTAAACTATGATCTTTGGGTGATAATGATGTTTTGATGTAAGCTCCTCAGGATAAATGAACCATGCTGGGGCTGGATGTAGATAATGGGGAGGCTGTGCATGTGTGGGGATGGGATGGATTAAAAAAAAAAAAATCGCCGTGCTTCCTGGTCAGTTTCACTATACACCTAAAGCTGCTCTAAAAAATAAAAGTCTATTGAAAAAAACAAAACAAACAACAATGTGTATGCCACTGTCAGCAGACTTGGAATTACAGAATGCAGTTTTCCCATGCATTAGATGAGAGCCAGGTTTTAAATGTCTACACGTGTTACAGAGTTTTTTCTTCTCAAAGGATAAGGCATTATTGAGTTAACATATGGACAGATGAGAACTTGTGCATGGAATAAGATTCAGAAGGAAAGAAGTGGCATATAGTAGAGGTAGGCTCACCTAGCCACCTAGTTCTAGAAGCAACCGCTGTTAACTAGTTTTTGTGGATCTGCCCAGAGAGAGCCTACGCATATGTAAGTGATAGATTTAGTATTATTGATGTTCTTATTACAAAATCGTGGCAGACTAAACACACAGGGATGCAGCTGGATTTTTTTCACCACAGGTTGGTTCATTTTTCTTACCAGTGAGTTTCAATAGTTCAGTAACAGTCCTTTACCAGATGTGTCTTTTGCAAATATTTTCTCCTAGTCTGTGGCTTCCACTTTTTTTTTTTTCATTTTTTTCGGAGATGGGTTCATATCAAAAAATGTAGAGCTTCCTCATCCGTGTTAATGGCTCGGTAGTATTCCCTTGTGTGGGCACACATCATATATTTACCTAGTCTTACTGTTGATGGATGTTGAGGTTGTGCAGAATCTATTATACTATTGCAAGCACTGACTGCAATGAATACAGTCTTTTACACACTTATCCCCTTTACACATGAGTATATCTGCAGGATAATTTTTTTTTAATTTTATTTATTTGTCAGAGAGAGACAGAGAGAGAATGGGCAAGGGAGCGGCAGAAGGAGAAGCAGGAAAAGCAGACTCCCCACTGAGCAGGGAGCGAATAGGGGGCTTGATCCCAGGACCCCCGATCATAACCTGAGCCAAAGATAGCAGCTCAACAGACTGAGCCACCCAGGTGCCCTCAATCAT
Organism: Lutra lutra; assembly: GCF_902655055.1. Lineage (NCBI taxonomy): Eukaryota > Metazoa > Chordata > Mammalia > Carnivora > Mustelidae > Lutra > Lutra lutra. Next base: position 114,032,418 of record NC_062285.1, read on the forward strand.
TAGTTTCGAACAGAAAACATCTAGAGGCACTTGATAAACTCAAAGCACATTTTGTTATAAAACTCAGTGGTGCCTGACTACTTCTTCTCAACTCATTCTAAATCTCATGCTGTAATTAAAACTGCTCTCACTCCTTAGAATTGTGCAGGGTTAAGGAGCCCTGGTTTTTTGTTTTGTTTTAATCCCAGACAGATTGTTTGTCTTAAGCTCTGCCTTAGCCATTATTATCTATGCAAACCTTCTAAGGAATTTTAACTCATTAAAATAACAGGCTTAATGGACTCTCCAAGCATTCACAGTACCTGCCTCCCGCCCAAGTGGAAAGGAAAGAATGATATGACCAAATATCTAAAAGTGTTTCTCCTCACCCCCAGTCCTCTCCAAGAGAGATGATCTGGCCCATTAAACAGAAATGTGAAAAAGTCCCTTGACTTCTCCTTTTCAGTCTGGGGAAGACTCGTGACATGGCAGGGTCTTATTTACAGTCCCCACACATCCACTGCTCCTGGTAGCTGATGCTCTTCAGCTGCTGATTAAAAGATACATATTTTAGGGGCGCCTGGGTGGCTCAGTGGGTTAAAGCCTCTGCTTTCGGCTCAGGTCATGATCCCAGAGTCCTGGGATCGAGCCCCACATCGGGCTCTCTGCTCAGCAGGGAGCCTGCTTTCCTTCCTCTCTCTCTTCCTGCCTCTCTGCCTACTTGTGATCTCTGTCTGTCAAATAAATTAAAAAAAAATTTTTTTTTAAAAACAACATATTTTACACAAATGGAATATCCCGAGTCAAAAGGATTTTGAGTATTACTTTGAAATGGCCTTATCACAAGTATGTAACAGGAATTCACTGTAAGTGAAACAGGAGGTAAGGACACCAGGAATGTAGAAGATAGCACTGGAGATAATAAAATGGAGATCAGGAAGTGGATTTGTAAATAGCAGGGGGGGTGGGGGATGTAGGACAAGCCACTATCTGTTGTCCTGGTTCTCCACACCAAGCCAGGCGGAAGCAGTCAATCCAAGAAAAGAGCTACCATGTCCAGTCCCACTGCAGTGAGAACAAAACTCACTTAGAGGAAAGTTAGGTGAGATTTAGGAAACATATTCTCAACCCGAGGACACTTAACTGGGACAGCTCTGGTTAACCTTAACAGGGATTACAGATCTCCATTCATCCTTCTAACTGGGAAGAAAACAGACTGTAGGCAGGAGGCCAGATGAAGATACGACATGTGATTTAAAAAAAAAAAAATCGTTGTCTTCGTCAAATTGTCTAGAAAATAAAACCTGAGGGAAAGATCTCTTGCTAAGACTGTGTGTTGGAAGGTGCCATCCCAAGGCTTCCAAAAGCGAGAGAAAGAGAGAGAAGCCAGGAAGGAAGGAATGCGGGTACCAGGTGGCGTGTGAAGGAACCGGTAGTAACTTCACAAGGAAATATGCAAATTTCCTTGCTTGTCCTACAGGTCACCTTGAAGCAGTTCATCAGGAAGGAGATGATGCTGAACTGCCTGGAAAACATGGGAGGGGACTGACTATCCTTAAGGTCCAGGGGCCTCATCAGCTCAGACCCAGCCCTTGGAAGCCCTGGCCGCTGCTAGAGCAGGTGAGATGTGGTCGCTCTGAAGCTGTACCCTCCTCAGTCCGTCCATTCAGGAGGAGGCTGAAGCCTGGGAATCAGGTGGGGCTGGGGAATGTTGAGAGGCACAAAAATCAGTCCAGTATGATCCTGTTTTAAAATTATGGGAGATAATTTTAAAGCATTTTAGGATTCAAGAATTAGTGTCTTCGTGAAGGTTAAGATGAATGACTTTCAGATAAATGAGTCATCAAATCATAATGAGTATAGAGGTAGAAATTCTATTATTAATGGGATTTATGATTGATGAAATATTTTTTATGGCTCTTCAGATTGGTTTCTGGATGGAGTTTACTCATTCTTAATCAGATGATGTTTTTATTATAACCTTTTTAAAGGAGTGTTCATTAATTTTAAACATGCTCTTAACCACAAGGCTTTGTTCCAAATAGTAGGTAATCTGTGCTCAGGACTATATTTCAACTTCTAGATGCATATTTTACCAAAACTCCTAACGCACCCAGGAAAAAGTGGACACATTGGTGTGCTCACAAGGTCCTGTGGCAGGGGTCTAGGGTAGGGAGGGCAGATGGCAGTGACTGAAGTTTCTTAAGAGTCTGTCAGGGAAGTGAGCTTCATACATCTGAAAATAAAATAACAATTACTTACCCGGCATATGCATCCGGACAACCCTTGGCTATTTATGTAGAAGTAACAGGGGGGGCTTCTATAAAGCCTTTTGAAGAAAAGGTTATCAAACTGCGTGTTCTCTTGAATCCTTGGGACTCTAGAAACTTACTTCAGTTTTCCAAGTGAAACAACGACCGTTGGTGACATCTCAGTACATATGGCAAGAAGCTAACCTGTTGACAGGGGACAACACATGGACCCTTGTCCCTGAGATCGTCATACTTTTATGACCTTTTCACGCCCCCCCCACCAAAAACCCCACCGAGAACAGTTTGTGTTTTCCTGCTTAATGCCTATTTTATCTGAGTGCAAATCTCCCTCCAGCTACCCTACAGGCTTCTGCCAACGCCCTGTGCGGTCAGTCGGGAACTTGCGCTGTGACATAGGGAGAATATTCACATACTTACTTCATATCCCGCAGGACGAAGAAGACAGCATAAGAAATTCGTTGCCACTAATTATATGTAGTTTATTACTTTATCTTTAGAAGGTTTAATGTGAAAACTTGGAGGAGAGGCTACATTGTCCAGCCTGGACCAGAGCCTGAGTTTTCCACTCTCCCCGGAGTTGCGATGTCTGAGAGGAATCCGTGTGGATGTGGGTTTGCATGTCAGCACCTGAAAGCGGGCGCCGTCCCGCACGCTGGAATGAATGTCCTCTTCCAAAGGCTTCATCTCCAGAGGGTGGTGGAAGGAACAACAGAGACAGCTATGTGCCCACACACACAGCCATCTGCCGTTCCAACCACATGTCTCTGCCCCCCGTTTCCTGCAAGTGATTCATCTATTTTTTCTCTCCTTCTTCAAAGATAACTGTGTAGGCATTTAAGGAGGGGAAAGTCATTAAGAAAAGTAGAATCCGGAGTTCTTAGGATGAGGTAGAGCCGATTAAACAGTCTGGAATTTCACAAAGCAAACAGTGCGGGCGTGGACTCTGGGTCTCCTCTCTCCCACTGGGGCATCATTTCGTAAGAGGTTATCAGCACGCATCACGAACAGGTCAACAGAAATGACTGTGTGTAAACTGGGAGGGCGGGAGCTGCCAGGGAGCTGAAGGAGAAAGGGCAGGAGTCAGGAGAGAGATGGGGGATTTTTCTAACTGGAGATGCTGCTCCTCATACCCACTGTCATCTGTGGCTTTGGTCTCGGAATTGTCACTAATTTTACACCAATGAATTGGATCTTCGTGACTTTTTTTTACAGCTTGTATTTAAATTCCACTTCGTTAACGTATGGTGTAATGTCAGTTTCAGGGGGAGAGTGTCGTGATTCAGCACTTCCAAGTGAGACCTGGAGCTGATCACAGCAAGTGCCCTCCTTGGAAAAACATGGACGTTTCATGAGTTTGTGTACCATCCTGCCCAGGGGCACGCTAATCTTCCCTGGACGGCTTCAGTTTTAGTGTATGTACTGCCACCGCGAGCCCTGGGACTTTTTAAATGGGTCTATTAAAAAACTGCCTCCACGGCATACTTTAAAGGAGACCCTGACCCATAGCCAGAGACGGTGACTATAGGCATGTCCTCAACACTAAATGGTATTGGTGGCCACATGCTGTGTGGGAAGGGGATGTGAGCATCCAAAAAGAGGTGATCTATGGCTCTTTGCTGTGTTGTATGAAATTGGAGGTTCAAATCCTGGCTCTGCTTCTAGATTTGGGGACGTGAGGCAAGTTGCTAAACCTCTAGGAGATCTCAGGCGGTTCCCATGTACCTTGAGGGATGAGGACACCTGCTTCCTGGGATAGGTTAAGGACGGAAGAGAGTAAGGTATGTAAAGTCCTGTGTGGTCCTCACAGGACAGATATATAAATACCAGATGCGGAAGAAAACTCCTTATACTTTCGCTTCAGTTTCGGCCGCATTCTACACCTTACAGCTAACAAGGGAAAGAAATCAAAGGAGAAGTAGGACTGCATGGGACATCATCTGCTTGCAAGTGGAAGACATGGGGAAGAAGGAGGGGAGCAGAGAGATAAGCAGAGCCTGATCACACCTTCTTCCCAACCCCCAACAGCCCCCACATCCCCAGTGGCAAGTGGAAGGCCCAAGGAATGAGGAATTCTATTGCTAAGTAGAATATACATACCCCGGATCAGATTGAGTTCCTAAAGATGTTAGCATAATGCCTCCATTTTCTTATCTGTATAATGGGTGTTATAATAGCACTTACATCCTGGGTGGTTGTGAAGATGAAATGAGATAATCTACATGAAGGACTGAGCACAGAAGCCCAGGACAGTCAGCAAACAGTGCACAAGTGTTACTACGGTTAATATTTTACATTTTTTGTCAATCGATAGAATTATTAACCATAAATTCATTCATTACCTTCTCTATCAGTTGATTGAGCTGAATTTAATAAACACTTGTTCACCCTATTTATTTATCATCAAATATTTATTGAGCACTTGCCGGGCTCAGGAGATGCCAGGACTCATTTGGCAAGAAATTGGAAGGCTAGTTGGGAGAGAAACGAGTAAAGGAAAACAGGACAAGATAAAGTATGTTAAGTGTCACAACAGAAAGTTGTGTGAAGTGCTCCTGGAACCCAGAGGAGCCAGGAAGGGCTTCACACAGAAGATGCTCTTTGTTTTCTTTTGTTTTGTTTTATTGTATTATGTTAGTCACCATACAGTACATCATTAGTTTTTGATGTAGTGTTCCATGATTCATTGTTTGCGTGCTCCATGCAATCCGTGCCGTCCTTAATACCCACCACCAGGCTTACCCATAAAAACCCTCAGTTTGGGGGCACCTGGGTGGCTCAGTGGGTTAAAGCCTCTGCCTTCAGCTCAGGTCATGTTCCCATGGTCCTGGGATCAAGCCCCGCGTCCGGCTCTCTGCTCAGCAGGGAGCCTGCTTCCCTTCCTCTGTCTCTGCCTGCCTCTCTGTCTACCTGTGATCTCTGTCAAATAAATAAATAAAATCTTAAAAAAAAAAAAAAACTCAGTTTATTTCTCAGAGTCCATAGTATCTTATGGTACCTCTCCCCTTCTTCATTTTTTCCTTTTCCTGATATCCTCCATGCTATTCCTTATGTTCCACAAGTAAGTGAAACCATATGATAATTGACTTTCTCTGCTTGACTTATTTCACTTAGCATAATCTCCTCCAGTCCCATCCATGTTGATGCAAAAGTTGGGTATTCATCCTTTCTGATGGCTGAGTAATATTCCATTGTGTATATGGACCACATCTTTATCCATTCGTCTGTTGAAGGGCATCTTGGCTCTTTCCATGTTTAGGCTATTATGGACATTGCTGTTATGAACACTGGGTGCATATGGCCCTTCTTTTCATTACATCTGTACCTTTGGGATAAATGTCCAGTAGTGCAGTTGCTTGATCATAGGGTAGCTCTATTTTTAATTTTTGAGGAACCTCCACACTATTTTCCAAAGTGGCTGTTCTAGCTTGCATTCCTGCCAACAGCCTAAGAGGGTTCCCGTTTCTCCATATCCTCTTCAACATTTGTTGTTCCTTGCCTTGTCAATTTTGCCATTCTAACTGGTGGAAGGTGGTATCTCAATGTGGTTTTGATTTTTATCTCCCTGATGGCTAATGAGGATGAACATCTATTTCTGTGTCTGTTAGCCATTTGTGTGTAGAAGATGCTCTCAGAACTGGAACCATGAAAGATAGTCAGTCTGAGGAGTTTGGGCTGTGAATTTTAGGTAACAAAACAGCTTGCCAAAAGGGCACAAACTTCCAGACCACAGGTAATAATATTGTATTGTATATTTGAAAGTTGCTGCGAGAGGGACGCCTGAGCTGCTTAGTCAGTTAAGCATCTGCCTTCTGCTCAGGTTATGATCCGGGGGTCTTGGGATGGAGTCCTATGTTGGGCTCCCTGCTCCATGGGAAGCCTGCTTCTCCCTCTGCCTACCGCTCTCCCTGCTTGTGCTTTCTGTCAAATAAATAAAACCTTTTTTAATAGAAGCGGGGGGAAGCTACTGAGAGAGTATATCTTAAAAGATTTAAGAAAAAGAAGGAGAAGGAAGGAAGGAAGAAGGAAGGAAGGAAAGAAAAATATGGGACTGAAGTTGTGAAAACAAAAGGGCTGGGGGCCACGAGGACTTTGGTGTGGGCGGTGCCTCCCACCTGCCTGGGGCCCTGCCCTGCTTCAGGCTCGACCTTTCGCCTGCCCAGGTATTGGCCCAGGTCTGCTCTTGGGGGGTAGAAACACAAGTAGCTCACCTCACTCATCCGTTGGTCCGCTGGCCTTTCGAGTCTGTTCTGAGCTCCTGTTTCACTGGCAGCTGGAAGGTGTCTGCCTTATTCCTGCTACAGATTCCGCCTGGTGTGCCAGTCCTAGCAACTGAGTTTGCCCGTTCTTTCTTCCACATTTCACCTCTAAGTTTCTCTAAAACCGGAATTCTGCCCATTCTTTTCGGCCCTCCCCAGCGCTTGGGGTTTCTTCTGAAGCCCTGTCCTTGGCTGGGGGCCTCGCTCTGAGCTGTTTGGTCCATCCAAGGTGATTGCCCACAAGATTTTCCTCTTCACCTTCTTTGGGGCGGCCTGCCAACGGTCTGCAAATGGCTGACCTGCCTCTTTCCTGCCTCAACAAAAACTCCCGTCTACAACCTGCCCCACCTGCCTGGGGGAACGGTCCCCTGAAACGTTCCCATCCACAAAACTGGTTTGCCTCACCACTGAGTGAATGCCCAATTGCATGACTATCGCTGATGATGAGTGCATGCACTCGATATTCAAAGTACCACCAAACATCAGCTTTGGGGGACACAGGTATGCCATAAGCTTTTGTAAATCCCCATAAGAATTTGGACTTGCACAAGGTGTCCAATAGAAACCATCAGAATATATGGTACCGGTGAGCCTTGGCTTTGTGGGCGCAAGCCTGTCTGTCCTGCTAAGCTGTTTGTGTCATGACCCATTTTCCTTGACATCACTCAGGGGATGAGGACACCAGTCGTACGCTACCAGCCACAACTTTCCAAAAAACAAACTTGGGAATAAAGTCACAAGAGGAAATGGGGACCATTTGGAAATTGGAGAGCCCACATGTCTTCGGGGGGGTTTTATGTTTCGTTTTATTTATTTATTTATTTATTTCAGGAAAGATTGCAACGTTTCAACCCGTCCTAATGCTAGCCCATCTGGCTGCTTTATTAGTGACAACAGCAACGTCTTCCAATGCTCTCATCTGAGGCAGTGTTTCCCGAAAAAATTACAGAAAGAACTTTGGGATTTGATGTACCATATTTTGTCTTTTTTTTTTCCTTTGAAAAAAATAAATCCCAACTGGAGAGCATTTTAGAGAGATGCTCTAAATTTCTATGTGCATAGAAATATTCGGTGAGTCATGCCTAGTGTTGTAGGTCTATTCCGGTGCGTGGGGTTTCCAGAACAATTACATAAGTGTTAGCATAGCCAGGAACTTTTGACATTTGTGGCAGCTTAATAGAGTTCTTTTCATCATTGCAAATATCCTAATTGTTGTTTCCTTAAATTTAAAATGCATAAAACTGGTGAAGTGGCATAAATTGATTTTGAGGCATTTCTCTCAAATGCGCTTTGTTGGCAAAGAGACCGAAGAAAATTTATTTGAAATGAAACACAGGTGATCAAGCTGTAACAAATACAATAATCTAATCATCCAGCAGAAATCGCCTTACAGCAGAAATTGTACATGGGATGTTGTTCTTTTGCTTCTCCCATCCATCAAGATTTCCTTTATAATCAGAGAGCGTCTATAGCGTAGTGTTTACTTAGACAGCATTAAATATGGGAGCTATTCAATAGCACGGTTTTGAAAATGCTGGGCATCCAAAACTTACTAGAACACACCAATACCTTGCTTTTATTTTTCAGAAGATTGCCCAGGAAATAATGGGATATTTCAAGTACTAGCAATATGTTTGCGAAAATGCTAGGTACCTTTCTTTTTTTGAAGGTACTCAAGTTCCAAGGTATCTTCCAATAAGAGAAACTAGAGAAAGATCCAGCTAGAGCTATTATCGATTCGTCTTTTCCATCTCAAAAGTGAGCCTCCCCAAATCCAGGGCTTAGGGGCTTTCTAGGACTTTCTATGTCTCGTAGATATTGTGTGTCTCACACGTCTTACCTACCAGCTTATTTTCCTGCAGATAAGAGGTTGTAGCTATGGGTGTCACAATATTTATTGGTCCAAAAGACTAGTGCAAAGGACAGACAGTCAGAGAGGGCACTGACTCACAAAGGTCGCTGTCTGCCTGTCCCTTTGGAAGGGACAGGACAGTCCATCGAGTCCAACTCTGTACACTTGAGTGCTGTTGGATTCTTTCCACATGACCGCAAACACATGAATACCCTTCCTCTGTAGCAAAGCCTGTAAGCGCAGAGCACTCTGGGAATCCCCATCGGTGAGGCTGTGTGAACTGCGTGGGTTGTGGTTGCAGAGATGAGCATATAAATGGGATCACAAATGTAGTAGGTATGCTTGTGACATATAGTCATCATTAGAGTTTGCTTGTTGATGTTGGACTACTACGTGCTGTCCAGGACTGTTTCTAAGAACCAACTGCACATGTACCTACAGGGCTGAGGCGATCAGATGAAAAGAGGAATTTGGTGTCCTTGCCAAGATTTCTAGATAATGGGGAGGACCTTTTTTAGGAGGAAATGATATTCATCCTGAGGCTGGGAGGGTGGAGTGGGAAGAAGACAGCCTTAGCAAGTAAGAAAATGCTGCCAAAACCAAGGCTGACTCAGAATATACCCTCGAGACCAACAGAAAAGAGGTGAGGGGAGCTGTCCTACTCTGTTTCACTGAAAAACTCCTCATCCTACTCTTCATATTCCTGGCTTTCCACATCCAGTAGTCACCAAGTCCCACTCACTCTATCTCCTTTGAGTCTGGAATCCATCTTCACCTTCTCCATTCCTCCAGCCACTGAGTTCATTCTGTTAACCATCTTTCACTTGAATTTCTTTGGCAGTCTCTTAACTGGTCTTCCTGCTTTCCATTTTCCCCCTACCACCCATACCTCATCAAGGGGATCTTTTATTATTTAATAATGGGAATTTATTGGGAGTATTTCATTCAACCCTCAGAATAGACAAGATGACTCAGAAATTGATAGAAAGTGCTGGGGGTGGGACAGGATAGGTGTAGGAGCTATTCAACAGCGTTGTCAGTGCCCTGCCCCAAAATGAATGATCCTCCATCATTTCTGGGGAATTGTTTCCTAGCTTTCTATCCTCTTTTTTTTTTTTTAAGATTTATTTAATTTTATATATTTGAGAGAGAGAAAGAGAGCATGAGAGGGGAGAGGTAAGAGGGAGAAGCAGACTCCTCGCCAAGCAGGGAGCCCGATGGTGGGACTCAGTCCTGGGACTCCAGGATCATGACCTGAGCCAAAGGAGACGCTTAACTGACTGAGCCACCCAGATGCCCTCTCTCCTTTTTTCAATATTTTGATTCTAAAGAGTGAACATTTGTTCCAAGTTGGTCAGGTGGCTATTTGTGGGTGAGTAGAGGGCTCAGGGCACCTAGATTTAACAGTCTCAACACACTTTCCAATGAGGGAGATATTATCCTTCAAAAGGAAATCAGAATGGAGTAGATATGGGTGCCTGGGTGGCTCAGTCATTTAAGTGTCTGCTTTTGGCTCAGGTCATGATCCCAGTGCTCTGGGATCAAGTCGCATGTCAGGCTCCCTGCTCAGCTGGGAGTCTGCTTCTCCCTCTCCCTCTCCCCTCATTTATGTTCTCTCTCTCTCAAATAAATAAATAAACATCTTTTTAAAAAATTTTAAATGGAGGGGTGCCTGGGTGGCTCAGTTGGTTAAGCCTCTGCCTTTGGCTTAGGTCATGATCTCAGGGTCCTGGGATTGAGCCCCACATCAGGCTCTCTGCTCAGCAGGGAGCCTGCTTCCCCCCGCTCTCTCTGCCTGCCTCTCTGCCTACTTGTGATCTCTCTCTCTCTCAAATAAATAAATGAAATCTTTAAAAAAAATTTTAAAGGGAGTAGATAATGAATGATCAAAAATCAGCATGTGCCTACTATATGTTGATTATAGAAGGGGCACCCAAGGGCAATGGAAGTGTATCTATTATCCTTTTGTTAACTTATAAATTAACAAGATGTAAGCTTGTTAACTTACCTCTCTTTAACAATAGACGCTGAAGTCATTGAAGGAAGAACCATGTCTTACTCATCTTTGTATGCCTGGCCTCTCACAGATGCACACAGTAAATATTCATTGTACATTGTATGAAAGAATGAATTAATGTCCATTTAAATGAAAGCTTTGTTTTGTCTAGTCTATCAGCTTCTGGAATTACTTTATTGTCCCCCAGCCTTCGGTGATCCTTCTTTCTAACCTAACCTCTCAACACTGAACTCAGTAGTACTCAGTCCACTCAACCCCTCGGTGTTCCCAAAGGGAGAGAGAGAGAACCAAGAGACTATATGCCAAATACAAGATTCTTTCTGCTCCCATTCTACCATATTTTCTGTCACCATTTGATCTTCAGGAACCCCTAACATGCATTTCTTCCTGGGATGCTTAGTCATTCTTGATAAGCTGATATCTCCCTATCTTACTTGACATAAAACAGTGAATGGAAAGAATGTGTTTTGAAATCAAACAGATGTAGGTTCCAATATGAACCTACCGATTTACTAGCTTTGTGACCCTGGATACTTTTTTTTTTAAACTGCTCTGGATCTTGGGTTACACATATGTTCACTGAAGATATTACAAGGGTAAATGAAATAATATATGCAAAAACACTTGTCAAAATGCTTGTCATGTGACAGGTGTTCAGGGTACATCAGCTCCATTCTGCTTTGGTGGCTTACAGTGACAGGCATGAGAGAAATTTGCAGTGCTAGACTAGGTAATTTGAACTGAAAGGAAAAGGAGAAAAAAGCAGAATGAACGTAATGATGGGCTCTAACATGAATCAAACTCAATTATTAACTTTTCACTGAACTACATACAACATACCAAAGTTTAAAAAATGATAAGGGTGCCTGGGTGGTTCAGTCAGTTGAGTATCAGACTCTTGTTTTTGGCTCAGGTCATGGTCTCATGGATCATGGGATCGAGCCCCACGTTAGGCTCTGCTCTCAGCATGGAGTCCCGCTGCAGAGTCTCTCTACCTTACCCTCCCACTCTTTCTCTCACATGAATAAATAAAAAATTTAAAAAAAAATTTAAGTGGGTTTAAGGGAGAAACAAGCCCATATATATTTCTAAAGCTACAGAATCGGCTATTCCCCAAACTAGAACCTGCAGAGGCATGACATTGGAAGAGATTTCTTCTCTAGTGTGTGGCATTGTTTTTTGTTTCACTCCAGGATACATGGGATGAAGTCCTGAGTGTTTTATAAATTGCTAGCTACTACCAGCAGAGAGGTCACTCATATGAAAACCCCAGGACAGAGTAGATCTAGGATGGGAGAGTCAGCAACCATTCAAATGAGCACGTTGCCTGGTGGGGTCGGGGTGGGGGAGGGGCTCTGCTCAATAACTTTTTTCCTCTCCTCTGGAATGCTCATTCTTTTTTGGTTTATCTTACCAATAAAAGAACATGTCAAATTAGGTATAGTATAATTAATTATGTGATATGATAAAAATTATACTGAGGTCGGTTCTAGAAAAAGGAATTAAGGAAACATTGACTATGACTGTATTTTTGTTTTCTCTTCTCATTTAGGAAATCACCAAAAACTCAAGGTACTGCGGTAGAAAGATAATTTAAGTTTCTCTCAAATTAAATAATAATAACAATAATTTTAAAAAATGTGTTGAGCTGAGGAGATATAAAATCAGCTCAACAGCTCAAAAGGAGGGCATGATCCCCCTCATCTATCTCCAATATAACTCCTCCTGCCCACTTTTCTTGTTCTCCCCAATTCTAAGCTGCTCACACATGGCAGATTGTTCCTGGGGAAGAGCGTATGTTATCCTGGTGTGGGAATGCCGAGTGTGCTAATTCATGGTTTGGAGGAGAGAGAAGGTATGAAGTAGAGCTGGATGACAGTGAGCTAAAAATAGTATGAGCCACCTCCACACCTCTCCCTGCAGAACTACACCATGTCTTCCCCTGCCAGAGGGGAGCCACAGTAGCCTGAAGACAGAGAGGCTTGGTTTTTCTTTGGAGAAGGACTCTTCCCTGATAGGAGAATTGCCTTTCAATCATGGTGCCTCCCCTTAATCCCACCAAGGGGAGGATGCATACGTGATTGAAAGTAGGTCTGTCAGATACTCCTGACCTGGAATTCTGATGTCAAGAGAAGTAACACAAAAATTCAGAATGGTCCCAGATTATTTACTCTGGTAGCAATGGCCAAGGAAACCTACATTATCCCTAATCCTGGAATTCCTAGAGCTTCTCCTAAACTCTCATGAAGCAGATCTTCGGATTCTCCTGTTCTATGAGCTACTCTATATCCTTCTAATAAATTCATTTGTTTATTGAAGATATCCAGATTTAGCTTCTGTTATTTCCATCACAGAATTCAGACTAAAATAGCTTCTCAAACGCTACAGGTTCCACTATGCAATGCTGAAGGTTAAAATTTGGAAGGTGGAAGGAGTCACTTGGGGTCAAACATTTACTAAGGCACCAAGTTCAATTTTTTCTCAAGCCATTCAAATCCCATATGTTGGCTTTGTGACAATCCCCACAAGCCTGGGAAGGCAAAGGAGCCCCATTCTCCCAGGATTAATCTGGTTGAAATCCCCAGATTCTCTACTTCTGCCAGTGTAATTCCAATAAACCCCACAGATTCTAGCGGAAGGTCAGTGGTGCTGATCTAGGTGGGTAAGTTTAAATCAGTCTTGTAAGAGGCAGAGCCAAAGTTGCATGGTAATTATGTAACAGATTATGATGGGAAAGCAGCCACTGCAGTTAGGTCAATAGGCATTTAAAAAATCACTGCGTGGGAACCTTTTCAAACCACAACCCTCCATTAGGGGCCTACAGTTCCCGGAAGCTCCTCAGTCCTTCTTTGAGGCAGCAATTTCAGTCAGCTGGAACCACTGTTTCTGCACAACAGCGACTGGAAAAGAGACCGTATTCTACTTTCCTATAAGCAACATCTCCTGGCGATGGCATTTTGTATCCCTAAGATGTCACATGCTTTTGGAGTTATTTTCAGTTTTCGTTTGCGAAGTATCCTAAATTAGCAATAACCAGCCTTCTCTTCACGGAGTTTAGGGAGGGAGGGGGAAGGCATCCATAGGAGAGGAGGTTCCGGAAACATTTACCAGATCCCTCCCTCCTCAACTGGTTGAAATTTCTTCTTTTTAAAATTTATTTTCACTGCAGGTGCCACTTCAGCATCCAGCGTCTCTGTATATATTTCTGTCAACATCTGTTGAGTACTTACTAAGTGCCAAGCACAATAATCTGTACCAGGCAGTGGCAAACGAGGTAGGTAAGGGGCTTACCCCTGCTTACCCCTGAGGAGTTTCTAATCCAATGGAGGGAGATGGAACCAAACACAATTTCAGACCCGCTCGGTGCCGGGGCAGCCCCTGAGTCTAACCAGCAGGTTAAGGGGAGCCTGACATCCTGACTTTCCTAGAAATGGTTCTTTTTGTGAAGGAGCAGTCAGGACAAACACTTCAGGCCAGAAAACTGTCAGGAAACTGTTGATTCCAAGTTCAAAGAAAGAAAATCTTTCAGGAAAGGTCTTACTTCCACTGACATATTTCAGTATTTCTTTGTTTTGCCCATTTGGAATCTAGCAAGTTCCTTGCCTTTGTAGAATGCTCTGTGATTTGTGCAAAACCCTTCCATTTGGTCCTGAAAGGAGGGTGGCGCCATATTACCCTGATTTCACAGATGAGACTGAGGCTCACTTGGCTTTCCCATCGTTCCCAGCTAGCTTCAGGGTGCCTGCAGCCCGGCTGTCCCCTCTTCCAGCCCACGTAACCATCCGCACTTCTTTTCTGTCTGTCTCATCGCCATCTTTCTCATCTGGCACAAAGTCCTCTGCTACTGTGGGTTTGATCGGGACTAGACACGATATTTTGATTTGGGACACAGAACACGTCCCCCGCTGTGCACACATTCCTAGAAAGTATATACCCCCATAATCTGCTGCCATCGTTAGTCAAAAATTGTTCTTTTCAAGCTTTCTCTGCCTGGCTCAGAAACAACTGAGGAAAAGAACCGCATTGCCAGTGGGGCACTGGCCTTCCCAGCAGGGATGGTCATAGAGCAATCCAGAGAGGACATTACAAGCTCAAATACTGTTCTGCGTCATACACTAGGGACTGTCATATTAATCCCAGCAACCCTTCCTCCAGATTTGTAACAGTGAGAGTCTTGGCCCTCCATGACCCATTGGCTTGATTCTTCCATCCCTATAACATTGATTAATTTAATGAGAGTAGGATAGAAACCGCGCACAGATAAACCTTTGTTGTGATAACACAGCCTCTACTGTGCTCCCTTTGGCAGCACATATAAGGATAATACGTCCTCTGCTAATGAAAGATTAAGTTTATCTAACCCCTATTGTAAGCCAGCGCCTAGGCTGAGTGTTTTATGTAATTCTCTCATTTAACCTTTATCCCAACCTGTTCGTGTAGGAACTATTATTACAACAGTTTTACAGAGGAGGAAATTGGGGCCCCAAAGGTGAACTGTGTGCTCATTCATAAAATCTATGTAGGGTAGAGCCAGGGGCTGACCCTGGGGCTATCTGACCACAGGAGCCTCTTTCCTGATCACTGTTCTAACTAAGGGCACAGACTACTCAAGGCAGACCTTCACCCAACTCCCTACTTTAGGCACAAAGCACAAGAGGTCCTGGTGGAGGAAGGGTCTTCTTCAAGTCACACAACAGGTCCTCATCAGCCAAGTGAGATTTTGCTTTCACGGGACTTCTCCCAACGAAAGAAAATCTAGAATGAGTCTTCGGTATTTGCCTCCAACAGAGGAATATCTTTGGACAGTTGAGTCCATGCCGTCCACTCAAGAATCTAATGATGAGGGCATTGATTCAATTATAAGAAACACTTCTAAACAATCGTAAAGGAGCCGTTTTCCAACAGGAGTCCCGATCCCACTTGGATGTGTTCTGAGAAGAGCAAGCTTGGAGAGAAGGGTTATCTGTTTCATAAGAGCATGCGTTTTTCTCAAGCTGTCAGGGGAGTCATCGTTGAAGAACTCATAAGCAGAAAGTTAACTTGTAATAAGCTGATGGTGATAATGCAGATTCTATTATTTTTGTTGTTGGGGCTGTCTTCCTTTTCTTCCCTTTTTTTTTTTTTTAAAAAGAGCTCAATAACCATGCTGGATGTTAACAATCCATTAGCTCTAAAAGGAACATTTTTAGTTCCCAGAAAACTCATTTTACCTCCCAAATCTGAACCTGTAAACACAAAAGCTCTTTGTCTTATAAAAAGGCTTAGTATTAGTTGTTTCCACAAGATTAGCCCCATTGATCTGAAACAACTGTGCTTCTAAAAAAAAAAAAATGTAGGACATTATCAATTTTAACCATTTGTCCAGGAAACTATGCTTAGACTAATGCCATTTATCCAGCTAGGTATTCTGACTAGTAGGGAGATCAAAGCAGTTGGTGATTGTGTAACATCTAAGATCTGTCCTGATCATCGATCAAGCCTGGAGTCCATGGGCCTGATGAAAAACACCTTACACATCCTCTTAGGATGCTGATAAGTGGATGGCAGGGCTATCCATAATGGCTACAATCCCCTCCAAGGATTCCTAGGATCTCTTTTCAAGTTATTCTGTAGTTCTGCTTAGTTTTCCACATGGTGAGCACACAGAAAGCACGAGATGCAAACACTGACATGCAATGCGCCCCTGCAACTATTTCAAAACACACACACGTGCGCACACACACACACACACACACACACAGAGGGGTGTGGGAGGAGGCCTGTGGCACTGTGTGTACTACCCTAGATGGGCCCTCTCCTGGGAGGAAGGCTGAGCTGTTGCATCCCAACTCCTGTCCCACCTCCTCACTCTTCACTCCTCACACTCCCTAACCGCAAGATGGCGGAGGAAAGCACCGGAAAGGCACCGGGGCGGGTGGGGTGGGGAAGAGTCCTTCTGTGTTCAGTGAAAGCCCGAGGCTGGAGACAGAGGGGGAGGGCACAAAAGGAGGAAAAACACAAGATGGCTTGGCCAAGAAAGGAAAAACAGAAAGAGCAGAAAAAGAGCCTGGGTGGCTCAGTCGGTTAAGCATCTGCCTTTGGCTCAGGTCATGATCCTGGGGTCCCGGGATGGAGCCCACATGGGGTTCCCTGCTCAGCGGGGAGCCTGTTTCTCCCTTTCCCTCTGCAGCTCTCCCTGCTTGTGCACTCCCTCCCCGCCCACCGTCAAATAAATAAATAAAATCTTAAAAAGAAAAATGTAAACAGTGTAAAAGTAACAGGCAGCGCAGGGCTCCCTCCTTCCACAGGGCTGCTGGGTGGGACAGTCCATTCCCAGCAGGCTCAGGACGGACAGCCTTCTGAGTGATTGCAGAGAACCTGCCGGCTTGCCCCTTCCCTTCCTTAGTCTGAAAGCTTCTCAGAGAACTTTAAAGCTGACAGCTAAATTTAATCAGGATTAAATCATTGAAATGATGATCATGTCCTTATGCAACACAAATGAAAAGTGAATCTGCCCGTGCCTTCCCTACAAGGTAATAGCACAGGCTCCTGAGAGCAGCCCCACCGTTAGGAAATGTTTCCAAGTAAAAGGAGGCAGGAAATGTGGGAGTCTGGTTCATTGCTAATGTGTTCTAGGGACTGGAGTCCTGGAGGTTAAACAGCGGGGTCCACAGCAGGTGCTCTGTACCAACAGTGTTCACTCCTACGTGGCATCCTGGCTACATTCTGTATTTAAGATAGTCGTTTTTTCTTAGGGACTCCAAATCTTGTCGCAAAAGGAGCTTGTATAAACTGTACCACCAGGGGCTTGGACTGAATGAAACATCGGTTCCTTTCGATTTTGCACCAGTTGGGTCATTTTAGAAAAGGTACAGGTCCAGCTCCGGTTCAGACTGGCTGACCACGTGATTTATTTTCTTTAGACATCCATGTTAGGTCAACAGCGCTAGGTCATGGACTCTTGATACGAAGAGATGGCGGCTTTACCTCTGTAGACGTCCTCCCCCTAATCCATAATCCTTGTCAAACCATGAGAAAGACATCAGACACCCTATAGTTTGCACCCAGCAACCCAGTGAAAAGCATCCTGTAAATTACCTAACCAGTAATCCTCAAACTGTCAAGGTCATCAGAAACAAAGAGAGTCTGAGGTCTAGAGAAGCCAAAAGATGCTCATGACAACTGAGGTAATGTGGTGTCCTAGATGGGATCCCAGATCAGAAAAGGACACCAGGTAAAAACTAAGTCTGAATAAACTATGGGTTTCAGTAGATAATGGTGTATTCTTTTTGATTCAGCAGCTGTGACAAATGTGCCATGTTTGATGAAAGATGTTAACAGTAGGGGAAACCAGGCATGGGGGATATGGGAAATCACTGTACCATCTTCACAATTTTTCTATAACTCCAAAATTATTCTAAAATTAAATGTTTATTAAAAAATAAAGGTTAAAAGTTAGTTTGGCTCATGGCTCTGCAAAACCAGTCATTTGAGTCCATTTCAGGTTTCCACTTCTGGTTGGCTTCAACTCCTATTCCCAGTCTCCCATCATTACTGATATTTGACCAAGAGGAAAACTGATACACAGATATAGGACTGAACACAAGGTGAGGGTTCATGCGGTAAAGGTGAAGTTTCTGTTCCAGAACTCTCACTTTGCTTTTCCACCCAAGCACCTGGCATTTTGGGCCTCATCCAATGATTTCATTAATGGTAGAATTCCCAAACCAAGAATAGTAATAATGGGTAAGGATAAAGAATGGCTCCATTGACTGGGTGTGGTGCATAAACAATGAATCTTGGAAGACTGAAAAAGAAAAAAAAAGAAAAAAAAAAAAGAATGGCTCCATTGGTCCTCTACTCGTTGGGCCAGCCACTACTCAAATGACACGTCAGTCAGTCTGAATTAGGGCAGCGGCCCTAAGTCCTGATTCCTAAGGTCATGAGTTCCTTGAGTCTATCAGGGATAATATGACTTCTCATCTTGCTACGTGCCATCCAGTCAGTGTGAGAGTGAGTCCTGGAGTCTGTGACATCAGGGGACTGGGGTCAGCCTTGCAGAGTCAACTTGTACCTTGCTTTTTGGTCTTTAATAGCCTGAGATGTTGCCGCCAGCTATCTAACCAATTTCTGCAACTGCTACCATGAGGATATGACAGACTTTGGACTCATAAAATCCTGAGTTCAAGTCCGCACATCCAAGTTCGCCCCTTCCTAGCTGTGTGGCCCAGCTCAGGTGACTTAATCTCACTGATCTTCAGGTTTTTCATCAGGAACAAGACTGGTCATTATCCTGCTTTGATGGATTGCTGTGAAGATTAACCACCGGGAGTATGCAAGAGCCCATTGCCCAAGTTTGGAATACAGTAGGTGCTGAACAAAGATTGTTTTCCCTTTCCTTTCTCTTTGTTTCTCACGCAGCCAGGACAACGGAGATAGGCACAGGACAGCTCAGCCCCTTCCGCAAGGCAAATGGCGCTCTCTGTTCTCACGAGATTAGCATTTCTAATAGGATCAGGAATTCTGCTAATTCATTGTCATTAATCCTAAGGGTGCAAATAATCTCTTAGGATTTGTGCAGAACCAAGCAACTGCTTCCTTAGGGTGTACGTTTATTTATTATTATTTTGTTGTTACTCAGTGGGAAGGTCCAGTTTTATCCCACCAAAAATTGGGCAACTCTCCTGTTGGACAACGAAGGGCAACTGAATTCAGGAACTACATGAAGTACACACAAGAAAGGGCTGTTCCAACCCAGACAGGGACTACCCGCTAACAGGACACCTTGCTGTGAACAATGTCACTGTTTTCTGTAGAACTGTGGGAACAAATAAGCCTGGAGCATGGTGCCTGGGAAACCTAAGAGTAGTGGGGAGAAAGAAGCAAAGCAATATATATTTTAAATAAATTAATACAATACAATGAAGTAAAATAAAATAAAATGCAAGTGGCCGGGTGGAGTGAAGGGAAAAGAACCCTCAATGCAGAGACCCCCCCGAAGGGGCAAAGACTGGAGAAATTCTGACCTGAAACCTTGATGGGGGCTCAGAAGGCGAAGCTCTCCCAACACACAGGCCTTTATATTTCTGAATAGTGGCCACCTTCTCGGTAAGTGTGTTTCTGTCTTGCTTAGATCTCCTATTTCCCTATAAACCCAACCAGATTGGATTAAACAACCAGACTCTTGGTGGTGTTATTTTCCAGGTTCTGCATTGTAATGTGACCGTGACAGCTGTCATGTAAGCTGTCATTTAGACCAAACTTGATCTTGAGGGATTTTACAGAGATGTTGATACATTTGACCCAGAAGGTTCTTTTGAGCCCCTCGGGGTGGGTGGGGGACAGACATGGATTTTAAAGGTTTTATTGCCACGTGTCCTTGCTGTATTATTTCGGAAAACTTTTTAATCAGACAGGTATACATGTTTATGGTGACAGATTGTGGCCGTGAGGACCAGCTAAATATATATCAACCGTTACCTCATTAACCCATGATAACCTTGCTGTTTTTTCTTTTAAAACTGTGTTTACAAAAAATGGAAGAAAAACCTGTGTTTATATTTTTAATATAAAAGTTAAAAAAAGGGGCGCCTGGGTGGCTCATTGGGTTAAGCCGCTGCCTTCGGCTCAGGTCATGATCCCAGGTCCTGGGTTCGAGCCCCACATCGGGCTTTCTGCTCAGCAGGGAGCCTGCTTCCTCCTCTCTCTCTGCCTGCCTCTCTGCTTACTTGTGATTTCTCTCTGTCAAATAAATAAATAAAATCTTTAAAAAAAAAAGTTAAATAAAAAATGTGAAGAAGAAAAAAGCACCTATAATTATTCAACTTTGACTGCTATCAGAATTTTGGTGGTTTTTTTTTTTCAGGTACTTTTTCCATCTCTACAAATAATATTCCTTCTTTCACAGGGTTGCCTTTATACCACCTGTATATAAACTGTATGTATAGCTGAGTACATTTTACCTGAGGTTTCCACAAGTTTTTCAGGGTTGCCAGGTTTCTCTCCAGAAATTTTTATTTCTAAAGTCACTCTAATATCACAGACTAGTTGCGCTGTTATTTGTACTTAACTATTCCCCTATAGCTTGAAAATAGTTTGCTTCCAGATTTTGTTGTTAAAAATACCACTGTATCAAAGCAGTACAACCCTATATAAAAACAATTTTTTTAAGAGCCTGGAAACAAACTATAGAAATGATCCCTGAAAGTATAGTCTAAGAGCCTGGAAACACTATGATTTTGTTACCTTGGTTGTTTCTCTTTGTGTAACACACATTTACTGAGTGTCCCAGATGTGTATGGTGCTAGGATACTGGAATGAAGAAGATACAGGCTCTGTGTTCAGGAGACTGTTAATGGAGGCGGATAGCGTGGAGGCAGATGCTTAGACGACATATTTTAGTTCACCTTGAGAAGTACAGTAACAGAAGTAAGCCCCAAGTTCTATGAACCAATGCATCGAAATCACGTGCATGGTACCCAGCACAGAATAGACAACAATGATGACGACTGCAGCCATCACATGGCTGATAGAATAATCTAAATACTGGTTTCCATGATGCACATTTATAGAAAAAATAAAGAAAATCAAAACAGCACCAGAAGTGCTCCTTGAATTATAGAAGTCAATGGGGACCCATATATGCCCAGGCTATGCTGGCAAATAGCGAAGATTATCAAATTCCTTCTAATTCCTAAAGCAAACTTCCTCATGGAACAAAAGCCCTTTCCATAGTAATGTTCTAATGCCATGATGTCATCCAAGCTTGAATGCTGTCACACGGAATGACTTTACTCTTCGGAACATGACATAGGTCAGACAGAGCTATTTTCAGAGACGAGGTCAATTCAGTTATACTTTTATTTCTTCAATATGTAAATTATATATATGTTATTTACATTACAGATAACATATGTATTATATATGTGTTATATATGTTACAGATAGTATATATTACATATGTTATATATTACAAGTAACATATATATTATATGTGTGTTATATATATGTATATTACATATAATATACATAAAATAAAACTTTAGCAAATCAAGGCAGATCTGAGAACTCTAAAATTTTCCATAGGTCGGATCTTATTTTCATTTAATTCCTGATTCCCATCATTTCCTTTAGCAGCCAGGTCTGCAGACCTGAACAATGGTTAATGTTTAAAAAGGTACAGCGTGTTCTCCTTCACAACCCTGCTCATTTCCTTTTCCTGACGGTGCCCTTGTGATCGCAGGACTCAAGTAAGGCTTTCGTGACATGAGAGTACATGAGAAATGATGCTTGAGTCATAGTAAATGTGAGATTAAAGTTGCTCGTGGATGAAGAAAGTGCATCCTTAAGGAAAAACTTGAATCGGCTTGGACCTCTATGCAGATGGGTTTACTAGAGCAGAGAAGCCATCCACAGCCACTGCTGAAATATGCATAAGGATTTCCGGCAGGAAACGAAGGAAATGCTGCATTAAACTGAAAGCACAGAGGGATTTAAATAAGCCGAATATAGACTCTCTGGTGAGAATCTGATCAGGGCACACTGGCAGTGGCTCACCCTCTCCTGCAGTAGCAGAAAGAATTACACGGTCTGCTCATCAAATCCACAATACAAAGTACTTTCAAGTCCTCCAAATACCCTCCTCTTTTGTGGATTGATCCTCTTCTCTTTAATGCCCTGGACAGTGGTCTCTGAGAGTGACACGACACAGCTACTGACATTTGCCATAAATGCTCCACACCCTTAAAATTTTCCTCAGCACTCAACTCCTCTGAGAAGTGTCCCCTGATTACCCCGTCGTTCTTCCTTGTCATTGCAAACCCTCAGCAGTTGTTTGTCCATTGATTTGCGCTCTGATCATTGCTGGGTTTTTCCTATGCTCGGCACCAGGCTCAGTCCTGGGACTCCGTGATGAGTAAGTCCCCAGGCACTGCCCTCATGGAGGTCACAGTCCACACACAAAGGATAGCCCCATAAAGGGCACTAAGGGGAAGCGTGGAGAGAGACGGGCAGAAGCACAAAGACCGTCATTTTCTGGGGTGTCAGGTTTCCTGGAAAAGCTGGCATACATGGAAGTTACCTAGGTGAGGGGAGGTGGGGAGAGGCACGCCGGTTTGTATGAGCGGTGGTGGAGGTCAGAGACAGATACGACGGGACCCGAGATCCCCCTCTCCGACCCCCGTGCTTGGGTGTCTTAGAAATCTTCTACTTGCGGCTGATGAGTTCTCTGAGGTGGGTTCTTTTTTTTTTTTTTTTTAAAGATTTTATTTATTTATTTGACAGAGAGAGATACAGTGAGAGAGGGAACACAAGCAGGGGGAGCGGGAGAGGGAGAAGCAGGCTTCTTGCTGAGCAGGGATCCTGATCCAGGGCTCGATCCCACAACTCTGGGATCATGACCTGAGCCAGCCCAGGGCAGATGCTTAATGACTGAGCCACCCAGGCACCCCTGAAGGTGGTTTCTTTTTGTGCAAATGAATTACAACCTTTTCTAGGGACCAGAGATTCTACTTAATTTGCCTTCTTCCCTAGGGGTCTGCTGTTGTCCCTATTGTTTGCTGAAACGCTAAAGAGTGTTTCTAAATAGTGGGGGACACTGCTGACTCACTGGTCAGCCCGGGTGCGCTCTGTCCTCCAGCACTAGCAAGATTGTGTGGCCGTGGAAAGACGCATGGTGCTCTCTGCTGTGACCTGAGACCCAGGCAGACAAACATGCCCTTGACTCAAAGCAAATATGGGCTGCTTGCATAAAGGAACCATCCAGATCACTTACATAGAAGTTCCACGGTCCTCATCAAATACCATCTTTCTGCTATTTCATATTCTTAAACTTTGCGATGATAATTTGCCTTTTATATTCAAAATCTCTGCCCCAGTAATTCCATCACGATTTCATTGGATAATAAAAAATTCACTGAGCAACTCTGGAATAGAAGTTTTAATCATCATCTTACAGAAACAAAGTCATCTTTTTTTAAATGCCCCCTTGATGTTGATGTGATTGCTAGCTATGTCAAACACGGCAAATATTGGGTGGTCACTGTTGTCTCTTGAGCCATTTAATTTTATTAAAATTTAGAAATACCTCGTGGGCACATCTTACAAACCTTTGAGAGCTTTGTGGAGTTCCTCTGCTTCCCAGGAGGCAGGTTGGATGGCTCCAGAGGGAGGGTCAGGCACAAGCTGTGGGTATTGCCTCTGGCCTCCTATTTGACCTTTACAGAAAACGACCTCCACATTCCAAGACTGCAAAATTGCCATTGTTCACGGATGGTTAAATCCTAACCCCTTTTCCCACTGCCTGGGGTCAAGGGTGGAGGAGGGAGGAGAGGTAGAACAACAACAACAGGGCAAACTCATTAAAAAAGAAAGAAGAAAGACACGGAGAGGGAGCTCGGGAGAGAGGAAATACCAAACAAGTTTTACAGGTTTTGCTGCTTCAAAGCTGCCATTTCAAGGTTATGGCTTTAAAAGGACAGAGGAGGCAGCTTTCCACCGGAGCACTGGGGCAGAAGCAGCCGGGAGCTAGCCCGCCTCTGGAAAGAAGAAAGAAAACTCCTGGAGCCAGGTGGGAATTTTGGCCATGAAACCAGGGCTTTCGGAACGACCACGTAATACTCGGAAACCTTTGCTCCTGATGGTTCGCTGGCAAGGCCTAAGTCGTATTCAGTGCGAAAATTAAACTGATGGCCTGTTTTAAGTTCCCCAACTGGACTTTCCAAACCCCGGTGAGATCTTCTAACAGGCAGACGCTTCCTGGGAGGCAGTGCGATAAAGCCAGGTGCCCAGCCAAGGCCTGCATCGTGAGGGGGAGAAAGGCAGAGAAGAGTATTTCCTTATCCAGTTGAACTTCACCGTCCCCAGGTCAAGTAATCCCTTTCAAACACATTAGAACTTGTGTGCGAACACTCCCGGAATGCCCATAACGTTTTCTAATTGGCTTTTGCTCCCTGCCTCAGCACTTTAGAGACGTTAACACCTAACCCAGCAAGATAGTTACAAAGGCTACAGGAGGTACGATTGTCAAAGTCTGCCTTCAGACGCCACCCCTCCCCACCACCGTTCTGACTGACTGGGGGTTGATTACATAACAAACCCAGGGCACTGGCTCATATTTTCTCTCCTGGAAGGCTCTAAAAACTCACTGAGGACTGGAACAGGGTAGGCGGCGCTCCCCCCTGAGGTGATCTCTCTGACAGAGGAGAGAGACGTAGGTGGCAGCGGCCATGCGTTTCCATTCCTGCGATGAACTGCTTCAGTCTTGTGTGATTTTTCCTCCCTCTCGATAACATAGCCTGGGTAGTGGTGATGAGGAGAACCAGGGCAAGAGAAATGCAGGTAAAATTAAATTTCTTTACAACTGGCAGGCCATTAATGAATATCCAAGACCTGTCAAGTGGGACGTTCCTCAAGGGACTCACAGCTGCCTTAGAGTTAATGCTTTGCTAGAGACTAAAAGCAAACTTAATGCCACAGGAGCCAGACCACCAAGACCCAGGAAGTTTTCTCGATTGTAGAGGAATCCTTTCAGAGACTTCCCCCAAATATATAATCAGTCACCCCGCACAATCACAGCGCAGCTCTTTCTGCCCACAGGTCCTGTCCCTGTGCTATAGTTAAAGCGCGTTTTTGCACCAAAAAGTCTCAAGAATTCTTTCTTGACCATCGCACTCAATGATGCTGCATCAGTGGGAAAGCATAATGTGCTTTTCTGTACTTCTACCATCTTTCCCCATATTTAAAGGCAACAGGCCAACAGGAAGGGAACCAGAAGGAGAAAAGTATTTCTTAACATATGTTGATTTATTCAGAGGGCAATGCCTGTGTTTCCCAACCAGGACAGCATTACCAGAGAAATTCGCCTCTAAATGGCCCTTTAGGTTCAGTCCCAGCAAAATATAAGTTCAAACCCATCATCTGGCCCAAAGGGCATCTTACAGAGAGCTCCACACTTTTGCTCTCACATCTTGTGCAAAAGACCAGCACCCTTGCAGCTGCCGTGTTGCTACTGACAAGTGCAGGCAAGGACTTTTGGGGAAGACCCAGGCTTCTACAGACGAATGACTTCTAGAGAGAGGTACAGAAGGACATTTGAGAGTGCCACGTCTTTCTTGTCACAGATGAGTAAGCTGAAGCCAGAGATGTTATGTTTTGCCCAAGATCATAGGCTTGTTGGAGGTTGAGCCAGATTTAAAAAAACAAAACAAAACAAAACAAAAAACCATGGCCAGCAGTTTCTGGCTCCATTCATTTTATTCAAAAAAGTTTGATTAAATGTCTACTATGTGTTTAATAGTTGGGGATACAGCTGAGCATGACATGATCCTTCTCCTCAGAGGGGTGAGGAACAAGAAAACAGCCAGTTTATACAACAATGGAGTAATAGGTGTAACGGGTTCTAGGAGACCCAGGCAAGGAGAGTGAGGTGCTCCATTGCGGAGGGTATCACATTGTCCAACTCCAGGGGGCGACCTCACCGTGCGGTCAGTGTAAGTGGCATCCTCTGGAGGCATACGATGCATAGTCATTGACGACACAGCTATGGTTTATGACGGTTGCCTAAATATCCACTAGGAAATAATAGCTCTTGTCCATATTTGGCTAATTCAGGCATCCTAACCCATGCATCCTGACTCAAACTATCAGGCTCCTTCAGTTTTAGCAAGTTAGATTTTCAAATTCTGAAAATTTTCTCTGGCAAGAGTGTTCAATTTTCATTCCCTTGGATCCTTATAATTATTAGGGACAAAGGCATTGCGTGTGTGTATAGCGACAAGCGATTAAAGTGACAGGGGAACCCAGGAAGCCACTGAAAGCCATCAGCTGAGAAAAACTTTAAGATCAGAGTCAAACTTATATTGGTTGGATTATACATAAAAAAAATCTGATAAGATCAAGTTTTGGAGGAGAAGATGTCAAAAGGGACCCTCATAAACCCCCAGCAAGACTGGTATTTCTAAAAGGCTATATGCGGCTATGTATTTAAAATTTAAATTATACGCATACAAATAATTTTAAAGCAGGCTTTAAAACTATGTCTAGGAAAAAGAATGGTGTTTGTATGCATTTAAATGATGGTTCTCTGGATAGTGTGGTTATGGGTGATTTTTCCCCCTGGCTTTATTGAGATCTACTTGATCTAAAGCACTATATAAATTTAAGGTGTACAACGTGTTGATTTGCAAAATGACATATAAATATATATTTTGCAAACTGATTATCACTAGAACTTGAACTAACATCATCATGTTACATAATTACCATTTCTTTCTGGGAGCGAGAACATTCAAGATCTGTTCTCTTAGCAACTTTCAAGTATACACCACAGTATTATTAGCTAGAATCACCATGCTGCACTCAGATCCCCAGAACTTATAACTGGAAGTTCTGCCTTTTGACCAACATCTCCCCACTTCCCCCGCCCACTAGTCCCTGTAACTACCCTCTACTCCCTCTTCTATCAGCATTTTTATTTTTAAATTATTATTATTTTTAAAGGTTTTATTTATTTGAGAGAGAGGGCAGGAGTGGAGGGAGCTGCAGAGGCAGAGGGAAAAGCAGACTCCCTGCTGGACAGGGAGTGTGATGCGCGGCTCCATCTCGGGACCCAGAGATCATGACCTGAGCCAAGGGCAGATGCTTAACCAACTGAGCCACCAGGTGTCTCTCTGTCAGTATATTTAGATTCCCCTTGTAAGTGATCTCATACAGCATTTGTTTTTCTCCATTGGACTTATTTCACTTAGCAGAATGGCCTCAAGGTCCATCCCTGTTTTAAAAAAATGGCAGCACTCCCTTCCTTTTCATGGCTAATATGCCATTTTAAATTTATGGGTGCCCCTCCCCCCAAATTCTCTGATTTTACTTTTTAATTTTCTTTTTGAAAACTGTATTCACTAAACATTTATAGAGCACCTGTCCCATGCTGGGGGTTGTTCCAAGCACAGGAGACACAGCAGCCAATCTCATGGCACTTAGATTCTAATGAGGGGATCTAGGCAACAAAGGAAATGCATAAAATATGTAGTGATTTGGAGAAAAATAGAGAAGTCCAGCAAGGGTACCAGGGAGGGAGTGACTTATGAGTAAGTGTCAAGAAAGGCCTCAGAGAAAAGTGGTGTTTAAGCAAAGACTGAAAGGAAGTGAGAAAGGAAGGCTTTCAGTGTCAGGGGAGAATGCTTTTCATGCAGAAGGAACAGCATTGCAAAGGCCTGAGTAGGGGGAGAGTAGGCACGGCAGGGGAAGTAACAGGACCTGAGGTTAGCAAGGCAAGGGGACTGATTATGTGAGATTTCAAAGGTCTTTACAAGAAGTATGGTTCTATCCTGACATGGAAAGCATTGTCTGATTTTGAGCAGAAGACTTAGCATCTGGCACATTCTTTAATGGTATCCCTCTGATGGTGCAGGGTATCAAGGGCAGAAACAAGAAGACCAGCTGCGAGGCTCTTTCACTCATCCAGGCAAGACGTTCTGGGGGCTCAGAGCAGGGCGATGGTGACTGTGGTGTGAGACCAGAATTATTCTGACAGTGTGCCTGATGGGATTTGCTGCAGGTTTGCATGGGTAGTCTGAGAGATCAAGCAAGGCTCTGAGCTTTCTGGCCTCGTTGGAGTTGCCACTGACTGAGATAGGGACCTCGGTAGGAGGAGGAGATGTGGAGGAAGACTGGGGATTCCGTTTGGGGCATGCTAGATTTGCAGTGTCAAGGGGTAGTAGGATTTGGGGTGCGGGGGGAAGGTAGGAGAAGGAGCCTGGGACTGGAGTGACATTTGTCTGTGAGTTTGTCAACACATCTATATTAAGGCTATGAGACCAGAGATCCCCAAAGGACTGATTTTAAACAATGAAGAGGTATCCCAACTCTGCCCCCCTGGGAGGCCAGGTCTCCTGCAAGAGAAGGGAGGGCGGGGCTTATGGCCATATTGCAAGGTGGGTAGATATAGTGGTGAGGGCAGTGGAAAGATCTGGTCGCATCTATTTCTCACTGAAACAGGAAGCAAGTATTAAGAAGATAAACAGATACTCGTTAAGGACAAGGAATTAAAGAAAGAATGACAACTGAAATATGCATGCTCTTTCACTTGGCAACATCACTTCCAGGAATTTTTGTTAAGAAAATGATCAGGGTTGGCTTAGTTGGCTGGCTCAGTCCGTAGGGCATGCAACTCTTGATCTTGGGGTCGTGAGTTCAAGCCCCGTGTAGGGTGTAGAGAGCACTTAGAAAGAAAGAAAGACAAGAAAATGATCAAGGAACTTTGCCAGGAATTCTTTGGCAGGGCTGTCTGTAAGAGCAAAAATTTAGACGTGATCTAAGAGACTCACAACAGCAGACTGGTTATATTTAACCAATTTATTAATTAGTGCAGCCTTTCAAAGGCATACATTGCTATCAAAAACTATTGACCATATATTTAGAAAAAAAGGATAGCTTCCATGTTTGTAAAAAAAAAATATTAATTTGCATCTACCTATGTTATCTCTGTTTTAAAATTGAAAACCCCCACCAAATTGGATAATGGACTGCTGATTCTTTTTGTTGGCTGTGTTTTCTGACTTTTCCGTAAAAAGCAGAGTGAGAGATTTGTAATGAGAAAGCAACAACATGGGGATGTGCCCATGTCTCTGTGCTACGTGGCACCTGTAGTGTGTCTGTGACTCAAGGTGTCCTGCAGCCTCAGCCTCCCCTGAGCTTCCTTACACAGAAGGAACTTAACCCTGCTCATGACGCAGGCTGGGGACGTTCTTACCTATAGCCCCCACCAGCCACACCATGACCACTAAAACCACTTCCACCAAAAATGATGTGATATTTTTATTTGTAATCTATTTTAAAATAATATAGGCCCTTTGTTGGGGGGGCATTAACTCAAATCAATGCAAGGGGAGATTAATTAGATGTGAGGAGTCCTAATTGAAATCAGCACCTTGGGGTTGGTTACTTAGCGTAGGGAGCATGCTTCTGTGGGTCAACAGTTAAGGGTAGTTGATGAACATAAGAGTGTTAGAAACAATGTTTGTAGGGAAATTGTGAGTGAGCAGCGGTGAAACAGGACCCATTGACCTTGCACGGGTGACACGCTCCGGGGGTCAGCTGCACACGCCCACTCAGATCTGGAGTTTCTTAAGCCCGGGGTCCTTCCACTCCACAGATGACCCTTCCTGCCTGGTCTCACTCAGATGTTACCCAGGCAATCCTCCTGTGGGTGTGTCAGGAAGCGGACCCCAGGTAAGATGATTGTCTGGTAAAATGCTGGTTGACCTGTATGGCCGCAGCTAGGGAGCTGTCCAGAGCCATGAGGGCTCCTGCCTTGCATTAGCTAGCTAAAATGTGTGCATCTGTTGATTTTGTTGTTTGTGTTTTAAGTAAACTCGATGCCCAACATGGGGCTTAAACTCACAACCCTGGGATCAAGAGTCATCTGCTCTACCGACCAAGCCCTCCAGGTGCCCCTGTAGGCATATGTTTGACCTATTTGCTCTGAGACTTGCTTGGATCATGACCTACCAACTGGTTGGGCTCAAATAATGGCGACTGGCTAGTTGGAGAAACTGCAATTTACCAGGAAGAACCTCATAATCTCTGTTGATCATATTGACTTGTGCCATTCACTACAAGTAAAAATAATCCTCTTGTTTGATATATGTAATAGACATTTTCTCAGTAGTATATAAGGTGGATAAAAAAGCATATTTAGACAATTTTACTACCTTTTGGACCTGTGTACAAAATTTAAGCTTTAAAAGTGCGCTGCCTATGACCTACGTTTAAAACAACCCCCAGCCATCCCTGTTTTTTTTTTTTTTTCCCTTTATAAACATATATTTTTATCCCCAGGGGTACAGGTCTGCGAATCGCCAGGTTTACACACTTCACAGCACTCACCACAGCACATACCCTCCCCAATGTCCATAACCCCACCACCCTCTCCCAACCCCCCTCCCCCCATCAACCCTCAGTTTGTTTTGTGAGATTAAGAGTCACTTATGGTTTGTCTCCCTCCCAATCCCATCTTGTTACATTTATTCTTCTCCTACCCCCTTAACCCCCCATATTGCATCTCCTCTCCCTCATATCAGGGAGATCATATGATAGTTGTCTTTCTCCGATTGACTTATTTCGCTAAGCATGATACCCTCTAGTTCCATCCACGTCGTCGCAAATGGCAAGATTACAGCCATCCCTGTTTTAACCAGATTGCTGCCCCAGACCCCTGCTCTGGCGTGCTGCCCGCCCCACCCCCCTAACCCCACGGCAGTTCTGAGGATTCTTCTGCGCACAACATACCACTTACCTTTGAAACAGCTGCTCCAGAATTCAAATTCCAGCCCCGAGCTGGCATTTCTCTGATCCATTTGTAACATATGCACTATTAATGTTGGGATTATACTGGATGAATTTGGAGGTTAAAACTGATTCATGCAAATGGATGACTGAGTCAGCAGTAAAAACATGACCCAGAATAATCTCATGGTTTGATATGGCAAAAACATGTCTTATAATCTGTTTAACAGAAAACTTGAAACTTCCTGAATGTGTCAACCAGAACACACCCCTTTTTGTTAGCAGGGAGAAAAAGGGAAACTCTATTTTTCTTCTCCTTCACGATCAAGGAAATTCTTGAACGAGAAAACCTGGTTGTCCTCAGCACACTTTCTTGTGCTTTTTTTTTCAGCCCGTGTTCTTTTCTTCTCTCATCTTCTCCTGCAGGGCTGGAGCAAAGGCACCTTTACACCGGAATGGCAGCATTTAACCTCGTCTGTTGTTTTAAATATACCTGCCCGACCCTGGGATCGAGTCCCACAAGGGGCTCTCTGCTTGGCAGGGAGTCTGCTTCCTCCTCTTTCTATCTCTGCCTCTCTGCCTACTTGTGATCTCTCTCTGTCAAATAAATAAAATCTTAAAATAAAAAGATTATACCTGCCCAATCCTGACCAGAGATCAAGAAGAGCATTGTCAATAATGGGACAGATTGACATTACATGTCCTTCGGTATGACACGCACAGAGTAACGGCACCACTTCCATGATATTCCTGGCAAAATGCATATAGTATCATAAAGAAACCCAGTCTACAAAACCAAACTCAGGGAAATTCTACCAAAAAAAAAAAAAAAAAAAAAAAAAGGTGTGACATCTTCAAGAACATTGAAGTCATGAAAGATAAAGAATGATTGAGGAATACTACAGAGCCATCAAAAGGAAATGTGACACATAATGGTGGACCGGATCCAGAAGACTAAAAAAGTGTTTTTCTGTACGTAGCAGAACAACAGGTGAAATCCAGATGGGGTAGGTGGATTATATGGTGGTTCTGTGTGTGAGCTTCCTTTGTCTGATGGCTGAACTGTGGTTATAGAGGAAATGTTCTTGTCTTCTTGTAAATACACACTAGCATTTCTAGTGGGATTGGGTGTCGTGTCTGCAACTCTTGTTTCTGGAAAATAGATGTGGGGGGGACAGATGATAGAGGATAGATGGATAGAAGATGGGTGGATAGATGATAGATATAGAAAGAATGATAGATCCATAGATGATAATAAAGCAAAAGTGGCAAAATGTTAGCACTCTGGAAACCTGGATAAAAAGGATATGGCTTTGGGGCGCCTGGATGGCTCAGTCGATGGAGCTCTCAACTCTTGATTTTAGGGCTGTAAGTTCTAGCCCCACCTTCGGTGAAGAGATTACTCAAAAATAAAATCTTAACAATAAAAGTATATGGCTTCATGTTACTCTTTCAACTTTTGAAATTATTCCAAAATAAAAAGTAAAAAAAGAGAAATGTTAAAGAGTCTTGGAAAGCAAGAGTCATTAGGTTACTTACCATTATTCTTAAAATGAGAATGTTCACGATCGCCATAAAACAAATGGCAAATATCTATATCTATGTTATTCTATATAAGATATAGATAGGGAGCATCTATCTACCGTGTATATGTACATGTGTGCGATTTGCCTGGTATCTAGTAGAACTGCCAAGTCAGAACACGAGGATGCTTCTAGAAGCTCCAGGGGAGAGAGAGGACAGCTCACAGCCAGCATGGCACAGTTCCCTTTAAGCAAGTCTTGGCAGTTCTGAGAGCTCTTGGGTAGGTCTGGGAAGGAAGAAATTCTGCTTCCTGTCTTCTCTTGTGCGCTATTTCACTCACCAAGGTGTAAAACCTGAAAATGAATGACTCAGCAGAGCTTCCCAAACCGTGTTCCTCAAAAAAATTTGTGTTCTATGAAAACGAAACCCAAACCCCATCTGGTCCTTGGATTAAAGAAGTCTATATCATGCTTCCTACACTAGCTCCTCCCTGGACAGTTACTTATTCCCTTATTTTAAGTAGTTTTTGTTGTTGTTGTTGTTGTTAAGTATAGTTGACAAACTTCCAGGACACTTAGAGTATGCGTTAGTTTGTAAATGTTTTACAGATGCCTGCATTTTGTGTAATTTGGTATTTTGCGGACATCTTTGGCCATGGAAGGCTTTCCCTCTCATTTAACACTGATTCCGCGTCCTCCAGTGACATTTGTGTTTCTCCTGGTTTTCTTCTTCCCCAAGGCTGTGTGAGCCATTCGGGAGGCTGAAGGGAACCACCTGAAGGTAGTGGGGCCTCAGGACACTGGTTGTTCTCGCAGCTCTGCCTTCCAGCCTGTGTCCGTTTTATCCGCAGGGTGACTTACCTCATGCGAATACTTATAGGAAATCAAATGTCCATTTTCTTTCCATTTTCGGAATGATCGATGGAAAGATTTCCCTACTTAATCAGCCCCATGAAACCCAAGGCTTGTTAGAACCAAACCTATGACCTGAATTAAAACGAATGATTATCTGCATTCTCTTAAACGGAATATGGCATAGAGCCTTCTATTCATCTCCTGACAGCCCCTTCTCACTGGATGAGATTATTGGAAATATTGACTCTCATTTCAATTTACTTAGATAGTATTGAGAAAGGAAGTTAAAAACAAAAACAAAAAAACCCTTGAACTCTGGATAATGTGTTTACATGGATTAACTGAAAGAAAATGTAAATGTTCATATGTTCAAATGTTCAAATGTTCACTTTTTTGGCTGCAAGTAATAGAAAACATAATTACATAAACCACAGGACATTCTTTTATTTATTTATTTATTTATTTATTTGACAGAAATCACAAGTAAGCAGAGAGGCAGGCAGAGAGAGAGGAGGAAGCAGGCTCCCTGCTGAGCAGTAAGCCCGATGTGGGGCTCGAACCCAGGACCTGGGATCATGACCTGAGCCGAAGGCAGCGGCTTAACCCACTGAGCCACCCAGGCGCCCCTCCACAGGACATTCTTTACTGGGGTATCTAAAACTGGGTTCAGGGTCTGTTCCCTCAAGATTAGAAGATAAAATTCTGCCTCCAGAATTTTGCTTGACATTTTCATAGAACTATGTTTCAGACTGCAGGTCCTGAAAATCCTGAGCCACCAGAAGACGTCCCCTTCCACCCCATTAGCCAGGACAGCAGCACATGGGCCAATCTGAGCTATAAGGGAAGCGAGGAAGTGAGTTTCCGGCAAAGGGAAGTGGGATTGTCATGACCAGGTAAGGCAGCTGCTTCAATGAACTTAGAATGCTTAACAAGAGAGTTTTATTTTATTATAGAAGTTAATATGTCATTATTTAAGAAAGTCTGGAAAAAAGAAGAAAAAGCATTTCCTAAGGCCCCTACCCAAAGTCTTCTCTCAATGCATTATGTACTACTGTTCTAGTCCTATTGTACATAAAGAATGATATTCCTTTTTTTTTCCCCACTGAACATATGATTATTTGAAAGCCTGATGGTTTTTGAAATATGTTTACTGTCTTGAACTAAAATACAAAGTAAAGGAGGCAGCAGAGACCAGTGGAAAGAGGGCTGGCTCAGGGGCGGAGACGGCTGGCTACGGCTTGGGTCCTGGCACACATTTATCCTGCGTTTCCGTTTCCTCAAGATAAGAAGCTGTTTCCTTGCTTCTACCATTTCCGAGTCCACGGGATCGTGAGAGCTGCCCCCTGAGCCACACAAGCCCACTGTTCTGACACCAACTGGACAGAGCAGTGACCGGCCACAAAGACAAGCAGACAGGTGGCTGGAAGGGGCCGCCACGTGACACGGGCCGCCCGTAGGGACTAAAGGAATGTAGAATCCAGAGTAAATGACCATCATAGAGTACCAGATCTTCCCGTTTTTGAACAGAACCCAGAAACCTGGATTTTCATGAGCAGTTGTTTCATTTTTAAATATTGATACCTAAACCAAAAAGCCGCAGAGGTGGAACAGAACCTGATGCCCGGCGCCAATTGGCAATGCCAGGTGCGCCAGCGGCCAACTTGACCAATGCCAGGTACAAGGACACCGAGAGGGGTGTTCTGAGGAGCCCCTTGTAGGACAGCAATTGGATTATTACCCAAAGTCTAAGACATCAAATGCTTATATTAACGGTGAATAAATGGAGTCTAGGATTTTATCGCCTCTGGTTTCTTCCATCGGCCTGATAGGGACTTCCCCTTGCTTCTTCCCACTGCAAGCCCCCCAGCTTACAGACGCTCTCCTGAATACGCAGTGTACTGGAAACGAGTCAGGACCCTCCTTGGCCACAACTCCTTTTATATGCATCTTTCATGATCCCACCTGGTCCAAAATCCCATCCTGCGTTTTTTGCCTGACGCTCGCGGTTTAGGGAGAAATTGGAAAGGAAAATGATGAAAGTCTTAGACAGGTGTTCCCCAGAGTAAAAGCTGCCACCTTAAGCCACCTTAATTGTTCTCTTCAATGGCCCCCACTTTGTGGGTCTTTAATCTCTTCTTTTCAGAGAAAGAGTGATCAACATCACAACATCACAGTGACAGGGAGACACCCTCCTCCCCCTGCGCTTGGCACTCTCACTCGCTGAAAGCAGTGCAGAAAGAGGATTTAACGACTTTGAACTTTTTACGTGATTTTTGCCTTTGACACAGTTGTTATTAAGTGAGTTCTCAAAAGGCAACAGCCCCCTACAAGAACATCAGGTTTCTAAATGATTCATCTTCTCACAGACCTTGATATTCAATCCAGGTGTAGGAATAAACAGTGTGGCCCTCAGGGTCTATCCTTGGGGCTTGGAAAGGCTTCAGTGAAATTCTAGAGCAAGGGACCCAGGCACTTCCCCTGACTTTCTCTTTGTTCTACTAACTTTTTATCTCTGAAAAGCAAAGGGATTTCCTTTGGGGATTAAGCAGAGGAAACAACCTAAGGCAGAGATAGTGTTTCCTGAGAATGATGAGATGCGAGATATCCTGGAGTCTGACTGAGCAAGAAGCCCTTCACCCCAGTCTCGGACCTTCTCTCTCTTTCCCAGCCCAGAGCTCCGCAGCTTCTTCCCATCTGAGTTTTACGGTGTCCTTTCTCTGAGCCACAGGAGGATCCTGGGCAAATACAGACGTGTCTCATCCCAAAGTGATGGCATGCTGCCTTTTTTTTTTTTTTTTTTTTTTGTATTTTTTAAAAAAGGTTTTACAGGTATCCTTTTGTTAACACAAAATCATTTTGAAAAGATATTTAAAAATCATTAAGTGCCCTTCTCATCCTACTGGGTCATGGTTTTGAGTCACTGAAAGGAACAGAGGTTAGAATGAGGCAGGTGATTAATTTTCTTAGTCACACATTTGTACCAAGAATATGACAAAAGAGAAATACTTTTTTTTTTTTTAAAGATTTTATTTATTTATTTGAGAGAGAGACAGTGAGAGAGAACATGAGCAAGGAGAAGGTCAGAGGGAGAAGCAGACTCCCCATGGAGCTGGGAGCCCAATGTGGGACTCGATCCCGGGACCCCGGGATCATGACCTGAGCCGAAGGCAGTCATCCAACCAACTGAGCCACCCAGGCGTCCCGAGAAATACTTTTTTATTAAAAAAAATTTTTTTTTAGTGTTCCATGATTCCTTGTTTGCATATAACACCCAGTGCTCCTTGCAATACGTGCCCCCCTTAATACCCATCACTAGGTTCTTAAAAATACTCTTCCTGCTCCCAGAAGGCCAACGTGCCACTCTGTAAGTTTGTCCTAGCCACACTTTTTATGCCAAACCAGGAGTCTGCAAAAGGATTGGAGTATGACAGTCAAGAAAAGGCTTTGTGTCAAAGGAGTTACAGCAGCCTGACATACCCATCTCCGGTCAACACAAGGCTAGATAAAAAGTACACACATGCCACTACCTGAGAGCCATGGGAAAATCTTGAAATGAACAATGACATAAATCACATTCCTATTACATTTGTTTTCCCGATTTTTCCACTCTTATGAGTGACTGACATTTACTTTAAAAATGTTCACGGTAACCCGAAGGACCAAAGTCTAAGTTAGGCACATTTTTATTAATTACTTTTGAAATAAAACAAGTTTTCTTCTCCTTTTGGTTAATGCTTAACTTTTAAAATTTTCAAAGAGCCAACTATTTTTCCCCACTTTTTATGTGAACTTTGTTATATTTTCCTTTCACTTTGTTATGATCACATTTTTAAGGAAAACCCTTGGCTCATACTTTCATGGTTTCAGTGGTATCCCATCTAATTTCACGGGTTGCATTTCTATTTGCGTTTAAAAATACTCTTGGCTACATTTTGGAGTTTCTTCACTGCCCCAAGTATTACGGGACTTCAAGTTTTCTTTTCCGTATTTTCTGTGTGACTGAGCATTTTATTTGGTTATTTCTAACTTTATGATTTGCTCTGTGGTATACATGGAATATAACATCGGAACTTCCTTTATATCATGTAATCTAGAACATGGTCAAATTTTGTTTAAAAACCCAGTTGGCCAAAAAAGAAAATTTGCTTATCTTTCCATGTAGTTCTTTGTACATATGTTAAGTCTGCCTCATTAGTTTTGTATAAGACTATATCATGGATTACTAAAATTCTACTTCTGAGCTGTTGATACTCCCAATTATTTATGTTGCATTTCTGCCCATCTTTTCCTCTCATACACTTTTTGCTTTATAAATTTAGAAATTTTAGATGAGTGAGCTAGTTCTCCTGCTGCTTTTGTTGTGAAATCTACTTTATTAGAAGACCCTCAAAGCAGAGCCTTTATTTTTAATAGGAACATGTTTGAGATTTGGCCCAAAAGAAAAGACAACTTTTGTACTTTGCAAAGAAAAAGAGTAGTTGTGCACACCCTCTCTGCCCCCATTAACTTCTGCCTCTTGGCAAGCCACTAACCTATTTTCCTAGTGAGCCCAAGCTGCCATTGGGACCGAGAGTCCCAGCTGGGACTTAGGGAGGAGGACAACCTGACAATTACACAGTGTTTCTAGATTCCATGTACATTCATAAATCCTCTGGTGCATGAAGTCTAAAACCTCGTGACTTGGCTCAGGCAATGACATTGTATGAACCATAGTGGAATGTGAAGCATACAATGTATTGAAGATATAATTCCACTTGAATATCTATTACAGACCCATCCATACTTATTGCTGAATTTGCTCATGAGTTGAACATGATTGTCAATAACCTCCAAATATTGGAATCATTTTTCTCTCAGCAGCCAAATATTTCTACCCAAGGATAGAGGGCTTATCTTTCAATCCTCTTAGATGCACAGAATTTATTTTGAGACCAACAGACCAAGTTTGCTCCTCATGTGAATGAAAGGTTAAGTGAGGTTCTGGATTGCTTTGTCTTTAAAGAAAAGGCAGAAAGCAAATGATACTTGTTTACCAAATGTCAAAGGGCAGGGACAGTATGAATTCCCGGTAAGTCTTTGTCTCACTGGCACTTACTTGGTTCACATTCCATTCCCTTCTCCCACTTCTCATTTCTTCCCTGCCTCTTTTTAGGATAATTATGGCATTTGTATGCTCGGGCTGAATTCCTCTGAAGTTGCTCAGAGACTTGCTTTTGGCCTGAACCCTGAGGTTTTCTGTGTATGGAAGGCTAATTTCTTTTACATGTTATTCTATTTGTTGTACTTTTAATAAGGAAAACATTAATTCTGGATTAAATACCATGCTTTCATTCATTAGCACTTAATACCTGTATCCTTCCCACAGTTACAGTTGAAATCATATGAAATCATATTGCTTGAAAATACAGTTCAGGGAAACAAGATGATTAATAAAGAGCATTAATATCTAACATTTACTGAGCACTTAATTCTCTGACAGCTACTGTGCTAATCATTTCACAAACATAATTATTATTTTCACCTTTTATAGGTAAGGAAAACGAAGTTTTGTGAATACCTTTCCTAAAGGTCATACAGCTAGAGAAAAGCAAAGCCGGAATGCACACCCAGGTGTTTCTGGCTTTGAAGACTGCATGTGGGTGCCTGCGTGGCTCTGTTGGTTAAGTGTGTGCCTTCAGCTCAGGTCATGATCTAGAGTCGTGGGATCAAGCCCCACGTCTGGCTCCCTGCTCTGCAGGGGATCTGCTTCTCCCTCTCCTTATGATACCTGCCTCTTTACCCTTGCTCATGTTCTTTCTCTCTTTCTCAAATACATAAAATCTTTTAAAAAGGGGGGGGTGTCTTTAAAAAAAAGGCTGTCCATGTACCTATTGAGCATACAACAAATAGCAAGCCAGAGCAATGCCCACTCTGCCCCAAGCATCTAAATTTTTACCTACGTTACTTCTTCCAGTCCACCCAGCCTAGTCTTAACTACTTTCAGCTGGAAGTGAATTGACAAATGTTTTTAAAACCCTCAAATAAATGAAAATTCTCATTTACTCAAGTATCTGCTATGTGCTTGGTGGGGGAATCTAGAGATGACGGCACCTTGCATTTTGAGAAGGTAGAGCCACAGTGGAAAGGGCAGAATTGCGATGGTATTGTCATCTATGTTGGACCAGAGACATGCAGGGAATGAATGGAAGTGAATGATTTCATCCTGGGTGGTCATGGAGGGCACCTCTGAAAATGCAACCTGGAGGGGTGCCTGGCTGGCACAGTCTGTGGAGTGTGCAACTCTTGATCATGAAGTTGTGGGTTCGAGCCCCATGTCGGGTGTGGAGATTGCTTAAGAATAAATTTTTTTTAATAAAAGATTTCATTTATTTATTTGAGAGAGAGAACAAATGAGAGCACAAGCAGGGAAAGCAGCAGAGGGAAAGGGAGAAGCAAGCTGGCTCCCTGCTGAGCCGGGAGACTGACGTGGGGCTCCATCCCAGGACCCTGGGATCATGACCTGAGTCGAAGGCAGGCACTTAATTGACTGAGCCACCCAGGAGCCCCAAGAAAGAAATATTTTTACAAAAAGATGTCTTTGAAAAGGCAACCTGTGAGCAGGGCTGGAATGTTAGGAGGGCTGGGGACGGAGAGTTCCAGGTGGAGGGAATGGCAAGTGCAAAAGCCCTCAGGCAGGAGCTATTTCGCTTCTTCAAAGGAAAGCAAAGAGGCCACTAGGCCAGAGGGCAGTGAGGGAGGGTGACCCAAGGCAGGGGAGAGAGGAGTTCCACAAGGAGGGGGTAGGGGTCACATTACCACTGCCAAGGCTTGAGCCTTTATGCTGCTGAAGGAAATGGGAAGCCCTGGAAGGTTTGGAGCAGAAGGGCCATATGGGTAAACTCACTCTTCAGTGAGTACTCTGGCCTACTGCAAGGACAGCAGGCAGACCTGCAGGGAGGTGGATGTCGTCGTCAGTAAGAGATAACGATGGCTTGGGCCCTGGCAGGTGACGGAGGAAGTGAGAAGTGACGGGGTGTTTCATCCATTCTGACAAAATCTTCTGAATAGAATGTGAGGTGTGAGAGAAAGCAGG
Source organism: Lutra lutra (assembly GCF_902655055.1). Lineage (NCBI taxonomy): Eukaryota > Metazoa > Chordata > Mammalia > Carnivora > Mustelidae > Lutra > Lutra lutra. Next base: position 114,072,507 of record NC_062285.1, read on the forward strand.
CAAGCCTAACTCTGAGGTTGTCAGCCTGAGCTGAGCGCCTGTTGGGAGAGTTGCCACTCGCAGAGACAGAGGAGGAGACCTAGGGGAGGAGCTGGCAGGTGGTGTGGAAGGGGGGAGCCGAGTTTGGTTTAGGACAGATTCAGAGCCACCTACTCACCAAGTGGAGATGGTGATGAGGCAGCTGAATATGCAGGTTGGGGCGGAGGAGAGGCTGGAAATCAGAGGAAAAGCAAAGAGAATCTGCAAATGCTTAGAAAAAGGGAGGGGGTTATAAAATGACCCTCTTGAAAAAGTTTCAAGGCATTTTAATTTCTACCACCACTGTTTTTGGATCTCTTATAAAGGTCTGTGATATCTGCAAAAATGTGGCAACCACACATTATAAGAAGTGGCTATAGCTCCATCGTGGGTTTCTAGAGTGTGGGCCTTAGGCCGACAAGCAGCTAGGGCACCTGTGAGCTTCTGAGAGATGCAGATGATGGGCCCCGACTGACCCCCATGATCCTACAAACTGGATAGGGCCCAAGAAACCTGGACAAATGCTCCAGGAGACTGTTATGCACGATGAAAGGTGACTGAGCTAAATAAGAAGTTTAGTATGTCAAGGTTTTAACCACCTAGAAAGAAAGGCACAACTTTTTTAAAGGTATAATGTCTTTATTGTTTGAAGCTTAAGAAATGGTAAACAAAAATCGGAATGACATTTCATTTCTTAGTCTTTTGAACGAGGTTATAAAAATACAATGCCACTTAGTCTTTATAAACTTTTGAAAATGTCTAGAAGTTCACACTTGGTATAATATAAAAAGGCACTTAAAACACACAACAAGGTGATTTTTTAAAAAAACCACCTTATAGATATGATTGAAATTGCTTGGGAAAAATTTATCAACACAGACTCCTACACAAATAGGACTTGACTTTTTCTTCTTTTTCAAAACATAGATAGCATTTTCCCCATGTTACCTACAGACAGCATAAATACAGACTGCCCTCTTCCACATTTGTTCTTGATTTAGGTTAACAGAAAAGCAAGCAAAAATTCATTTTTCTTCAATTTAATCTCTTATTTTTTTTTAGCTAAAACAAAATTCTTCATTTGTAACCAGATCACCCTGAGCATTTTTTGGAATGTCAGGCTCATTTTCATTTTGTTTTAAATCACAATTCACTAAAAAAAAAAAAAAAAATAGGAAGACAATGATGTGAATATTATATGTACTTATTACCCAGCCACCAAAATCACCCTGTGCAGCAGCATTTCTGAAGCATGTGGACATATGTGTGTGTGTGCATCTGTAAGTATCACTGTTGCCTCATTCAAGCACCAGAGCCTACGGAAATCACACTGGCGCCATCTTTGTAACCTGGGGTCACAGGTCTGGGCACAACCCCAATCATTCCGGGCACTCACCCACAAGGGCAAAGATGTGCGCTTCATGCATTTCTAGCTCTTCATTTTCTTTCAGCTTGGGCAAAGGATAAGCCGTGTACAGCATAAATGAAAAACCCACGGCCCTGTGTCACGTATGTAAGTGTGTTCTTGCTGTGGAAAGTCTGTGCTTTGGGAATTTTATAAGATCATCATTTCGGGACATGGTTAAGGAAGAGTAAGTTTTTTCTGAGCTGACAGACCCATGAGCCAGACTGCTAGCTCATTCCCTGAGTCCAGGATGCAGGAGAGGTAACTGTATTACTTTACCCCAAGCGTGTTGTTCATGAAGGGAACACATCCACTGCTATAAGCAATCGCCTGAACGTGATCAGTTGAAATGATTTAACAGTGAAATTCGGAGATTTGGTTACTTTCCTGGCAGGATTTGTACTATAAATGACAACTGGCATTTACAATAATATGGGGGAAAATATCGAGCCACTTGGATACTTATTACTTTATTACTGCAATCATAAATGTTAATGATCTGAATTAGTCCTTGACATTGATTTGTGTATTTAAATTGGTCGTTAATTATGCCTTTTCTGCCTTTTGTTCTGTTGCTCGCCCTTCTAAGAAAGGCCAGGATAGTGAGTACATGGTCGAGTTGCCGGAACCATCTTGCACTGCCTTCCTGAGCACAGGTACATGTGGTCATTTATCAAGCCTCTGTTCCTATTTTTCTATTTAACTTTTATGTTGGATAACATTGAAAAGCCTTTGCTGATTTTCAAGGCAGTCTTTCAGCTTATCCTCTGTCAAAGTCAGTCGCTGCTCCAAGATTGAAACAGTCTGTAAAAGGATGACAAAATAATCAATGCCTGGTGACCCGATGGTGAGGACAATGACAGTCATCTCTACAGAGGAGATCCTCTCAGCAACTGGAATGTCCACCCCTTTGCCAGGAAGGGGCTCATAAATTAGCCCCAGAACTTGTTCTGCTTCTAGGCCCTACCACTGGCAAAAAGCGCTATGAAGCAATTTGAGGAAAAGATGAAGAAGTGATGCCTTTGGTGAGAAAAGAGTAAAAGACGAGGCCTCTGTAGACCATTCTTGTCTGGTCTCCTAAAGCACCAACGCCAGGGAAGGGGCCCCAGGTAGGCTGTGCACAGCCCCACATGCTACACAGCAGTATGGGGGGAAGGGGGGTGCCACGTGCCCAGCCCAGGAGCTCTGTCACTCTGTCACAACCAATCCATGATGAACCCTGTCTACACCAGCTGGATCCCTGGTTTCCTTGTTATAATGACTGGCATCAGTTCTCACACCTTGAAAATGACGACAGCACCTCCCAGGGTTGTTAGGAAGACTGAGCGAAGTAATGCACATAAAATGCTTACGTGAGGGTCTGGCGCATAGGGCTTGAGGAATCTTAGCTCTTTTGCCTCCGTGGCTGATAAATGAACATATGACTACACACACACACACACACACATATACGGCTACTTTTAAATTCCACAAATCTAATTTGATATTGACTACTTCATCTTTGATCTTTTACATTTCTTTTAAACGTTTTATTATAAAATAAAGTGAATTCAGGAAGCTGCACAAAACACATGTCTCTGAATGAATCCTCATGAGAAAAATACCCTGATGACTGGCACTCAGATCAAGAACTAGAACTCGGGGGCACCTGGGTGGTTCAGTCAGTTGAGCGTCTGCCTTCAGCTCGGGTCATGATCCCAGGGACCTCGGATCGAGCCCTGCATTGGGTTCCCTGCTCAGCGGGGAGCCTGCTTCTCCCTCTCTCTCTCTCTGCTGCTCTCCCTGCTTGTGGGCTCTCTCTCTGACAAATAAATAAATAAAATCTTAAGAGAGAAAAAAAAAAGAACGAGAACTGCCAGCCACCCAAGTTCTTTCCATGGGCCTCTCAGAATCCCCACTCCTGCCCCACCCCCACAACCGCCACCATCCTCACCATTATAGTAACTGCTTTCTTATATTCTTTATGGTTTTATCTTTCAAATGTACATTCCTAGACACTATAATTTTGTCTTACCCATTTTCAAAGTTTGAGATGTCATTTAAAGTTCCTTTTGACAGCTGCTCATCCTCTCCCCTCACTTTTTTTTTTTTTAAACACTTCGTTGGGGTGCCTGGGTGGCCCAGTGGGTTAAGGCCTCTGCCTTCATCTCGGGTCATGATCCCAGGGTCCTGGAATCGAGCCCTGCATCAGACTCTCTGCTCAGCAGGGAGCCTGCTTCCTCCTCTCTCTCTGCCTGCTCTCTTTCTGTCAAATAAATAAAATCTTTAAAAAAAATAAAATAAAACACTTTGTTGACAAACTCAGGCCATTGAGAACAGAGTTTTGTCTGCAGAGCTTCCACCAGGCTGAATTTTCAGGTCAGTGCGCTAAGGGTGCAGGTCAGTCTGTTCTGTTCTCCGTATTTTCTACAAATTGGCAGCTGGATTAAAGGCTTGATTAGACTCAGATTAGATCTGTAAGACTATGGATCTAACAAGACCGAAAGTTAAAGCTATCGGTAGACATCTATTTCATCAGAATGCATGTAATAAGGTTTGATCATTTCTTTTCTCATAATGTTGGGCCTGCTCGATGCCTACAACTATTCATTCTTGTGGACTATAAATGATGATATTCTAATTCCATCATTTAGAAAATTATTAGCTGGGATAATTTATAAATAAGAGATGCTTTCCTCACCTACTACTTGGCTATCCAGTGGTAGAGTTCATATAGGAAAGGCAAGATAAATACTTGATTATTTTAGTCAGCAAGTGTCAAGAAAATGAACTGATTCCCTATCGTCCTCTGAAGGTAAATAATTTTTAAGATATCATTACTTAATAGCTATTGCTTTCATATTTCCTACTATAGACTATGGCTAATTAAAAATGATGCTAATAGGGCGCCTGGGTGGCTCTGTGGGTTAACCCTCTGCCTTCGGCTCAGGTCATGATCTCAGGGTCCTGGGACCGAGTCCCACATCGGGCTCTCTGCTCAGCAGGGAGCCTGCTTCCTCCTCTCTCTCTGCCTGCCTCTTTGCTTACTTGTGATCTTTCTCTATCAAATAAATAAATAAAATCTTTTAAAAAAAGTTAAAAAAATGATGCTAATAATATTTTCTATCCTTTTTTGAGTACCTATAGGGGGCAAGCATTTTGCCATATACTTTGCATACATTATCACAATCCCACATACTAAAGCGACATCTTTAATACTGGCTAATTCCATTTATCTACCTCATAAAACGTAATTTTCTTTTACTTGATTTCTGATTATAGTTCAGTGTAGATAAGTTATAAACACCGTGAGTGAGTTAGGAGATGCTCAGTCATCTGTAATTAAAGTGAATCAGAACACGTTTATTTCAGAATAAATTCACTGAAATTCACTGTTTCTATTTTCCAAGTGTGTTGTGCTTGCTTTAACCTCTTTAATTATAAAAGTAAGCCAGCCTTTCAAAATTAAAAATCATGGAGACATTCAATAAATCTTAAATGATTCATTCAACCCTGAATCAGGTAAAAAGAGGATGGAAAGATTCACTTGTGAGAGGCTCTAAAAAGGACCTGACGTCGAATATGACAGTGCAGGTGAGGAAGTCATGGCAATATGGGAAATAAGCCAGCCAAAACGAAATCTGGCATGAGGCCGAAAGGGAAGATGTCTTTAAAGGGAAGAAATGTCTGATAAATACAGAGAAGGTCACCTCCAATTCAATACTGCAAAGTGAAAATGATTTTAATATGATTTTCACCAAACAAATCTTGTGATGACTCCAGGTGTTCACGTGGCCCTTCCCCACAATCTGTCAGGACCCCAAATCCACATACATGGCCCTTGCTCCTAAAGGCCCTGAGATGTCATCTACAGGTTTTTAGTATTCAGTTAATGAATGCCTCTAAACCCTGGCGGTAAAACAGAATCATGTGGGGTACCTAAAAGGACAAATGTCAGGGACTTGCCCCAGACCCATGGCAATGCGCTGTCAGGAGAAGAGAACTGGCCGTCCTGATCTGTAGCTTTACAACCGCCCCGGTGATGGTAATGCACAGCCAGTGTTGAGAACAGAATGAGAGGATTTCTACGCAAGAGCTATTTGAACTTGAAATATGTATTCTGGAAAAGGAACTGACATCTCTCTAGCTCACATGATAGCCTCTCTTTCTGTATAACCTGTAGCCAAGGTCTGCTTTGACAGATACGGGCAACCTCATTCTAGAGATACAGGAACAATAAGACGTCTTCCAAGGAAACACTGAATCAGCAGAGCTGGAGGGGAAACCGTTGAGGTAACCATTTCAACACCCCCTTCCCTTACATGACACCTGTATCTTCTGACCAAGAGTTGGAAGACCTTTGATACATAAAGATCCATAGTATACCTTCTTTGCAAAGGTAAAAAGGCATCAAAGGACGAGGTAATATTCTAAAACAGGTATGCAAAAACCATCACCTCCAGAAGAACACAGCATCAACATAATAAGCTCTGGAATGAGGAAAGTTATATCTTGGATAATAAGAATATCTTCAGGTGAAGAACTATAAGCATTGCCAAAATTTCATTCTAACCAGAAATTGTTAATCGTTTTTCTTATGGCCCTGGATATTTCTTTGATAATGCACTAATCTGAGCACAATACATCAAAAATCTTCAGGTAAAACCTTACTGAGCAGAATCATATTACATTTATAGCAAGGAGTACCACTGCTGTTCTTCCCAGTCTCCACTGTTCCTTCCAGCCTCCAGATGGTGGAGAGAGCACAGGGGCAGCTGTGTGTGCACATGCGTGTGCATGTGTGTGTGTAAATGCATACATGCATATGCACACACGGACTCTGATCTTACCTCTACCAGATCTTACCAGAGCAGCTCAGCAGAGCGTGCCTTGCTGTATTGATTGCCACCCCGAGCTTACCTTTCTAAGAACTTTCCCCCTGGCTCTGCTAGTTCTGCAGCGTGCTGTAACCTGGACTGTTTTGTATAACCTACCCCTCAGGACAAAGCACACTGGCCTACCTGGGTCAAAACATTGAGTTGTTCCATAATATGCTCTAAAGCATCAGTCAGAGCGAGTGGTATGCTTCTTTGGCTCTCAGAAGGGAGGTCACTCATGTCTTCTGTTTTCTTTTTCAAGGACGTTGGGGAACATTCCGATGACAATAAAGAAGGGTTCAAGAAATATCCGCTGATCTCTTCGCTCTTGTCTGCTAAGGTTCTAACAGTGGTGGTATCTGTTGTCTTTGACAACACAGAAAAGATAGGAAGAGTTATATTTTCCAAACCTCAACATGATAAATAGATAAAGTATTTAATAATCTTCCTTCTAAATACCCAGCTTACATTTAATTGTTTAACAACTACAGTATTATAAAAATTACAATTACAGAGAGAAAATAAAGTCTAAATCTTTTTTTTTTTTTTTTTTTAAGATTTCATTCATTTGACACGGAGAGACAGAGTGAGACCACAAGTAGGCAGAGCAGCAGGCAGAGAGAGAGAGGGAAGCAGGCTCCCTGCTGAGCAGAGAGCCTGATGTGGGGTTTGATCCCAGGACCCTGAGATCATGACCTGAGCTGAAACAGAGGCTTAACCCACTGAGCCACCCAGGCACCCCAATGCAGTCTAGTTCTTAATTAAAAACAAATACCACATCAAGATGACCATTATTTTTTTAAAAATGGAAAACGACAAGTGAGGGTGAGGATGTGGAGGAACTGGAACCCTCGGGCATTGCTGGGGGAGCAGCAAACAGTGTGGCTGCTGTAGGAAACAGTTTGGCTGTTCCACAAAAAGTTAAACCAGAATTACCATATGACATAGCAATTCCAATCCTAGGTATGTATCCAAAAGAATTGAAAGCAAACACTTGAACAGACACTTATATACCACTGTTCACAGCAGCTTTACTCACAAAAGCCAAAAGGTGGAAACAACACAAATATCCATCAGCAGGTAAATGTAGATACAAAATGTGGTATGGACATACAACAGAGATTGTTCAGCCTCAAAAATGACTGGAATGCTGATACATGCTACAGCATGATGAACCCTGAAAGTATTATGCTAAGGGAAATAAGTCAGACACAAAGGAAAATAGGGCACAAGTCTACTAATATGAGGTATGCAGAACAGGCAAATTCACAGACACAGAAACAGTAGAGGCCACGATGGGCTGGAAGGAGGGGGAAGGTGGAGTTACTGTTTGATGGGTACAGGGCTTCTATTTGCAATGGTGAAAAAGTTCTCAAAATAGATAGTGGTGATGATTACACAACACTGTGAATACTTACTGTCTGTAAACTGTACACTTAAAAGTGATTAAAATGGTAAACTTTATGCTGAGTATATTTTATCACAATAAAAAGCCAAAAAGCCCTCCAAACATATGGTCATGAGCAATCTGAAAATAAAATTTAAAAAACAACTCTATTTACAACAGCTCCAGAAAGAATGAAGTACTTAGGATAAATTTAACAAAAGCACAAGGCTTGTTCATTGAAAACTGCAAACATCACTAAAAGAAATTAAAGATCTAAATAAATGGAAAGGCATCCAAATCCATGTTTGTGGACCAGAACAGTTAATACTGTTAAGATGGCAATATTCCCCAAATTGATATGTACAGATTCAATAATATTCCTATCAAAATCCTAGCTGCCATATTTGCAGAAGTTGACAAACTGATCTTAAAATCCATAAGGTAATGCAAGGAACCCAGAATAGCCAAAACAATACTGAAGAATAGACTTAGAGGACTTATACTTCCCAATTTCAAAATTTAGTACAAAACTATAGTAGTCGAGACAGTATGGCAATGGGTATAAAGACAAACATATAGATCCATGGGACAGAACTGAGAATCCAGAAATAAGCCCTTTCACTTATGATCAATTGATTTTTGACAAGACTGCCAAGACAATTTAATGGGGGAAAGAATAGTGTTTTCCACAAATGGTGCTGGAAAAACTAGATGTCTAAATTCAAAAGTATGGATTTGGACCCCACCTCACACCATTACCTCAATATGGATCATAGACTTAAAAATAAGAATGAAAACTGTAAAACTCTTAGAAGAAAACATACAAGTAAATTCTCCTGGCCTTGGGTTAGACACAGGATTCTTAGATACAACACCAAAAGTACAAATGACTGACTAAATGAATAAATAAACTGGACTTTATAAAAATTAAAAACTTTTGTACTTCAAAAGATACCATCAAGAAACTGAAAAAAAAAATACCCATAGAATGGGAGAAAAAATCTGCAATTCATGTATTTGATAAGAGATTTTTTTGAAGAACATACAAAGAACATGTAACTTCTACAACTCAAATATAAAAAGAAAAATAATTCAAAAATGGTTAAAGGGTCTGAATGGATGTTTCTCCAAAGATACACAAATGACCAATAAGCTCATTGAAAACATGCTCAACATTATTAGTCATCAGGGAAATGCAAATCAAAGCCATAATGAGATCTCACTTCATACCCACTGGGATGATTGAAACAAAAAAGAAAGAATATAACAAATGTTGGTAAAGATATAAAGAAATTGGAACCCTCATATATTTGCCAGTGAGATTGTA